>NC_089803.1:57993765-58593765 GCF_029633855.1 Hoplias malabaricus
CTTCCAACCTAACAAAGCCTGTAAGACGGGTATGACATGACATAAACTGAGATTAGCCTCCAGTGTGTAATTCCGCATAATGGGGTTATTTTCCTTGTCATAAAATAATACACTCTCAGCAACATTTAGCTACCGCAAAGGTGTGTAGGTATCCCTCGCATGCACTATAGCATCTAAAAATAGTTCTGCCATAATGCTGTTTTCGCTTGCCTAAGGATTTTTGAGTGCGACCCAAAAAAGTGAATACACTTTCCCATTTGTCAAGTCCTTTAATTTGCCTGGATCGGCTCCCTCTGGAACTCTGCTGTGGATCTGTGGGTCCTTACTAAGCATCTGCAGCTCTGTAATGGATGTGTGGTTTCTTTCCAAGCGTACCTTACCATACCCCATTCCTGAGGCAGCTCTAGTTTTTGTCCACAGTCCTCAGTCCTAAGGCCAGTGGAGCGTCCACTGTGGAGACCCAACCTAGGTATCCTTTGTTGGTGGATGCACTGGCATGCATGGGAAGCCTCCCTCTGGTGAAGCTGATGACCTCTTCCTTCTCGCTGCAGCACTCAGACCGCATGGGGCCTGTTCTTTAGCCTGAAGCTACAGGATAATGACAATAGCACTGTTAAATCAGCAGACAGCTCTCTCGTTCCAGACTTCATGCACAGCGTGTGTGCCCTCAGACCTGAAAAGGTGTATTTTTTTCACATAACCATCCTCTCCTCTGTCTGGTCAGGTAAGAGTCCAGCATTCTCTTTGAGCTGGAGTAGGAATATTCAAGAATATTACTAAGGTAGGGATGCTGAGAAAAATGTAAATAGAAAGCAATGATGTGTAAATCATTTAATATTTAATTGAAATTTAGAATAAAGACAATATTTTAAATTTTGGAACTGATCAGTTTTATTGCTTTTTGAAAAATATTTGCCTTTGTATTTGATGGCAGCAAAATGTTCCAAAAATGTTGAGGCAAGGAACAAAAGACAGGTAAATTTATGTAAAATATGAGGTCATCTGGCAAAAAGTCAGTGACAAATATTTGGGTTTAAAAAGAATGTCTCACTGAGGCAGTGTCTGTCAGAAGTAAAGATGGAGAGGGGTTCACCACTCAGTGAAAAACTAGGAAAACAGTGAAATAATTCAAGGGTAATGTTTCTCCACTTAAAATAGTAAAGAACCTGAGGATTGCATCATGTACAACATATAATATCATTACAAATGTCAGAGAATACAGAGAAATCTCCATATGCAAGGGACAAGGCCCCAAACCAGTGTTAATTAGCTGGCTGTGGTCTTCAGGCCAAATATTTCAAGCTAAACTAATCCCAATGTTATAACAAGCAAGAACAGGATAATATTTCAATTTCAAAACACAGCAGATGGTCTCCTCATCTGCTAAAACAAGTGCAACACAGTGGTAAATATACACCTGTCCCAACTTCTTTTGGAACATGTTGTTGGCATCACATTCAAAATGGGGAAATATTTTTCAAAATACAGAAAACATTCCTCGATTTCAACCTTAAAACGTTAAAAAATTTAAAATATATAATATTAATATTAAGAAAGTAGTTTTTTTTATTTACATTTTGCACATTGTCTTAACTTCTGTCTTAAGTTCTCTGAAAACGGGGTTGTATGTTGATATATGGAAGCAACACTCCTTTGCATTGAACAGATGCTGCAAAAAGACCCCAAAGAAACCAGAAAGCTTAAGTTGCTTTGGCTTGAGTGGCCTGGAGTTTGAATAGTCGGTGCTGTTATATAATAAAGGTAGCTCAATAGACTTTGTTCCAGATGATGTCAGTTAGTAACATAAATACTGCAATATTATATTTCATTTCCTAAAAATCCTCATAATTCATAGGATCTGGAGGCTTTTGGGGAAAAATAAATACAGGACAGAAAGTTAACACTCGACTTTATAGCCGTCCTTTAAAAGAAAAAAGCAACACTCACTTTCCCATAAAGAATAAATGCTTCAAAAAATATTTTCTAATATATTCATGACATGTTGACATAATGCAGACATCTAGTTTGAAGCACTCCTCCATTCTTTTAAAAAAACAGAAATGTATTTTTAATAAAAGCCATTGGACAGTTGTTAAATCCTGTGAGTTAATGTCTAACCTGCAAGTACAATACTTTAAGGCTGGTGTTTTCTCCCCCCTTTTCCAAATGTGAACACAGTTCACAGAGTGAACATGTTTTGTTCAAAACAACGAGCACCAAACTAGTTTCAGCCCCTGGTCCTTTAAATAAAAATGAGCCACACACAGCTCACCCCCAAGCGTGCAGCAGTGAATAGTGATGTACACAAATTCTCAGTGGTTTCACAGAGTTCTCTCATTTCTCTTGTTTTTGCAGGAGTTTCTTATTACTCCACTGTGGTCATGTCTGGTTTACATTTTTGTCACATTTGCTACCCCTGGTTTACTTGCACTCCCACGGACCCAGCCCCCTGGACACCAAGGAAGTCCTGACACCAGTCACCAGTCTGAAGAATCTGCCCTTAAGCGAGGGAATGCCAACCATCATCCCATCAGAGGAGGAAAACAAACCAAGTTTGCTCATTTGGGAGGGCATTGGTTCTACAAAGTTGAGGAAGTGTTCATATACTGCCTATGGAGAGGTGATGGTTGTTTATTGTGGCTGAATAATCAGGGTCTGTGAGAGGCATTCCCTCGCTTAAGGGCAAGGCCACCCTGTTCCTCTGGATTGGTGTTTCCCTTCCCCAGAAGTTTCTACCTTCCAAGTTTCAGGAGTTCCTTGGGGTCAAGGGGGCTGAGGCTGTGGTAGTGCAATAACTGTTATAGTATGGCTGTTCTAAGGTAGGCATTTAGAGTGGAAGTGTGATGTGTGCTTGGTTCTCAGGGCCTTGTGCTCACTGTTTCAAACTTGACTCATATGTTTCTCTTCAGACAGAGAGCTGAGGAATCATGTATGTGTCTTTCTTAGTTTAACATACAGCTCCAGCATATTGCATAGGACAAATAGCACAGATGTATATTTTATAAACTGTGGCTTTCTCCTGTTCAAAAGTCACCAGAATTTTCGACTCAGGGCTTTTCTTTTCTATAGAAAAGTGCAGCAGAAAACCTTAATGTCGTTAAATACTGACCTGCCTTTGTCCTTCTTTATGGCATATCCAGCAGAGCTGCAAACAGACTAATGTTGTCTCCACACTGTGGTGTTCTTTCATCTCCTATAAATAAGGAACATTCAGGGCGAGTCGCACTGTGACTGAGCAAAATTCCTCCCCCACTCTCTTTATTGTTTCTGTGCACTGTTTTCGTGGCTGCTGTTTAAAAATACACTATATGGTATAAGAGGGAATTGTAAGTGAGACGGATTTTTAGGCCAGTTACACTAGCGGGTGTGCTTTAGTTTTTTCCACCGAAACTATCTGCCAAATGTATTATACTGTCAGGTACTTCAGGTGATAATGTTTTAAAAATAATGTTTTCCTGTAGTTAGAAATAGACTACAAACCCACTGGACCCACTTATAATGGAAGCCAATGGACAGTTGCAGAATTCTGTGGGTAAACACTGTGCAAAGGTTTTTGGCATCTGAGAATATGAGATAAATCAATCGATTTTTCTGATCAGTAAGTGTTCATTTGTTAAAAAAAATCCAAATGATGGAGACATTTGTTCTATTACTTTACAGTAAAATAAATCATTTTAATTTTATTGTGTTTACATTATTGTATATTGTATATAAAAGGTATCATTTTTAAACAAGGACCACGTTTATTGAGAAGATAAATTATTTTCAACAATGGAGTTTTTCCTTGGAGAACTTTCAAAGACAGTAGCAAAGGTGGAATTCATCAGCCGCTCAGATGGCTATAAAAGGTGTGTTTCAAGCCACTCGGTTTCCTGTTTGAGGAAATGTGTCAGAATCGCCTGCGGTAATCAACCATATGCTGCAGATCCAGCTGATAGAGATCAGACTGAAAAACACCTGAGTATTCCTTTAATGAAGAAATTCTCCTCATGGCTGCACCATTTGAGATAATGGAGAAAAACCAGTGGACGCGGAGTCTTACTCGCGCAGATAACAGCCCAGAGAAGATACTCATCTTTAACAATCTTAGGGTTAAGAGCCCTGCTGCTCATCACATAGAAGGAAAACAAATAGAAGGTCTACTGTTTGCTTCCCTGCTATTTCCATTCATATTTTATTAGAGTGGGGGCTCGAGAGAGCATTGTGTTTACTTTGGTGAAGTGTTTCCTCTTAGAGCGTGATCACCTTGTGCTTTGTGTGTGTTTGTGTATGACAGACGAAACCCTCTCCATTTCCACTTCATCACGGACTCCATCGCTCAGCAGATCCTGGCCTCTCTCTTCCAAACCTGGATGGTGCCCGCCGTCCGAGTGGATTTCTATGATGCTGATGAACTGAAGGTCAGTCAAGTGTACACACATGTGAGAGTGTTAGTGACTGAGTGTATAAAACTGTCAACAGATGAGTGTGAGTGACTGAGTGAGTGTGGGAAATTGTCCACTGGTGAGTGTAAGTGACTGAGTGAGTGTGGGAAATTGTCCACAGGTGAGTGTGAGTGACTGAGTGAGTGTGGGAAATTGTCCACAGGTGAGTGTGAGTCACTTAGTAAGTGTGGGAAATTTTCCACAGGTGAGTGTGAGTGACTGAGTGAGTGTGGGAAGTTGTCCACAGGTCAGTGTGAATGACTGAGTGAGTGTGGGAAATTTTCCACTGGTCAATGTGAATGACTGAGTGAGTGTGGGAAATTGTCCATAGGTGAGTGTGAATGACTGAGTGAGTGTGGGAAATTGTCCACAGGTGAGTGTGAGTGACTGAGTGAGTATGGGAAATTTTCCACAGGTGAGTGTGAATGACTGAGTGAGTGTGGGAAATTGTCCATAGGTGAGTGTGAATGACTGAGTGAGTGTGGCAAATTGTCCACAGGTGAGTGTGAGTGACTGAGTGAGTGTGGGAAATTGTCCACAGGTCAGTGTGAATGACTGAGTGAGTGTGGGAAATTTTCCACTGGTCAGTGTGAATGACTGAGTGAGTGTGGGAAATTGTCCATAGGTGAGTGTGAATGACTGAGTGAGTGTGGGAAATTGTCCACAGGTGAGTGTGAGTGACTGAGTGAGTGTGGGAAATTTTCCACAGGTGAGTGTGAATGAATGATTGAGTGTGGGAAATTTTCCACAGGTGAGTGTGAATGACTGAGTGAGTGTGGGAAATTGTCCATAGGTGAGTGTGAATGACTGAGTGAGTGTGGCAAATTGTCCACAGGTGAGTGTGAGTGACTGAGTGAGTGTGGGAAATTGTCCACAGGTGAGTGTGAGTGACTGAGTGAGTGTGGGAAATTGTCCACAGGTGAGTGTGAGTCACTTAGTAAGTGTGGGAAATTTTCCACAGGTGAGTGTGAGTGACTGAGTGAGTGTGGGAAATTTTCCACAGGTCAGTGTGAATGACTGAGTGAGTGTGGGAAATTTTCCACAGGTGAGTGTGAATGACTGAGTGAGTGTGGGAAATTTTCCACAGGTGAGTGTGAATGACTGAGTGAGTGTGGGAAATTTTCCACAGGTGAGTGTGAATGACTGAGTGAGTGTGGGAAATTGTCCACTGGTGAGTGTGAATGACTGAGTGAGTGTGGGAAATTGTCCACTGGTGAGTGTGAGTGACTGGGTGAGGCTGTTGCACCATGGCCCTGATCAAGAAGTTACAGAAGATGAATGAATGAATGAATAAAGTACAAAATACCCTTTCCACCTCTTTTGTTAATTTAGTCTGAAGTGTCGTGGATCCCTAACAAGCATTACTCTGGTATCTACGGCCTGATGAAACTGGTCCTGACCAAGACATTGCCTTCAGACCTGCAGAGGGTCATTGTTCTGGACACTGACATCACCTTCGCCACAGATATCGCTGAGCTGTGGGCTGTCTTTCACAAGTTCAAAGGTATTTTTATAATTAACTATCATGATTCCAAGTGTTTCACATGTGTGCTGAGCTTGTTTGGAATGTTTTTGAGGCTTTCCACAGAAAATAAAGCCTGTTTCATATCTGGGAAAACACTACTTTAGGATATTCCTTCTTGTCTCTAGATGCTTGCAACATGCTTTGCATTAAAACTGTGTTTTGTGTCTATGGAATTATGAAGTTGCAGAAGACGTCATGCCAAGCCTCTCACAAGGTTAAGCTCATTCATTGAGAAAACCGTAGGGAGCATGGTGATCCCTTCTTACAGTGGATCAGCCTGGCACTCCTTCAGTCATGACGCTCAAGCCCCCCCCTCCCTTTGGCCATCTGCATGTAACACTGTACATGGCACAGGATTCCATGAAGCCATACTTACTACAGCACAGTAAATGCTTGCAAACAGAGAATTTAGAAGAAGAAATCAGAAGAAAAAGGTGGGAGGACGTGGGCGAGAAGGGATTTCTGGCGGGCTCTGCTTGGGACTGCTTTTCCGAGCTGTGTTAGGTCTCCAGGGGTCTGGATCAGTCTTTATTTAAGGGGTCATTCCTGTGGGCACTCTTTCTTCTGCCCTTTGTGCTCGCAGACGGCGACAGGCTCTCCTGTGTGAATTTCTCCAGAGGAGCCATTATCACAATCAGTGGGGTTCCTCAGGGACTCGTTTTAGGGTCCATGCTGTTTTACTTTTTTCTCCTCCACTTTCCAGCCTGGTAATATCCTAATGAAACTGAAAGCATGCCACGAGCAGAACAGTGTGAGGAAAAGCTCCCCATTCCAAAATAAAGAGGAGAGTGCCTCGGCAGCGGGGTGAAGTGAAGCTGAAAAGTTCCCTTTAGACGGAGACGTTTTAAAAGCACTTGCCTAGATAAGAGCCCCTAAAGCATATCTCTTAATGGCATCTAGTGCGGGACTCACAACGAACGTGTATTCACCATTCCACTATCTCCTTTTGATCATGTATCAGGGAATGGATGATATAGTTTCTTAAATGGGCCTGACTTGATATGGTTGTAGCTTTCGTATCAGGGACCATATGATAACCACAGCATATAAATCTTTAAAGAACATGATTGGTTCCAGTACAGAGCTGAAACGAGGTGGAAATTCTTGGAGTCGGAGTGTCAGAAAGTATGTGGAGCTACATCATCCATTACAAGGACTCTCTCCTGCACTCAGGACTTTATGCCTCATTAGAGAAAGACTAATGAGCTGGGTAAAAATTAGATAAACAACAAATGCAGCAAACTATAGGCGAAATGGGGCCACTAGGCATGCATCGCCTGGCTCTTTAAGGCCTGATTGGGAGTGTCATAACAAGCCCTTCCTTTTAAAGACCCAGACTGACAAGCTTTTTTATACTAGCAGAGATCAGAATATTGCGATACCAGTTTAGAATATGACTACACTTTTAAAATAAAAGTGCTACAAAAGGTTCTTTGAGTGATAGAAGAACCACGTGTGGTTCCATAAAGAACCGTGTTTGCTAATTTTTTTAAATGAGAAAAAAATGAGTGATGGATTTTCAAACCTTTAAAAGGTTCTTCACTCACACATCTCTTAAATAAACATATTTTTTTTATGGAACCAGAAGTGGTCCTATGGCGTTTACCTGGTTTAAAATCAGCTTGTTAATGATAATTATATCATTATGCATTAAAAGTCATTAATAATCAGTTATAACATGGATAGTAAAGGTAACAATTATCTGTTATTTGCCAAATAATGAACCCACATTACTCTACACTGTTAAACCTCAGATCTAACATCAGTCGACATTAAAGGGAACGTCTACAATTGTGGGGAAACACTGTCCTCTCTGGTTGTTTACATTCAGAAGCTCCACGTCTTTTAATGTGGAACAGTGTGTTTGAGGAAAATTATCACTCTTGATTATACATGGATGAAGTTTGACTTGTTTGTAACTTTTTATTCACTGTTTAAATTGCTACAGAATCTCATGTATAACTTGTGCTGTTTAGTTTTGTAAAACCTTCGGTAATGCAGTTAGCCATCTCTCGAGTTTGGAAACATTTCCGCCTTAAATGACACCAAAAAAAAAGCCAAAATAAGTCTAGATTACCCACCTATGGAGCAGGAATAGTGATATCTTCATCTCAGTTCATGCTCTCAAACACTTGGAGTTCTCTCTGAGAAGAGAGGGAAAGAGTAGCATACCAGACAGAGGCAGTTTTTTTTTTACTCCTTTACAGACACAGGGGATACATAAACACATTAGACCTGTTTTGAGCATGCAAACAGACTGGAGAGCTAGAAAATGGTGAGGAAACATCTTCTAAATTTTATAAAAAGTGTGCTTTGATTACAGTCAGGAATGTTTCCTTTATTGAAGTCTTTCAATTTCAGCACATTTTTAATAAGTTTAACCATTCAACCACCAAGTTTAATGCATTAACCATCGACAGAGTGTCTTTTTAGACATTTATTAAAAAGTGGTGTGTACCTTAACATATGAAATGACTTAATTCACATATTTAAGTCTTAGCTTATTCTTTACCTTCACATGTTTTTAGACAAAAATAGTTAACTTTTTTAGTTAAACCTTTTCTAGTTTAGTTACTCATCTGTTACAAATGATTATTTATGACTTATTTACAACCTAATTAATAACCAGGTAATAAACAGGTTTTTAAGCCATTTATAAATCATTATAAGTGCAGTCTTGTTTTCAAGTGGTACCCATGTTCCTATGCACCATTGTATATTCTCCCGCACTGTCCAAGAGGGGACGTCACTTTCAACAGCAGGAATCTGTCAGAAAGCCAATCTGAATTAATATGGAACATGTCCCTTTGAGACCATTCCCACAAAAGCAACGCTCACACTTTTCTGCCTCCAACAGTAACTTCTCTAGCCTTGAAATGGCTAATTAACTTTCTCTGTTAGCGTCTCTGCTTATTGATCCCCAAATCAACGATGTATTCACTCGAGGTCTTGCCTCTCAGGCGAAAGCCAATACAGGCAATTTAGAGATTTATAAGGGTTACAAAACAGTAAAAGTTTCCACGCGCCATTGACACTGGGTTACAGGCGCATTAAAACTGAAGGCATATTCAGCAAGGCTGAGTGCCTGTTAGCTGAGGGAACTGCCAGCTATTTATATCTGTTTCCGAAGGGTGACACAGTGTATCACATGAATGTATTTATCAGCTTTGGAGAAGGGGGAGATTTCTATCAGTTTGCAGCGCTTTTTATGCAGATTATCTATTGCTGCCACACATTAACAATCACTGACAAGGTCATTCAAGACACACACACCCCCCTCCCCCCAGGCTCAAACATGTCCATTCAGCTTCATCCACATTTGCTGAATATTTGTCCTTAGAAAACATATGGTAAGCTTGTTTGACTTGCTGTGGTCATGAATATGAACAATACTGCACAAAAGCCTGTCACCAGTTTTCATTTATTTACAGTCAAACCTGACAAAAGTTATTCATTGCTCAGGGGATAGTTCTAAAGAGAACAGAAACAAGATACACTTGTTTTAGGAAGGGGATTGTCATAGTATAATGAAGGAAGACATTTCCAAATATGGGATGTGAAGATACGAAGGATCTGCTAAACCTGTTAAATCACAACACCACCATCGCCACCAGATCAACAGAACTTCACTATTTTATCTTTGAGAGACAGCAGAGCATCAAGCTCCACTTTCACATCCGATTGTTAAAAGTCCACAGCTGTTTCTGTCCATCCTTCCACCGTGAGGAGACAACTCACTGGTCTGAGAGAACGTGGTGCTGTCAAGAAGTCTGTACTGAGATAAGGAAACGAAACACTGGGTGTTCTGAAAGTAATGGACAGGCACCAGTGTCCAGAACTCAACATCATGCAGTGGTTCCCACAGTTTTACTGCAGGGCCCCCTATTAGAAAAGAACATTTTCTAGCCCTTCCACTCACACAGAGACACACTGAAACCATTCTCGTTCTTCCTAAGACCATTATTTTTAGTTTATTTTAAACATTGTAATTCATACCAAAATATATATATATAATATCCATCCATCCATTATCTGTATATATAATATCGAAACTTCTTATTGGACAGAAAAAAATAAAGTGACATATTATCTTTACAGTGGAATTATTACGAGTGACATGCATTGTGTATCTCATTGCTGAGCCCCAGACCTCCCCAAACACAACTGCGCCATGCTGACATATGCCTCTTTGAAAACTAAAATGCTTGAAGACTGAGTATTCGGCTGTTTGCTTTAAGGTATACTGTATTACAAAACTAATCTATTTGTTGCATCTCTACGCCATGGTCCATTTCCAGTCATTACGTTTCCTAAGAACATAACAAAGGCCTATTGATGCCACAGCAATAAAAAAAAGCAATGGGCAGGTACTTTAGGCAGTTGAAAAAAAATGCTATTTCCTATAGCTTTTGTTGTTGGTGGTTTATTTATTTTTTTTTTTTTCTGAAACACAATGTAGAAAATGGGTCTGTGACAGTGAGTCTTGAAATAATGACTATGTCACATCAGAAGCTGAATGATACATATCAAAGACCAGGAGTCTTTGAAGATTCTCCATCAATGGGGTATCATTTCCCCTCACACACATTCATATGCATACAACATATGGACATAAGTGTCTCAATAACACAAATATCAGATGGTGTTTAGCATTAAATGAGCCAGTCTTCTAAATATGGACGCAAAACTATGGCAGATGAAGATCTGAGTGGAAGGCCTTTATGATAAAGTAATTACCAGGATGTTCAGTGTCAGTCTCCTGTGATAGCTATCCATAGATCTGTGAAATATGTACAGACCTCTGTGTAACAGCTATGAATTTTTGATTTGCTCTGCACATTCTCAGCCCAGTGGCAATTACATAGTTACATGTGCACATGAACAGACATGACCACAAAAACATGTTTTTCAAATGGAACTAGTTCAGTTCCTGTATGTCAAGGGTATGGATAGTATAGTATGGAGACGGAAAAGTGAGCTCATATACTAAAGGAAGTGACACTGTGAATGTACCTTTAAATCAACAGTTGCATGGAATTAAATAATACACATTCTGAGATATCATTTAAAATGCGTACATGTAACTCAGATGATATATATTTGGATGTAGATGATTTAATTTAATGCAACCCTTTGATTTAAAACAATTAAATTACATTTTATTTCAGTGGCGTGGGTGGTCTTATTATTTCAGCTCCCATTAAAATTAAAACATCTCCATTCAATAACATGCCCTTTTCTTTAGTCAGAAAAAATGCACTTAAGGATGTGCTTCTTCAAGGGTTCTTGACCATTAGTTCTGTGTAAAACCTGCTGTATGTTTGAGTGATTGCCTGCATGGTGAAATGTTTATTCATATCATTGAGAAATGTGTTGCATATGGTCCTATGGAGCAAAAAAGGGGTTCTCTCTTTACACACATACAGATATTTTTGGTGTTTAAAATGTTCTCAACATAGAACCACATTCAAGATATTCTCCATCAATCGGAAGAAATATTTCACCATGCAAATAACCACTAGAGCAAAGTTTGGGATTGTGCTACAAATGCCAATTCAAATGAAAGGCTGGAGTCATATTAGATTAGGACCAATTTGGCCATTATATTCCACACACTGTTTAGACACCACCAGAGGAATGAGTTATGACAAGCCTGAACTATAAGTTGTTAGATAGTGTTTATTGCATTGAAAATTGTGCTTGGACTAGGATACAATTACCAGACTGTGGTTTCATGCTGAAGAAAGAGTGGGTAGCATTTTCCTCACCATTTGGAGCACTGAAGTTAATGTGAGGATTCACATGTTTAGAACCAATATGATTTGGTGTCCTTGTCTTTCTTAAACGGGTCGCAATATGCACCGCAGCCGTCGTCCATCTGGCTTGTAGCCTACAGCTGACTACTCTGTGTTTTGAGCATCTTACACCAGCAAAGTATCTCTGATATCTACCATCTGTGTTTTGTTTGTGCATATATATTATGTTGGTTTTTGGTGGATAATCTGCTCAGGTATTCATTCATGTTTAGGCATCAACACTTCTCTCTCTCACACACACACACACACACACACACACACACAAGATAAAAAAAGTAATTTATTTGATAAAGAAGGTGAACAAAATGTATTAAACCTAGTGGAAACTCAGTTATGGCAGTTAAAATAAAATGTAAAAATAAATGGAGAAGGGCTTGGATAGAGGAAACAGGTGGAGACAGAATGCAGATTGGAACACCGTGCCAGACACTTCCAGAACCTTGTTCATGTTTTTGCTAACACTGACACAGAGTGGCTTAAATCAGCTCAAGGATTACATTAACACTCTCAAATGAACAAGGGAATAAACTGTGCATTTTACCTTCTTGTTCGTTTGGCACAACTTGTTATTGTACTGCTATTGTTTGTTTCAGTCTTTCATATTCAGTTAAATTCTTTATTTTATTTATTTATTTATTTTTTCATCACATTTCCAGCACAGAGCTTTTATGCCTTGTATTTATATTTGCAGAAACTAGACAAACCCTGATGTGTGGCAAAGGTGTTTAAACATTTACTGTATGTGAAGTGTCTTCCCCCATTGTAGCTGATCACATACCGTGATCAATTCTAACTCAAGAGCAGTAGCCATTATGATATTCTCTAAGACCTGTATGACCTCTCACTCTCACTCTCTCTCTCTCACTCTCTCTCTCAGGTCAACAGGTATTGGGGCTGGTAGAGAACCAGAGTGATTGGTATTTGGGGAATCTATGGAAGAATCATAGACCGTGGCCTGCACTAGGCAGAGGCTTCAACACTGGTGAGTCAGTTAAGATTCATATACACGAGGGGTGCTCAATATCAATATAATCTCCTAATCATGCAGGTAATTTTATATTGGCCTTAGAAAGTGATATTTTCTGAAGATGTATAAAGAAAACACCAGCTCATTATCATCATTAGTGTTGTTGCAGTCACATTAAAAAAACGAACCACAATGAGTAACACAAGTCTGTTGAGGAAACATAAACTTTGCACTGTGAGTGACTGTGGATTCCAAGGCATTAATCATCCACCCTACAGCCCAGACTCAGCGCAAAGTGATTTTTATCTGTTCCCAAACTTCTCAGTGGATAGTGGTTTTCTGGTGATATTGATAAGGGATCTTTTTTGAGTAAAGGTGAAATGTATTTTTTTAATTGCTAGATCTAACAAATATATAGACTTTAAGGGTGATTACATAGAAAAATAAAAGTATAATACATTTCATTTGTGTTTTAATTTATATCTATACAGTACAGAGACATTGTTGTCAATAAAGGTACAACTGTGGTGTTAAAGTCCAGTTGTGTTCCTAAAGGTACATTACACTGTATTCTCCAGAAGGAGAAGTGAATATTTATAAACTTTTATTGTAGAAATGTGTAAAATAGAATAATATATTAAAAGTCCTGGAGGTGAAATTAAAGCAATACAACTTTAAGTTCTACTAATAGAAAATGGTACAATTATGTTCCCTATATCTACCTTGACACAGCAGTGAAGTTTAGAAGAGATATTTCAAATACCTCTCATACAAATGCTAACAAATGTTAAATATGATATCAAACGACCAATCAGAACTATGTCATGACCACTCCTGTAAATTACCTGACTGACCAGTTGACCTCATGCTCCATGTTCCAAACATTCATTCATTCATTCATTATCTGTAACCCTTATCCAGTTCAGGGTCGCTGTGGGTCCAGAGCCTACCTAGAATCATTGGGCGCAAGCCGGGAATACACCCTGGAGGGGGCGCCAGTCCTTCACAGGGCAACACAGACACACACACTCACATTCACTCACACCTACGGACACTTTTGAGTCGCCAATCCACCTACCAATGTGTGTTTTTGGACTGTGGGAGGAAACCGAAGCACCCGGAGGAAACCCACGCGGACACGGGGAGAACACACCAACTCCTCACAGACAGTCACCCGGAGCGGGAATCGAACTGGGAATCGCCCCTGGAGCTGTGTGACTGCGACACTACCTGCTGCGCCACCGTGCCTCCCATGTTACAAACAGAAGCTTCAATAACATCATGATCCAATGAGTGACTTTGTGAATGTGTTGTTTTTTAAAAATATATAAAATATCTAAAAGTAAACACAAAATACTAGAGCAGAGGTCTTCAAATCCAAACTGGGATTTTTAAATTTCCAGCCGGTATGACTATACCTGGCCATTCAGGTACATTAGTTGTTAGCTATAGCGTCCTACCAGGCAGCCATTTCAAAAACCTGGCCTGGGACCTGGATCCAAGATCTGTATTTGAAAACCTTTTTACTAGAGGCTCTGGAACAGCTGCACATGAGCTTATAATCCAGCATGCTCAGTGCCAAGTGTTGGGTAGATGGGCATTAAACAATCTCGCAGTATTTGTGTGTGAACTAGAACTGTGTATCTTGCTAATACTCACATCTTAGTGCCATCATATCCTCACATAAATGTTCCAACATTTTTCGCATTTTCATTAAAGTCCTTCACAGAGGCTTTAATTTCACAGAAGCTGTAACTACAGGGGGAAACATACTTTCTATTATTAACTTTGATTTCAGAAGAAACATTGAAGGAACAGGTGTCCACAAACGTTCGGTGACATAGTCTCTGTGTGTGTGTGTGTGTCTGTGTGTATGTTTTCCAGGTGTGATCCTCCTGCTGTTGGATCGTCTGAGGAAGCTCAGATGGGAGCAGATGTGGAGACTGACAGCAGAGAGAGAGCTGATGAGCATGCTGTCAACATCACTGGCAGATCAGGTGCACACACACACACACACACACACACTCTGTTGAGCATATTCATGAGTACAACAGGTGCACAGAATCTCTTTCAGTCCCTCGTATCCAGTACATGTAAAGTAAGATGTTAACATTTAACTCACATCAAGCAAAGCATGGTATTTTAAACCAAACGCCCCTATTACCAGCCTTTCTTCTGTCTCCTGCTGTGATATTCCTGCTGTCTCCACAGTCTCATTGGATTACAATTCACCAAGCCCATGTCATCACCACTTTATCTCTGCTTTCATTATCTACATTATAGCTGTTAATGCAGCCAATTAAGTGTAGAAAGTTAAGCGTTGATACTGTGTCTTTGGGAGGCCTTTAATATCCCAGCTTTTCCGTATCGAAGGAGACTGGGCCATTTTGGTGGTGCTCACAGATGCTCCGGGTTGTTTGTATCTGATGTAAGCGAATGTAAGGCCTGCTGTTGTGCTTTGCAGGATATCTTCAATGCTGTGATCAAACAGAACCCCTTCCTGGTTCACCAGCTGCCCTGCTTCTGGAACGTCCAGCTGTCTGACCACACCCGCTCTGAGAAGTGCTACAAAGACGTGTCCGACCTTAAGGTGAGGGGAACGAGAGGGAATGGACAGCACATATATGAAAAAGATGGTGCAAGAGAGAGGATTCTTGCACCCTAGTTTCAGCCCATTTTCCCTGCTCCTGTGTTCAGAACAATTGCCAGTGTTTGGGAAGTTGCTGGATATCTACAAATGTTTACAGTCACAGATAGGTTTGGAGATACGTCAGAAAAAAGAAAATGTAGAGTCTTAAAGTTAATGGCAAAGCAGCAAAGCAGTTCCTCTGGTCACCTCAGACTCCCCCAATTATGCACATTGTCATGAACCTGGAAGGGTGATGGCAAGATCACATGAAGCCAACCACTACTTCTACTCAAACTGCTGCTAACACAACAACACTGGATAGCTCAACACACTTGGGGGAGAACACTAGCTCTCCAGAGCATTTATGCTAGCTAATAGAGGCCTGTGACTGCTAGCATTGTGCTACCTTGGTGGGTGGGTGGGTGGGTGGGCGAGATGATGGCTAGGGGATTGAAATCAATTATCTCCCAAAGACAAATGCTAATAGAAAGAAGTTTTGAAGAATTTAATAAGTAATGTATAACTGTAATTCAAAAATTAAACATTCTCCCTCTATTTTGCCATCTTATGATAACTGTTACATATTATAAATATAACAATAAACAATAAATAAATAAACATTGAGTATTAAAACACTGTGTATACAATTGCTAATATCAAATTCACTACCTTTAAATCTTCTAAACCCACACCTTATTGTGGATCCAATATTTCCAAGAACAGAACTAATCGCACATATGTCTTCCTGGATGGAACTCATAGCAAATGCAGTAATGAATAAATTTGTGTTGCTTGCCACTTTTAGGGTTTTTTGTTCGTTTTTATGTTACCATAAAAAGCCTGATGTGGGACAATGTATCAATTTTGAGTTAAAATTATATGTTATGCAAGAAAAAAAACCTAATACTTAGCCTTATCTGTTTAAAGGAACACTATGTAAGATTTGGGTCTCCCCCCTAGTGTAATAATTAATTTTTTAAACAGCACTGTACTGAAATCAATGGTTAGGTCCTACTCTCCTCCAAAGTTACGTATTGCAGTTTTTGGCAGTTCTGAGTCCAGAGTACTAATCACAGAGTCTCTATTCTCCTTATTACAGGTCAGTGAAGTATTACAACGATTTTGAACCTGTAACTGTAAGATAAATATATTACATTAACAGTGCAAGCTCATAACAATGGAGTGTTCAACATTTAAGTCAGACCAGCACAGCCATTAAAAATGAGAAGCAAGATAAAACAAACACATTGTATAAAACAAATAGAGACATCATCAGTTAACCTTAAAAGCCAGATGAGAACATGGTTGAGGCTTTTGTGAGAAATGTTGTGGACCAGAGTGACATTTAATTTCAGTCGTCTGCCTCAGTCCCGTGACCTTTACTGAAATCTTGTTAATCAAACTGCGTTTATTGAGAAGCACTTCCCTGTTGAGAAGAAAACCCCTGTATACAATATTTATTCCTGGATATTACAACATGGAGGAAACAGAAGCACACCGCAAGGATGGGATCTACATGGCCAGACATTTGTGGACCCCTGCTCTACTGAAATTAAGGGTATTATTAGTGAGTTTGTCCACCCCGTTCCTGCAGTAAAACCTTCCATTCTTCTGAGAAGACATTACACTAGATATTGAATATTGCTGGTTAAATAAAAAAAACATTAATATTAGTAAAGTCAGCTACTGATGTTGGTTGATTCATTGAGATCACAAACATCACTCCAACTCATCCCAAAAACATTAGATGGACCCCCATCTATGTAGGTCTTTATACCCTTCTAGCCAACACTTGATATTGGGTATGGGTGCTGCTCTAGTGCCCCTTTTTTTAAGATTAATAAAGCAGTATTTTGCACAACAAGCAGCTGAACTCTTTAAGTATAAAGGGGGGGGGGGGTCTCTGTCTATATTGAGTCTTTGTCTGGCTTGACAGGTGATCCACTGGAACTCACCTAAGAAGCTCCGGGTGAAGAACAAGCACGTGGAGTTCTTCAGGAACCTGTATCTGACCTTCCTGGAGTATGATGGAAACCTGCTGAGGAGGGAGCTCTTTGGCTGCCCCAGCGAGACCGACCACAACAGTGAAAACGTAGGTACAGGAAAAATGAATAAGTGAAAAATGAGAAACCTGAGGTACTTTTCCTCTGTATGCTTTCTGAAGTGTTTTGACAACCTACACTAATCCGAATAAGCAATTATAGGGGTTTATGTAGGTTTACGTGTGTTGTCACCAAGGCAAGTTCAGTAGCTTTACAACTGCTGGCCTACAATGAAGTGTTAATATCATGTTGAAATATTCTTTAATGATCTGTACTGCCGAGCACTTGGGTATTAACTGTATGAATGCAGTAGTTAGGCAGTAGGTGCTCAAAATTCTTAATGACAGCCCCTGCGTTTGGCACAATATTTTACATGTGGTTAGAGTCACATATGGCAGAAAACTGTTCCTGGGGCAGCCTTGGTACCGGAAAGTTGCAAGTTCAATTCCCAGAACCTGCAGGAACATCCATGGCTGAAGTGCCCTTGAACATGGCACTGAACCCCGAAGTGCTCCCTGGGCACCAGGGATGGCTGCCCTCTGCTCTGGGTGTGTGATCGTAGCCACTAGTGTGTGTGTGTTCACTGCCACAGATGGGTTAAATGCAGAAGACACATTTCGTTGTACAATGACAAATAATTGCACATTATTAAAATTCCAACACTATTGTTAGTCAGTTAACACGTCCTTTCTGCTGTTTCCTCAGCTCCAGAAGACTCTGCTGGAGCTGGATGAGGATGATCCGTGTTATGAGTTCCGGAGAGAACGCTTCACTGTTCACCGCACACACCTTTACTTCCTGCACTATGAGTACCAGCCCAGCACAGATAACACTGACGTTACACTAGTGGCTCAGCTCTCTATGGACAGGTATGAGGACAACAAATTGAGGGGAAAAAATAGAGGCATGTTTTTACTACAATGTAATCGATCTTCCTGTAACAATGTAATATTACAGTTAGTTTAAAAAAGGTCACTCATGTTGCTAATATAGTTATTATAGACACTAAATATAGTTCAGATGCTTGAAAGCTGTTGGTCAAATGACATGTTTTGTTGGTAGTAAAAATAATACGAACAAACCTGGGGCAGCTATGACCTAATGACTGGAGAAGTGTGCGTGGGAGTGAAAGGTCATCTGTTTGATCCCCTCACCATGTAGGAAAATTGAAAACTTGAATGCTTCCAGTCCACTGGGTATAGCTGCCTGCCACTCTGTGTGTGTCTGTGTGTGTGTGTAAAGATGATAAAAAAGGATGTTTACATTTAAGTTAAAACTACCAAAGAAATATTAGCACATGGTTTGTATTTATTTCCCAACATGATCATACTTGTGCTTTAATATGTTGAGAAATTTACAGAGGAAGTGGGACTCATTTTAATTTTAAATATCTGCAAAATACCATGTGTCCAGGAGTACTCACACATTCATATTTGGCCATATTTTGACCCTTTTTCTGTAGAAATCTCCAAAGTTTATATCTCATATTTTGCATTTTCAGCGTTTCCCTATATAAGCCAAATCAAATTAAAGCTTTGACAAAAGTTCTTACTCAAGAGAATTTAATTGGATAAAATAATGATACACCCTGTGGGTAGAGCTATAAATACAGCCGTGAAGACTGCACTCCATTTCTTCAGAGGTGGAGGAACCGTGATGTTAGATTTCTTCATATTTTTAATGATTTTGTTTCATTCTGATGTGAAAGCTGTCACATCGGGTCATTAGTTTAGTAGGAGATTAGGTTATGTTAATGTTACACAGTCATAGCTTTATTAATGTGCTCGTTTTACTGGCCTGAGGGCTAACAGCTCATTTTGCCATTTTAAGAGGGCTTCAGATGTTATTTGGTTAATATTATAAATCACATGGACATTTGCCTCATCCTGACAATAAAAGCTCACAGGGAAGATTCATTTATTCCTTTTTATATGTTGAAAATGCTTTATAGAGGTTTACTTCAGTTATTACAATAGACCAAGAGCTCTTAACCTGGCAGTCTCAGTGGGATCTCAAGGAGGTTGCAAGAGTGGAGCTACAAAGGCATAAACCTCATCAAACACAATTTGTGTTTTGACAAGTGCATTTCCAGTGGGCTTGGTATCTAAAAGGGGTCTTGATTGACTGAAGATACGTACTAAGGTTTTTAGATGCTCCATATAATTTATACATTCATGTACACCGACTTTAGATGTTCAGTTGTACACACACAGCTTGTATAATCTTTATAGAAATCATTAAATATAGGGCCTCTGTGCCTATAGGTCACTATGCTCAGTATGACATCAACAAAACTAATCTTTTAACATTCCAGCTAACAGAGGGCCACACATGAACAGCCCAGCTGGGTAACAGCAAGCTCTATCCACAGGTTTAATGTTGGACCTACATATGGATGCCCGCCAGGGTCAATGTTTGAAAAAGGATGGGTTAAAAATAGGGCCAATATGTGTAGTTCACTTAAAAAACCAAACCTTTATAAATGAAGACAAGCCGCAATGCACAAAGGTGCAGTAAAGGTAAATTATTGCTCACTAAAGGGTGTAAACAGTGTAAATGTACCTTTAAAGGTAACACAGTAGTTTTAAAGTCTAGTTGTGTTCCCTAAAGTTACATTATGTTCTCTTCTCCAAAAGGAGAGGTAGATTTTTTGGGGGTTTTCATTATAGAACTGTGTAAAATAAAGAACATAATATAAGTCCTGGAGATGAAATGGGGAGTATAAAATCAACACAACTTAAAAATGTACAATTATAATTATATAATTGTAAAAGGTACAGAATATGTACTCTTGAGTGCACCACCACAGAGACCACAATAAACCACAGTGACAGTTTTTCTGACAGGGTGTAATATTACTTAGATGCCCACATTTATCAAAAAGAGGTTGCCAAATTGCTTCCCACTTTAGACCACAGTCTTAAAAATAAGGGTTCTACAAAAGGTTCTTTGAGTGATGCCATAGAAGAACATAGAAGAATAGAAGCGAATAGAGCGATGCCATACATTTGGTTCCATAAAGAACCAGCTATGCTAATATGTTTAAATTGGTGGATATTTAAATTTTTAAAAGGTTGTTCACACATGCATTTATTAAACAAAAATGGTTCTTTATGGAACCAAAAGTGGTTTTTCTATGGCATTGCTCAAAGAACCTGTTGTAGAACCTTTGTTTTTAAGAGCCCATCTTGGTCCCAGGTAGGATTTCCAGTAGCAAAACACCCCTCATTGAAACATAATGTTAAGCCTTGTTTACTCGTCGTGTATTCACGTTATTTTTGTTTTTTTATGGGACTAAACACTGCTCCACCCATCACTGCAGACAGACAAATGTACTTTTTTTTTATTCCTTGTTGCACCATCCAGCTCTCATCGTTCATTGGCCACCAATCCAAGGAACGTTTAAAACTCTTCCAAAGACCACAGTGTAATTTTAGGAGCTGCCATTGTGAGTTGGATAAAAGCAAATGCAATCACTAGAGATTTCACAAACTGCTAGTTTGTGCTGGATATCTGCATTTCATTGTGATGTCCTGTCAATGCTCTGCAAAGTTAACACGTCTCTTTTAGTCCCTACTTGGCTCACTTGGAACCACAAGCAGGTAGCGACTAAAAAAAATTGTCTGGGAAAGTAAAGCTGAGCCGATCTGAGTGGGCACCATGCAGTGGAAAAGTGCCATAAGATGTGCACCTTTCCTGATGTATCTGAATCGTCTGGTGGCTGAATGCCACCAAATCCTCAGAGCAGCATTCCAACACGTAGTGTAAAGAATGCAGGTCATTAAAGTAGCAAAAGAGTACAAGAAGAAGAAATGGTGGACGTACAAATTTCTGCAACATAGTGTATGTGTATTGTAGATCCTATATTACACCATCTGCAATTGATTTTTAAGATTTGCTCATTGAGTTGGAAATCTCTGTAGAAATTTCTTTGGGAAAACTCCCTGGGCACTACTGTGTCCACAAGGTTAGATGGGAAGGTTGTACTGATCTTTCTGTGATGAAGAAATAGATGCATTGCCGTTATTGACTTGAAGTGTTGGGAGCATTCAATGGTCTGACGGAAGCCTGTGGTTGCTAATAAGCACTGTTTCAATACTTTGTGCAGGTCTTTTACTTCAGAGTCTTTTGTTGGTTTGTTTGCTTACGACAGGAAAACAGAAACTTCTAACGGCTTCTATCGATAGCCCTCAGGACAGCGAGTCGGGAAGGCAACATAGATTAAGCCTCATCGCTTGAATAAACAGCTCAGCGGCGGAGTGGCTCATTTCTACTTTCACAGAAAGGGCTTTTGCTGTTTGTCTGCTGCAGGCTGCAGATGCTGGAGGCCATCTGTAAACACTGGGAGGGTCCCATCAGTCTGGCTCTGTATCTGTCGGACGCTGAGGCCCAGCAGTTCCTGCGCTACGCTCAGGGCTCGGAGGTGCTCATGAGCAGAAGCAATGTGGGATACCACATCGTCTACAAGGAGGGTCAGTTCTACCCCGTTAACCTGCTGCGCAATGTGGCCATGAGGCAGGTCAACACCCCCTACATGTTCCTGTCCGACATCGACTTCTTACCCATGTATGGACTCTACGAGTACCTCAGGTAAGGCTGCTCTCTACAGGAATAACATAGCATGCTATAGTTTATATATATATATATATATATATATATATATATATATAAGCAATGCCTATCATAGTAAGAATATTTAGCCAATAGATTGTAATATGTATATTTTGTCCAAGTTATGCAGTCATATTTTGTAGTTAGCCCAAGCCATGTGATATCCTTTCTGCAGGAAGTCGGTGGTGCAGTTGGACATGGCCAGCACTAAGAAGGCTCTAGTGGTCCCTGCATTTGAGACGCTGCGGTACCGTTTGTCCTATCCTAAATCCAAGGCGGAGCTTCTGTCCCAGTTGGATATGGGCACACTCTTCACCTTCAGGTAAGCACCTCTAAGGCATAGCTACTGATTTCCTAGTCATATCTATTAGAGCAAATCTTGAATTTAATGAAAAATATGAAAAATAAATACACAGATCACTATAAAGCATTGTTTAGCTGTCTGAACATTCCCCACAATGGGTTGAGGGAGTGGATGGGGAATTGTGAACAGATGGTTTTTGTGTAAATAAATGAAAGAGAAAAAAGCTACACCAGTAGGATCTAACTGACATGTATGTCTGTAAATACACATTTCATGTATAGTAAGTGCATATAAATGTTATTATAAACTAAGTGGACACTTTACCAATTGACAAAATAATTTCTAGAATCTAATCAAATAATAATACAATTATAGTGACAGCCCTAAAGGGCATACCAGGTCAAAAAAGTCAGCTACTCCTAGCTGTTTCTGACAGCTCTAACAGCTTCATTAATCAGTGAGGACTGTGTTAAAGGGAAACATATTAAGGGGAAAAACGTAGCAATTTTTTTTTTTTTGCGCAATCAGGGATCTGCCTAGGTTAGAAAACATAGGCTGAAACAGGGCAAAAATAAGAAAAAGGAAAGAAAGAGAAGAAAGTAAAAATGACTAAAATCCAGAGCTTCTGCTCCTTGCTCCTCTCTCCTGGGCTCTTTTATTGAACTGAGCTGTGGCTCATTCATTTAAAGCAACAGTTGCTAAAACCAGTCATTCTGAACATGGCTGTTTAGATGGGGACCCCAGAACAGTGTTCACTTGTGCCCATATGCCCCTTTTAAGAAATAATTGACAGATTTAGACAATATGACCATAGAAAATTTAAGATTATAGCTGGATATTTGACTGTCTATTGTTCCTACTATCCAGAACATAAATAGTCAGACTCGTTTGTTAGAAAATGTATATGAAAGCTACAGAAAAAACAATGTTTTAAAAAATAATCTAAGAATCATATGGATAGCTGATAAATTCAGCTGCAGTCTTTTATAAGGTGTGTTCCTTATGGATTATAGAATCTGGTTCAGAACACTCTCAATATAGAATGCATGTGGATTTATATGCTCTAGATAGTAAATAAAAATTATTGATTTAAGTTTTAAGCACCAAGTTTTAAAAACCATTTACATTTTTTAAACACCGGGAACTTTTAAATACGTTTATCAATACTGTTTTTCATCAGTGTACACCTTTGAAAACCATTTCCTCAGGTATCATGTGTGGACAAAAGGCCACGCTCCGACTAACTTTGCCAAATGGCGGACAGCTACAACACCGTACAGAGTGCAGTGGGAGGCCGACTTTGAGCCGTACGTAATGGTGAGGAGAGACTGTCCAGAGTATGACCGCAGGTTCGTGGGATTCGGCTGGAACAAAGTAGCCCACATTATGGAGCTGGATGCACAGGTAACAACTGCAACTTTGTTTTTTAATTCACAAAACAGTGGTCTCCAAGAATTAGACTTAAAGTATATACATACTTAATCACTGATATTGGTGGGTGTAGTCTTTCATTGTTGTTGGAACATTTTTGGGCTTTTGTTACCATGGAAATTTGTCCAACGGAAAGAACTGGAGCTTTCCGTTGTTGCTTTTGTTAGACAGCTGCTCACTGATTTATCCACAGATCTCCCACTTACACTGTATTTGAACAAGAGGGATAAAGTCACAGAACGAATTACAGAAACAATCAGCCCTAGGCCCTAGGCCTGGTGAGCCATTCTGAGAAAGACCTCGTCCTCCTGTGCCACATGCATGCCATGGTTCACTAGACCCTGACTCCAACTGTAGACATCCTGGAAAAGTGAAGGAGCAGCCAGCAGAGAGTGTGGTGAGCCTTGTTGGCAGCCTGCTGCCCTCCGCCACTGCTGCTGGGGCTCACCACACTGGGCCGCTCCTTCATGCAGTCTGCGACCAGAGCTGAGGTTCAGTGGTCCACAGAACTCTCTGCACCCATGTAGCTTACGTCTTCTCCTTCTCCACTTTCCCACTGAGGAGAGACGCCAAAAGAGCTGCTTCAGAGCCTTTGAGAATGAAGACACTTTTCCTTCACTCTCCTCCCTCATTTTTCCTGCTGGACCGGGGGATTTAAACAGCGACCTTGTCCCAAGCACATTTCTTGAATCATTAGGCCACAGCTGCCCCTAAACTGATAAACAGTTTATTCACGTCATATAATTTCAGTTAAAAAATGCACTTCCACCAATAGAATACTTCATTAAGCCTGTGTCTGAGAATATTCATAACTTAAATAATATAATTTAAGGCTTTAGATACTCTTTTAGCATCCACATTAACACAGCGATGCTTGTAATTTCTCCATATTGAGGCAAAATTGAAACAGCAATAAACTCTTTACTGCGCTGTATGACCCATGTATTATTAATAACCCTGCTTTATTTCAGTTTTTCAGCTACCTAGGAGGTTTCGGCACTAATTAAATTATGCTGCTGCATATCTTGCATGCCAGCCAATCATAAGGAAACTTGTGTAGGTTAATGGAGCAAACTGAAATGATTTATTCCAATCATTACAGTAGATCAAGAAATGATTAATATATATATATATATATATATATATATACATAAAATGGTAAAACTACAGTGTTTTATGTTTCTCCTCTTTGGTCTACTTTGTTCACTACACTGATGATGCTCTTACAGCTCCTTCACAGCTTTTACAGCAACTTCTTTGAGCCTGGAGCACTGATGTCTTTTCTGTATGTTTTTGATATAATTGGGGAAAACTAATAAGCTATACTTACAGAAACGAAATCTCTCAACTGATGAAACAGTATTTCCCAGTGTAGCAATGTTTATTAACACTCTTTTACCTCAGGTTTCATCAGTGAGAATCCTCCAGGCCTAATGACTTCAGTTAAAAAAAAAGAATCTATGCTACTATGATCACCATGTTTGTTGTGTTGAAACACTGATGGTTTTAATGAAAACTCTTAATCTGTTATTAAGACAAATGTATTTTTCATCATTATGTTTTGGCTGGACAGAAAAGGGTTAATTAATGGGAAACTCAATGGGGAATTTTTCAATGTAGGGGGAGTCTCCTACTCCCATTGGTTAGACTTCCAGAAGCTGTACAGAATGCCTTACCTAGTAGCTATTAAATCAGCTATTATCATAGTAAGGAAGGGACAGCTCAGTCAGCCAATCAGATTTTTGTTTCTATAGAACCAAAAACATAATTCTCATCCCTCTGCAAGTTCTAGATACATGTGAATATGAGCTACAATCTAACCAGATTTCTTTGCCAGAGCTGACAAAATTTAGACTTAACATGAGTCTTCTATGTATATTTATAGCTTTCCCTGGGTTTTAATAGACTGCATATTTCATGCTTGCTCATATTCAGTGTTGATGAATATGGACCACACTCTTTGCAGTTATGATTGCTGTTTACTTATTAACAATTAATGAATAAATCACCTCCTTGTTTCCTTTCTCAGGAATATGAGTTTGTAGTTCTGCCCAATGCCTACATGATCCACATGCCTCACGCGCCCAGCTTCGACATCACCAAGTTCCGCTCAAATGAACAGTACCGCGTTTGTCTCAAGACTCTGAAGGAGGAGTTTCAACAGAACATGTCCAGACGTTATGGATTCGCTGCTCTTAAGTACATGACTGCAGAGAATAACAGCTAGCAGCTTCTACACTCGTCAAACTGACCACACAAATGGACAGCATCATTGCATAACACACCTGTGATCTTCAGAAATGGACACCAGTGAGAAGTGGACTCTAAAAAGCTTCAGAACAGAGCGGCTGGTACGCTCCAGATCAAAAGAGAATCTACAGAGATACGAGGGACTTCATTTAATTCCCTACATATTTGACATGGATTTACTTGGAGAAACAGCAACAGTTAATCCAGAAACCAGCTTCAAACTGGAAATCTGAGCCTCCGAAATCTATACATTTCCTTGATTTCTTCTCATTTTATTTTTCTCTCAGCACGGATCGCTAAGATCACAGTTCAGGAACGCGCTACTCTTGTTTTATTACTTTCAGAAAGTCATCTTTCAGCTTCTTTAGAAAGATCTGTTTTCAGTGTAAAAGGAACATTAGACTGGAGTTTTACACATAACATCAGGTGTAAACTAAAATTGAAAATAAAAAATGGTAAAAAAATATTTTACTCAAAAAATTATGTTCCAAACTTTAAAGGAAAAAATGTAGGCCTGTCACAAATATGAAACATGATTCAGTCATCAACTATTGTATTAAACAGGTTGCCATTTTTGCATAAATGGCCAAATTGTTTAGCTAATTGGGATGTTTTTTTCAGTCAGTCAAATTTATAACACACATTAAAACAATACCCCTGTTAAAGGTCTGTTTTCCTCTTCGTTAACCCCCCAGTTATCTCTTCGCTCAAAAACAAGCAGACCAAACTTGAGAATTTAATCTCATTAAATCTTTAGAAATTAAGTTGTTTACTTGTTTATCAGCACATTCTATGACTATTTAGACAGCTGCAGTAATCCTTCTATGCTTCCATATTGGACTCAGATAAGAAACATACACACACACACACACACACACACACACAAACCAAGGTTCACTCCAAAAATCTGTGCATATACTGGTACAACTAAAAGTTGCAGTCCATTCGTATGTTAAATCTGAACACTGAGTTCTCATCCACAGGTGTTGCTTTTTCACTAAATCCACACAAACCTTCAGTTCAGCTCCAAAAGAAGGATCACTATTGTGCGCAAATGTTAGACGGTAAAAAAAAATCCTGCTGCTTTTAATCATTGTCGAGTTGAAGGTTAGGCTTATGTTTAGGGTCAGGGGCTGTGGTTAAGGCTGTGATTAAGGTTTAAGGCAGGGCTAAGGGTGATTTTTCACATGGAGTAGGTGTCAGAAGTTCACTTGTACATCCACAAAAGAGGAATTAAATCTTGTACACAATATTCTAATTCTAGGAACAGTCATGTTTGCTAAAACGTTCTAATTTCTCATTCTCATAAAGAATGATAAAATAAATAATACAATTAATATTTATACCTAAAATGAAATAAATAAATAAAATGTTGTAAATGTTCATTATTATTTGAATATTAAATATTGACTTATCTATCTCACTCTTCAGCTGTCAATGAATTGCATCTACTAAATGAGCTCAAATAAACAAACTCTACTCACTCCTGCCCTCTGTAGATGTTATATCACATGTGTAGAGACGTATCGGTTTATACGCCCCACACTGTCTCCTGTCTCCTTTGTTGCTGTCCACCACTCCATGTTTCTTGTGTTGTAAACATGTAAAAACAGCAAAAGTGAAAAATATATTGTCAGTTTAAATAATATCGATGACTGTTTTATGTAAAAAATTGTGACAGGCCTACATCAAAAGTGACCAGTTTTGGGGAAGAATCCATTTTAGACAGAACCTGAAACTGGACGAATGATTCAGCTGTAGATACAGTATCCACTGTGGTAAAGTTAGTATCATTAAGTGTGCCGCAGAACACTAAAGGTGGAAAATGAGTCTGTGTTCATACATACAGTGGTTAGGAAATCTGCAACCTGTTTTGGTTTCTTTGTCTCTCACACTGCAGAATACTCCATGTATGTGGATCTCTTCTCCTTGAAAATACCATGCTGTACGTTATTGCTGAATATGGTGAAAATGAGGCTATGGCGCTATGTGAAGGGCTGCAAGCGGTTCCTTTGGGCCATGAACAATTCCAGAATAATGATGTGAAAAAAGAACATGTTTATTTTGATAATAAAATCCTCTGGAGAAGCTGTGTCTGGGTCTTTGATCTTCAGGTGTGTTGGTTGCCACCCGTTCTGCACGTTGCTGTTCTTATCTTTCTTTAATGCGTCATCTGCCTGAGCAAGGCCCACACAGCGGTGTTTGTGGCGTGGTTAAGGCTGAGTCATGTTACCCTCAGAGAAACCAGATCTCCAACAGGCTGTGGCTTATATGTTACATGGGCACTAGCTGAGTAGATCCCAAGTAGATCCCAAAAAGTATACACCTGCAGGAGAATCATGGGCCAATGTGTATCAAGTACTGTTCATGCCATGTACTTAACTGTCAATGCCTACACATACACATGATTAGCTGTAAGTCCATTTAAATCCATGCATTACATTACAGAGAATAATAATATTCCATCATTAAAATAGTTCCCAAACTCTACATTATATATATAATGTCTTAAACATATTTTGTTTTATTTCTCAAAATACTCTTAACATCCTGATAGCAGCCAGTAAGTTTAAAGATATAAAGACATAAAAAGAGAGATCTGTTGTGTACATAAGCAAAATATACATAGCAAAAACTAAATATTTCATCCAACCATTTTTAGGAAATTTTTTTCCAGCACCACTGAGTGCTGGAAAATGGCAGAGAATCAGAAAACGGCTTGCGCTGTTTGTCAGGGAACGCGAGGGGCGGACTGACGGAGGCGGACGCACAAGCTAAAACACAACAAACTTCATTTACAAAAGAATAACAAAACAGATAGACTTCGAAAGAAAAGAAACACGATGACTGAGAAACAAATCACGATGGAGGAAACGAAATGAGGGACAGCAGAGACAGACTAGACTTGGAAACGAAACGACGATGTGGAAAACAATGACGGAGAAACAGCGGAGACAGACAGACTTGATAACATGATAGAAGTAACGTGGACCGAAACAGTACAAATGACCGACAAATGGGAGAGACACAAGGGAACTTAAATACCAGACACAGACAATATACACCTGGAACAGATAATGAGAGGGCGGGGTAACAAATGAGACAGACGAGGAGGCGGGACAAGGGCGGAGACCTGGACAACAACAAACGGAGCCATGTGCTAAAAGAGCACATGGCGGGGAAAACAGACATGACCTGACGAGGGCGTGACACTGTTAAACAACTAAAGAAACAAAATTCAGTGGCAGAAATCATATTCAATATAATGAAGTTGAATTAAGCCAGAGGACAAAACAGAATAAATTATCGGTGGAGTTTTCAACGATAGAGGACTCTAAGAGTAAAGAAAGGAATGGCAAATGATGCAGAGGTAGCTGTTTTTATAGTAGACAGGTAATTATATCATTTATCATCAACTTATTTTGTTTATGTAGGATTTGTGTGTGTTTGTAAAAGGTTGGTGGTATGTTGTATACTGTACATTATGTAAGCTATATATCAGCTTTAAACAGGACATGAGTTGAGGTGGTGTAGATAGCTGGCTTATTTGTGTTTAGTTTATTTATAGGCAGGGCCGTCACTAGAGATTAATGATTAATTTATTAGATTAAGATATAACCCTGGGGTAATTGCCTCATAGCAGCACATTTCTTTGACGAGGTACAGATTAAGCAAAGCCACAAGGAGGTGGTAAGATAACATTAGTTCTATCTAAAGCAGAGCTGTACTTCCCAATGTTTGAGCTCTGACCTGCTGCTCTTAGCGCCGCCGCAAATAAAGGTGACAACCAAAGAAAAGCGTGTTCTCTGTTTGGGAGCTGAGGAGATTCCGCCCCTTGCTCCGGGTGAGATTGAGCTGAGTATTTCTGTCTCAAACATCAAAGGGTATCGCGTATTTTAGTGTCCAAATATGGGACAACTACGTATTTTACGGGACGGCTGACAACACTACGTGTGCGTATTCTGTCAAGAAATACCCCACCCACACTGGCTGGTTTCTATAAAATCACCTTCACTAGCTTTAAATTGAGTTGACAATACTTAAATTTTTCAATTTCAGTTTACTTTCATAGTAATTAGGTGAACTTAAAGTACTTTAGTTGGGTCAATATCTCATTTAGCTCATCCTAAAAACAATGTACTTTAATAATTTTTCTTGCCTAACAACATTATCTCAGTCCATGCCATTAAATGCACAGTCAACAGCATTTACTCTACATTCTAATGTGACAAACTTTAATCTTTATATTAAAATACACAGCAGCAGCATATTTTTAGTGTTCTACAAACACAATATACATCCAGTAGGAAATAAATAAAAATAAATGTTTAATATTTAGCTGATGTCTGAATTGAAAAATGTAAATATAACAGCATACTACCTCATACAATGCAATTTTCTGTTTACTCTGATGCACAAGTAAGTAGAAAATTAAGAGCATTTTTATTTGCAAGTCTTCAATGTTTCCATAATATTACATTTTTTTTGAAAGGACACATCTAAATAATAAACCTGTCAATCAAACCTTTGACCACTGATTAGATTTGGGGAGCCCGATCTGGCAACACTTGGCATTAGTTGTATGCTTCGCATGTGTGCTCCACGTGAAATGAGTGGTAACTATCTTTCAAATATCAAGTGAAGTGAGCTTGAAATTTTTGAGTTACCAATTTGTTAGACTTCAAAAATTTGAAATGTAATGTGAATAGAAACTCACCATATGAGTAAACCTTTCTTACTGATTATTGCCTTTTACAATATGTAACCAGTTCATCATGTTCAGGTTTGAGGTGTGTCCAGAATCCACTCAGAATCACTGGGTGCAAGGCAAGGACACACACATGCACCACTATTGACACTTGTGAATAACAATTTACTAAACTAATTTAAAAAACTAACACGTGTTTTAAGACTCTGTGAAGAAACTGGGGCACCTGGAGGAAACAACAAACACATCAAACTCCCCATAGACAGTGACCAGAGGCATGTTTCAACCCACAGTCACAGGACCCAGGAAATGTGACGGGGACACTACCTGATATGGCACAGTCCTGCCCCTCTGTAACCCACAGTGATCCATATTTCAATTTCTGGTGGATCACTATTTTTAAGAAGCAAAAGATAACAAAAATACTGTACCGGTACACTTTTGTTAACTACAGTTTAAGAAATGGAAATATCCCTTCAGATTTACAACAGTGGTATTCAGGAATAGTTACTGTCCCTGTTCTCCTGACAGAATGGTTTATAACAGTGCTGCTTTCAGAAAAAAAAAAGCTAATAAAAAGACAGGAGTTGAAAGGGGAGTGTGAAATTAATGCATCTTTAACATTCATCCATTCATTCATTGTCTGTAACCGCTTATTGAGTTCAGGGTCACGGTGAGTCCAGAGCCTACCTGGAATCATTCTGCGCTAGGCCGACCTTGGAGGGGGCACCTGTCCTTCACAGGGCAACACACATCTATGGACACTTTGGAGTCGCCAATCCACCTACCAACGTGTGTTTTTGGACTGCGGGAGGAAACTGGAGCAACCGGAGGAAACCCACGCGGACACGGGGAGAACACACCAAACTCCTCACAGACAGTCACCCGGAGCGGGACTCGAACCCACAACCTCCAGGTCCCTGGAGCTGTGTGACTGCAACACTAGCTGCTGCCCAATTTTAACATCCATCCATCCATCCATTATCTGTACCGCTTATCCAATTTAGGGTCGCGGGGGGTCCAGAGCCTACCTGGAATCATTGGGCGCAAGGCGGGAATACACCCTGGAGGGGACGCCAGTCCTTCACAGGGCCCAATTTTTAACATCTACAATTAAAATACAATATTGCACAGCTGTGTTCCCTAAAACCATAATGCATATTGACAGTTCAGAGTCCCACCACAGTGACAGATTTTCAGAACGCGTGTCCTGCCAGTACATTAAAGATTCTGAAATCAATGTATACACCTCTGATAGGAGGCTAGGAGTGAGAACCTACACATTAAAGAGGTGAGATCTCGATGCTATAGAGTAAGCAGCAGGTTCTATGTGTGTAGGGAGCATACTGTAGTTATATAAAGACACATTGTCTGCTTTAAAATTAGACTCTCAGAAAAACTCTCTGTGGTGGTACCCTCAAGGGTACATATTTGTACATTTGTTCATAATCATATGCCCTGTTTTCATCTCCACGTGTCTGATCACTGCTGTGTCTTATCCACTCATACCAGCACAACACACACTAACAGACCACCACAATGTCAGTGTCATTGCATCACTAAGACTGATCCACAACCCAAATCATACCTGCTCTGTGGTGGTCCCATGGTGAAAAGCAGAGTGAAATGGGGATGAGAAATTATGCAGAGAAACAAGTGGACTACAGTCTGTAATTGTAGAAATTCAAAGTGCTCCACTGTGGTCAGTGGAGCTGATAAAATGGACAATGAGTGTAGATACAAGGTGGTGTTCCGAATCCAGTAATCATTCAGTGTTTATTATTGTTGTTTTTTACACAGTTGTATAATGAATTTATAAATATTCAACTCTACTTCTGGAGAAAAGAACGTAATGTATATTTAAGGAACACAACTGCACATTTTTGGTCTGTTTGTGTCTTCAGTGAAGAATAATGCACCTGTACTGTACCTGTTTTTATGACAGTGTAGGTTCAGCCCTTGGTTTCATTAGATGGACTGAATATGTGTGTCATCATTCTGTAAAAGGGCCTCTGTGCTGACCATATCAGTTATTTCTACCACTGTGTGGCCCCTGGAATCTTACTGATGCAAAGGCCATTTATCTTTCCAGAAAAACAGATGGCTCTGATACATATGAATGGTTCATTCCTCAGAGCAGCCCCTCACTGTTAACAGACAGTAACTCTCCAGTAAGAGTGAGGCTGCTGTGTCTGTAATCTGATAGAAAAGAAAAGCTAGCTGCATGTGGCATTAGTTTCATGCTTTATGTTTGGGATAATCACTTCGTACCCCCGCCCAGATGAAGTGCACCACAGATCTTTCATTTGGAGCGTAAGCGTGTCACTCTTACGGTCGTCTTTGAGGCGTGAAATAGGAAATGAATTATCGGCCCGGCCCCTGTCCTCGCCTCTTTTGCGGAATGGAAAGCCAGATGAGTTTGTCTTGGGGATCAATAGGATATTGCAGCAGATCTCTCCTCGGTGTGATGAGTGTGATGATGTCTGGGTTTTCATTATCACTTGTTTACAGTGAGCTGCACGGCAGCATTTTCAGTGGTCGGCGCCCTGCTGATGCACATATGGGTTATTGAGGGGGCTTTGGTTCTGCCTCGAAATATTTCAAGAAAATGAATCAAGCCTCTGGATCTCAACTCGCCGCCCAGGCACCGTCACTGAGCTCTGGAATGCAGTGATCACAGCTGACGTTCCCAATCAAGCACATCATTAGCTCTCAAAGCAGACTTGAAATATAGTTAAGATTTGTTTGGGTTTATGGACACAGCCACTCAGTGTCGCATCACTTAGCCGCCTCGCTCAGCGCCTCCTCTAGTGTCTCAGGGACGTTGTCTGGATTTAACGATTCTAGAATGATGTACGGTCAGATCCTGAGTGTCTGAAAGACTGTGGGTTTTCAGTGTCAGTCAGCAAGAAATTTCTATATCCAGCTTTCCTCACATCAATCCCACTTTTCCCATGCCGTCTCATCCCATCCAGCTCCATCCTACATATACCTTTACTTCTATCATATCCCAACCATCCCATCCCATCTTATTCAATCCCCTCTCACCCATCCCATATTATTCAATTCCATTCTATCTCAACCAACACCATCCTAAGCATCCCATCTTATTCCAACCTATCCCACCCCAACTATCTAATTTTATTCCATCCTATCCCATCCCACCCACCCTAATTATTCTATTGCATCCCATCACAGGTTATTCTATTCCATCTCATCCAATGGAATGGTGGCTATCCCATTTAATTCAATCCCATCCCACCCATCCCCTATTATTCCATTTCATCCCATCTCAACCATCCAATCTTAATCCATCATCCCCATCCCACCCAAACCATACCTCCCATCCCAACCCAACTATTCCAATCCTCCATCCCATTCTGTTATACCCCAATATTTTTCCATCCCGTCCATCCTATATTATTCCATCCCATTCCATCTCACTCCTATCATACCTCCCATCCCATTCCATCTTGATTCATTCCATCTAATTCCATTCCATCCCAAATATTCCATCTTATTGCATCCCATTCCATCACATCTCATCTCATGCCACCCATGCTTATGCCCTCTTTTTTCTTATTTCCTTTAATTTTGTATTATTTTGTTTTGAATTGTAAATCTGTAAAGTGCACTCACTCACACAGGAATCACAGCTGCTTGTACACCCAGAAATAGACTTCATGCACAGCATTGAAATTTGTGTTTGTGAAAATGCCTCCATGTTCCTCATGAGTTAATGAGGTGGATTCAGAAACATTCACAGAAGCAGAACACTAAAGTTGAGGGTGAAAAGTTTGAGAAGTCTGGGCTATTGGAATCTTGGTTAATGAAAACCTTGGAGGATGGTTTTAGTTGATGAAATAACTTTACCACAGTAAAATACCACAGGATCAGGTCAGCCATGCTGCAGAGCCTGTGAGTTCTAATAAATCACAGCGCATTTCTGCACAGGGCATTTCAGTGCTTTAAAAGTGATGCAACCACTTAAACACTAGAGCAGAATATGAATGCAGGAGAGCCCTTACTTCATCGCATCTAGTGAGCACTTCAACACTTGAGAACTCCTGTTAGGAGACGAGTGCTGTCCTCATGTCCCCTCATGTATTAAAGACACCATCAAAGACCAGTGAGAGTCTAAAGAGCTTGTGAAGACATCTTGGGCTAAACCCACTGGATCTCCATTTTATCATGATTAACTTTTTTTAATATAATTTGGATTTTAGCCACGGTTTACAAAGTGTTACAATGTTATGAGTAAAATAATGTTCCACTGGCTTATATTTAAAGTTAAGTTAAAGTTATTATTATTATTATTATTATTTTTCCCAATTCTGAAACAAAACAACTCCTTCAATTTTACATCTACAGTTGTGTTCAAAATAATAGCAGTCCAATTTGACTAACCAGATAATCACTGTTTTTGGTATAAATTATATTACCACATGACAAACAATGTAACAGTTCGTGCAGTAGATTCTTAGAAAACCAACAGACTCAGCATTCATGATATGCATGCTCTTGAGTCTGTGTATTTGCATAATTAATTGAAAGGGGTGTGTTCAAAATAATAGCAGCGTGGAGTTCAATTAGTGAGGGCAATCATTCTGTGAGGAAACAGGTGTGAATCAGGTGTCCCTTATTTAAGGGTGAAGCCAGCACATGCTCTACGTGCCTTTCTCCTTGAAAGCCTCAGAAAAATGGGTCGATCAAGACATTGTTCAGAAGAACAGCGAGCTTTGATTATAAAGTTGATTGGAGAGGGTAAAACTTATAAAGACGTGCAGACAATAATAGGCTGTTCAGCCAAAATGATCTCCAATGCTTTAAAATGGAGACGAAAACCAGAGAGACGTGGAAGAAAACGGAAGACTACCATTCGAATGGATCGAAGAATAGCCAGAATGGCAAAGGCTCAGCCAATGATCAGCTCCAGGATGATCAAAGACAGTCTCAGGTTACCTGTGAGTACTGTGACAGTTAGAAGACACCTGTGTGAAGCTAATCTATTAGCAAGAAGTCCCCGCAAAGTCCCACTGTTAAAAAAAAGACATGTACTGAAGTGGATACAAATTGCCAAAGAACAAATCAACTGGCCTAAAGAGAAATGGAGAAACATATTGTGGACTGATGAAAGCAAAATTGTTCTTTTTGGGTCCAAGGGCCGCAGACAGTTCGTCAGACGACCCCCAAACTCTGAATTCAAGCCACAGTACACTCTGAAGACAGTGAAGCATGGTGGTGCAAGCATCATGATATGGGCATGTTTCTCTTACTATGGTGCTGGGCCTATTTACCGCATACCAGGGATCATGGACCAGTTTGCATATATCAGAATACTTGAACAGGTCATGTTGCATTACGCTGAAGAGGAAATGCCCTTGGAATGGGTGTTTCAACAAGACAACAACCCTAAACACTCTAGTAAACGAGCAAAATCTTGGTTCATGTCCAACAAAATTGAGGTTATGGAGTGGCCAGCCCAATCCCCAGACCTTAATCCGATAGAAAACTTGTGGGATGACATCAAAGATGCAAAAATAATTAATTAATTAATTTTCTACATTTATTGTGCTATTACATTTTTAATCAATAGACAGTAATAACATGAATATAATTCCTCCATGTTGATCTTTAAATATCCATTAAATTATCTATTCTGTAAAGCTTCACTTTTAAAAAGGGCAATGCGATTAATCCTCATTAATCACAGAAAATTGTGTGGTTAATTAGTTATATATTTTAATCAATCTACAGCCCTAATATATATATATAATATAAATAATATATATATATATATATATATATATATATATATATATATATATATATATATATATATATATATATATATATATATATATATATATATATAATTCCTAGCCTTTCATTTAAGTTTTCAAAAAGAATAAGTTTCTCTCTCTCTCTCTATCTCTCTCTCTCTCTCTCTCTCTCTCTCTCTCTCTCATTTTCTCAGGATGAATGGGAGGAGGGGAACTATCCCATGCTTCATTTAACCTGTCATGATTGAGAAGGTATCATTCATGTCAAAACTAAGCACTGGCCACAGGATTTAAGGCAGTGGGGGTGAAAGGTGGTGAGGGATTTAAGGCTGTTCCTATATCATCTCACACTCAGTAGATGACTCTGCAGTCGAGAGGCAACTAGTGTCTGAGAGGAGCCTTCTGACAGGGGTTTTATAAATCCTGTCTTTTGGAAGTTCTAAGATTAAGAGCAGTATAATCCACTGCACACAACACTAAAAAAGTTAGAAAGTGTGAAACCCTAGTTTTCAACTAAGTCAGCCAGGGACTGCAGCCTGGTGAACAATACCCTTAGTCTTCCAAGTGAAATCCTACTCTTCACGACCCAACCCAAATTAAACTCAGTTCACAGCACTACAACTCAACCAATCTCAACACAACTCTGCTCAACCTACCAAAGTAAACCCATCACAACTCACCTCAACATAACTCAACAGAACCCAGTTCAACTCCCCACACCTTTAAAATACATTCAACACAACCCAACTTTATCCCACTCAACTCAACTCAACCCAACAAAAATTTTAATCAGTTCAAGTCAACTCAACACAACTCGGCTCAATTTACAAAATGAAAGTAAACTCAATTCAGATCATCCTTTTTCAAACCGACTCAACAGAAGATATTTGTCTTTGAAATGTAGTGGAGTAAAAGTAAAAAGTCACCCAAAATGGAAATATTTGAGTATTCCCGCCCGGAGCAGGAATCAAACCCACAACCTCCAGGAGCTGTGTGATTACCTGCTGCGCCACCGTGCCACACAAATTCAACTCAGTTCAGTCTAACTAAACTGACATCAACACAATCCAAAACAACTAAAACTAACACAAACAAATTGAACTCAATTCAATGCAACAAACTCATCTCAGATCAGATCAGCACAACTCAACCCCAGAAAATACAACTTGGCCTACCTCAATGCAGTTCAGCAGAATTCAATGAAACCATGTCTAACCCAGTTCACCTCAATCCAACCTGACTTGTCTCAACTTCACCTCAAGCTAACAAACGAAACCCAACCCAACTCAACCAATTTTTTATTATTTAAAAGATTTTATTGATTACGCAATGAATATCAGGTTTTTTTTTAATCTTTGGTGTGTCCATATGAAGCTTTTCCTCGCAGCAAGAGAGTGAGTGACTGCAAATGTCCCCAAAATTGTAAAATATGTGCTGTGAGGTATATGGCTGGAGGGCCAAATCATGAATAGAGCATTATAAATGTATTAATCTTTCCTTTAGCTGTATCTGCACCTTGTAGGTACTGCAGCCCACATTACAATGTTTAACATCTTGTCACAAAGGACGGCCTTTTTCAAGTTCACATTGAGAAACTCTTAATGAACGTGTGCAACTCCAAGCATAACAGCAATTACTCTCAGTCACATAATTGTTGCAGTATAAAAAGTATAAAAACACATGGTCTTACATGTCTGCTTGTCATTCAGCTCCATTCTCATTTGATTTTGATGTGGCTTGATTCTGCCAGTTAAGATCTCATCAGAACACCCAGAGAATTCTGGATGGCTGGTTTCTGTTGCCTGGTAATTTCTGAGTGATACTGTGTAATTGCAGCTGTGTTGTTTTCTTTTGGAAAAAAGTCCCATTCTGAGCAAATGAAGGCAAGGATAGTGTGAGAAAATCTGAAAACTCCTGCAGATGATAAGAACTACATTAAAGGAACATCTTTGGTTCTACACTTTATGTCCATTTTATCAGCTCCACTCACCTTCACTTTATAGTTCCACCATTAGAGCCTGTAATTTAGCTATTGTTCTCCATCATGTGTTAGTCCCTGTTTACCTTGTTCCTCAATGGTCAGGACTAGGGCCACTGACATGGATTTGGGCCCCATGAAAAGATATTAATCCACTGTACCAGGCCACACCAACCCTTTGTAAAAAAAATTAGATTAATTAAATAAACAAATAAATAAAAATAATAATAATAAGGGGGCAACACGGTGGCGCAGCAGGTAGTGTCACAGTCACACAGCTCCAGGGACCTGGAAGTTGTGGTTTCAAGTCCAAGTGACTGTCTGTAAGGAGTTTGGTGTGTTTTCCTCGTGTCCACGTAGGTTTCCTCGGGGTCCACGTAGGTTTCCTCTGTGTCCACATAGGTTTCCTCTGGGTGCTCCGGTTTCCTCCCACAGTCCAAAAACACACGTTGGTAGGTGGATTGGCGACTCAAAAGTGTCTGTAAGTGTGAGTGTGTCAGTGAATGTGTGTGTTGCCCTGTGAAGGACTGGCGCCCTCTCCAGGGTGTATTCCCACCTTGCACCCAATGATTCCGGGTAGGCTCTGGACTCACCGCAACCGTAAACTGGATAAGTGGTTACAGATAATGAATGAATAAATGAATAATATTAATACTAAGTGCAGTGTAACAAACAGCACACACTTGTCTACTTAGTTAATAAAGAGATGTTAAAACAATATTAGATTTTAGCTATTAGTATCTATCCAGAGTTGTGTGAACAACATCCTGTGATCACATTAACACAAACCGTGCAGCAACAACTGAGCTACTCTCTTCTACTTTAAATTTGCAATGGGGAACATCAAAGTCAATGTGTGTAATAGAGTAGACAATGAGGGGTTTCTAAACTCCAGCAAAAGTACTGTGTCTGATCCCTTCATTGTAGTGCAACACACATTAACACACCACCTGTATTGGCAGTGGAGCTGATAAAATGAACAATGACTGTAGAACCTAGGTTATTTCATATATTTTACGTAATAGGTGTATATTGGAATTAAATCTTATTAATGAGTAATACTTATTAAGGAACACACATTAAGCATACAAATGAATTAATTAATGTTTTAGTGAATTAATTATTATACAGTAATAAAGTAATGAAGATAATATTTTGGTCTGAAGGACTAAATGTAATAACAGTCAAGGAATCATCGTTGTTAAGTTCATGTGATATGAAAACATATTTCAATATTCATATTAATTTTTCAGTGAAAACTAACTGGAAGGCTGGTCTGAAAAACTGACTGTTTGGATGACAGTCATACATAAATGGATCCAAAGATAACCATTAACTATTAAGGACTTCTGAAGACTAATAATGAGCTTAGTACTGTCAGTCAAGAATTAACTTCTACAGCCAGTTGTGATTGGAAGCTTTCCTTTTGCACTTAAACCTGTGTTTGGACACTGATTCATGGCTCCTGTGCTGAGGGCTATGATAGGACAGTTTTTATTATGACCCTCTCCATGTCCCCTGAGACGGCCAGCTCTGGCCTGCAGTAAATCCCTGTGTTAGAGGGGCCAAGGTCTCTCTCTCTCTCTCTCTCTCTCTCTCTCTCTCTCTCTCTCTCTCTCTCTCTCTCTCTCTCTCTCTCTCTCTCTCTCTCTCTCTCTCTCTCTCTCTCTCTCTCTCTCTCTGACTCTCTCTCTCACACTATTACTTTTGAATTCTAATGTTCAGAGGAATAAATCATACTATCTCATATCTCATAGTTCCCAGCGGCTTTCTCTGACTTATGACCACACTGCGCCATGTGGGCTGTGCAGGTCTGGGTTTACTGTTGAAATGCATGTAATTTCAATATCACAACAAATATCACAGCCAATATCACAAATATTATCACCACCAATATCACAATCAATATCACAGCAAATATTAAAACCAATTTCAAATCCAATATCATAAACAACAGCACAGCCAATATCAAAATTAAATATTACATCAGTATATCCCCCAATAGCACCAGCTATATTCTAATTGGTTTTGTTGATCATATCACTAACAATACCAAGTAAAAATATCATACCATGATGTAGACACACCCCTGATTCAAATCAAGCATCTGGGTGAAAGACAACGAGACAAGTGAGCACAGTAAACAACAATAGAAACAAAGAGTCATGAAGATAAATCAACAAAACTATGCCAGCAATGTGTTCCTGAGCGTCAGACAATTCAAAAATTGCTAAATGATAATAGCAAAAAACACAGTGCCATATTGAACATTTCTTTTGAGGAAATAATTCTTTATTTCTGTTGTTACAGCACACTGAATTACAGCTCAAGTTACAACTGTACACATATTATTACACTACAAAGAGACACCCAGACTGTACTGTGCCTGTTACTCTCTGCAGTAGCTCACTGTAACATGAATGTACCTTTAATCATCCAAAGTAAAATTCAATTAGAAAAGAGTGGAGTTTTGAGTCTATTAGCTGCAGTATGTCTATTTAATCAGTCCACTGTTGGGGGAAAATGTCGGAGGAACATCATATGATCATTTTGAGTTACCGCTCACTTACTGCTTTTTTCATTTATTAATTTCCACAGCAAATCTCAATAAAGGTGTGTCCATAGAAAGATGAATTGAAACAACAAAAATCACTGGCTTACTTTGTGATCTATGGGTTTGTTTACACTAAGCAGCATCTAGGCCCTCTTGCTCACCTCCGTTACTCCTTTCACTCAAGGAACGGCTGGCTCCCCTGGTGGCTTCAGCAGAAAACCTGTGACTTTTGTTTGCCTCTACAGATAGTTCACAGGGACACAGAACAAAAAAAAACTGTTAAAATAATGTTTTAATTCATGTTGTTAAAATTGTATTGCACTGATGTTTAGCTGCATTTCCCTTTTAATGAACTCCTCTGCTGCTGAAGTGATCAGAGTTCCATGAAGCAAACACTATAATTGAGTAACAGGTACTGCTACTTTCTCATAGACTTACCTTAACACTGTAAAAGCCCTCCTGCTGTCAGGTGAGATCCACAGGGTGACAGTAGTGCAGTGTGGTGACCTTGAGGATCAGCAGGAGGATCTGAGCCCTGCTGTGCTACAGATAACCAGCTCCCTCTTGATTAATGGCAAGAGGAGGCGAGGGACTTAAATGCAGTCGACCTTGCACTTTTCCTTCTGACACCGAGTGGCTGGGAATGTAGTCGTAACTCTACGCTCGCATCAAAGGGAAAAGAACACTTAGACTTTAAATACTGTTAGGGAACATCTCACTGGTGCCTTACCTGAGCTTGTGATTTTGGCCTATGAGCTGGGAACATAAAAAGGAATGATTTTATGAACTGAAAATACACTTTATAGAAAGAATGGGGACACAGACATTTAAATGTGGACACGCAACTTATAGAATCTCTTGAAATGAAGCTAGGTCGTCTAGAGCAGATGCACATGAGTCTAAGGTCACCATGTTCAGTGGAAAATATGGGCTAGAGGGGTTTAAACCCACCATTACTAAGTTGTTCTCTAGATTGATGGAACTCTGAGTTGGGTGTTTGTAATTCAGAACTCATTATCCACAATCAGTATCTGCCTTTCTGATATGTGAATAGCATGCCTTTTTCCAACTGAATGGAATGGTAAAGATTAATATAAACTGTATTAATTTTAGTGTTTGGTCTTTAAACTTTCTTTCAACTTCAATTATTTTCTCTTTATATTTTAAACTAGCATTGACAGTTCTATATAAACCCTATGCCTTTTGTACAAACAAGATTTGTTTTCACTTTTCAGCAGGATGAATAATTAATATTTTAAAAAATACCATAAAATTACTTTGTAAATTGTAAAATTTCTTTGAATATACAGTACTATGCAGCTAAGATAATTATATATATTTACACTAATGTCTTCTCAGTAAGTGGTGCTTGTATAAATTTATATATAATGACCGTGAATATAGAAATAAATGAATAAATTAAAATAATATAACACAAATAAGAAATATAAGATTTTTATTTCTATAAAGTAGTAGGTGTGAGTGAGTTTGAAGAACAATGTTTTGTTCAGATTCTCCTTAATTGCATGAATTTGATAAGTCAACAGCACACATTATTTAAAACTAGGTATTGGATGATATCCTCAAATAATATTGAGTGCCACAAGGAGAAATTTGAAAAAAGTTAAACCAACACATTCACACACAGAATATCACACTCACTGGAATAATGCTATTTGTTGTTTGTTTGTTTTTAGCAAATAAACACTTCCTGCTCAGATAAATAGCTTTTTAAATAGCTCTCATAATCTCTGGTGCCTAAAACTTTTGCACAGTAGTGTAATCTTTTTACACTGACTCCCATTTAAAGTTTAAAAGGTTTTCTTCTCCTTTAAAGTTACTCTTTTGGAGATGTTTTTTCTTTGGACAGCAACGATATAGATTATATTTGTGCTTCATTGAAATTCTTTATTCTATAAAACCATTGTTTAAAACAATAGATAAGATAAAATATGATTAGATAAGGTAAGATAAGTAGTATACATATTGCCCAAGAGCAGACAATCATTAATCAAAGATAAGTAGGGTGAGGGTCACAGCAGTGCTATTAAACATACATTATATAAATGAGGTATATACATGACATTTACATGAGCAGCATCAGCAGGTACTGCACTACATAAATTTATGTAACAATATACTGTAAATGATGACCAAGAGTACTCAGTGTTCAGTCTACAACATAGACATGAAGTGAGTATTGTAACAGTACCAGGTAAAATAACATTGTAAAAATGGAAAATATAGTTTTTTAGTGAATAGCAATTTCGAATAACATCATAGCTGTTGACTTCCAGCTTATTACCAAGTCACAACATCTCATGCGTTCTGTCACTTCAATTTCACATACAATAAGAACGTAATTACCAGTGCTGTATTCACAGTTACGGAAGCATTACAGCTGTATGATTTACGTAAATTCACAAGAGAATCAACTTTAGCATTTATTCAACTAAAATAAACAATAATATAAAGTCTGTCCTACCAACCCACACTGTATTTTATGTGATTTAGCATTGTCCTAATGTTCCCCACAGTTCAATTTTAGCTCATTTACTATCATAAGCTGTTCCCTTTACAGATGTTGATTAGACGTCCTCAGTTCATTTCTTAGTAATAAATTATCAGTATACTGAGCATGGTAAATATTACAGATGAACCTGGAGCCAAGCCTGAGATTGCTTTGCTGCTCTACTACAAGCAACAGATGGGGAACAGCGGGGCGTGAAAGATGATCTGTTTGATTCAAACCAATAAGCCATAAAGTGGTTCTCTCAACACAAGGTCCTTTATAGACGGTGCTATTCAAGAGAGCTCAGTACAGAAGCTTCTTACTCACAGCGAATCAAGAGCCTGGCAGGTGTCAGGACAATAGCAGTGAAGTCCAGAGAGAAATACAGCACTAGAGGAATAGTTTATTGCTCAAAAGTTGTTCATTGATAGCTCAAGAGGCACACATTGGGGATCAGTCAATTTTACTCTCCGTAATTAAAAACTAATATTTATGAAAAAGAAAATGTATTATTTGTCTTATTTTTTTTTAAACAAGTCCATGCATTTGTTCGATAATTTTCAGTAACCACTTCATTCTGATTAGTGTAAGAGTGGATATGAAGCCTGTTAATCACAGAGCATCATACACTCACCCAGAGAGACTTGTTACAGATGTAAGTTAATGGTTGTTAGGAGTATCGCCCAAGGCTTAGCATGGGATTCAAACCACATTCTTCTGTGTGGAAGGCATAATAACAAACCCCTTCATTATCCCTGGATACTCAGTGAGCCTTGTGTCTTCTCTGAACATCTGATTGATGTTGAGGGGATATACAGCTGAGCCCCCTACAGCAGCCTTCCTTTTTTTTTTTTTTAACTCAACTGACTTTAACATGTCTGTTTACAGCTCAAGTTCAAAAGCTGTCCTCTGAGCTCTGGTGCCTAATGGATATAATTTGTGTTGGTTATTCTGCATGCTCCGTCCCTTTCATGCATTCCACAAACACATTTCAGAGATGCTTTTAATGGTCTGTCCTTGATTACCTTGCAGAAGAATCCCTCTCTCCCTGAAAGAAGCCAATCTTCACACACACACACACACACACACACACACACATAGCTCTAAGGCATTACGGCATTCGTTTTGATCTGGCCTTGGTGCAGCATTGGCAACATCTCACCAAACGCAGTTTAAACAGTCAGTCTTTTTCATCCCTGATAATTTCCAGAAAAATATACGAATGACAGTGATTACTTTCTGATGCATTGTATATTATGAATGTTTATACATTTTCCATATGTAGCGGAAAAACTGCAGAAAAGTCTCAACAGTAAAAAATGAAAAAAATGAGAAAATATGAAAAGTACTTGGAGTATGGTTTTATACAGACGTGTGATGATGCAGACCCAGCCACAACATTAAGTGAATAAACTTAAATATATTATTATTATTATAGTGTTATTCGAAAGAAGTACCTTTTCATCATATGTGTTTTGGAGGGAAGGGGGTTGAATGGGGTGGGGTTCTTGAAAGATTTTTAACCCTAAAAAAAGTTGTGCTGTGAAAAAGGTTAGGAACTACTGGTTTATATTATGGTTAAGAAATTTTAGCAATATGAATTGCTATTAAAGCCTAGATTAGGATGTAATTACATTTGAAATGGAAACATGTCAATTATGCCACAGACTCCTTAATGATTATGTAACTCAGAGCAGGTTTTATTAACACTGCTGTGTTAAAGCTATGCTTCTATTTCTAACTATGTTCAGGTCAGCTACTCAATGTATACCTACCTTAATTCAGTTCCCTAGTGGGCGTCTACAGGATTCAGCTGTTTCTGTACAAGTCAACACAGCTGCATTTGAGACCAGCATTCCCTCCATGAACTGATTTTCTTCTTCTGAGAGAGACCATAAACCCTTCAGAGGATGTCTTCCTGAGGGGCATCATAACACCAGAGAGAGCTGCAGCAAATCAGAATTTAAAATCGTTTCCCTGAGGAAGAGAAGAAACATCTGCCTCACAGACCTGCTCCACTGCAGTCACCACTGGACCATTTCACTATAACTTACACTCTGAGCTAACAGCAATAATATCCACAACAGTATAATCACACAGATTTCATTTAGACTAACCCAGTACATAAAGAAGTAGTCATTTAATGACTAATTCAGCAAAGAAATCAATGTACACCAAGGCTATAAGACAAAGCAATGTGACATGTAAGTACAATGCAATAAACCTATTACTACAAAGTCTAATCAACCAAATTTCCCAAGCATAGTCAGTTCAGTTAATATTAAAGACTGAAACCACTAAAGTAATATAACTAAAGAGTAATGGCACCCACCAATGAGCATTAGTCATTAGTTGTTAACTGTTAGCATCATAGATCCAAAGCACAACTAAGCTTTCAGCCAAAAAAAGACTCCAATTGGAAGAAAAAGAAAAATAATAGGGCGGCATGGTGGCGCAGCAGGTAGTGTCGTAGTCACACAGCTCCAGGGGCCTGGAGGTTGTGGGTTCGATTCCCGCTCCGGGTGACTGTCTGTGAGAAGTTGGTGTGTTCTCCCTGTGTCCCCGTGGGTTTCCTCCGGGTGCTCCGGTTTCCTCCCACAGTCCAAAAACACACGTTGGTAGGTGGATTGGCGACTCAAAAGTGTCCGTGTGTGTGTGTGTGTGTGAGTGAATGTGTGTGTGTTCCCCTGTGAAGGACAGGTGCCCCCTCCAGGGTGTATTCCCACCTTGCGCCCAATGATTGCAGGTAGGCTCTGGACCCACCGTGACCCTGAACTGGATAAGTGGTTACAGAAAAATAATAATGATAAAAAAATCTATTAGTACAAAAAGGGTTTTTACACTGCAGTTATATATGTGGTTATATAATTAATACTTTTATGTGGTAATTATTTAAAGACAATGTAATAAAGTTACAGAATCTGTAAGACCACGTACATCTTTTCACACTGTTTTCAGTAGCCGTGCTCACTGAGTCAGGTCACAGGTTTATACCATCTCCTTCATGATATAAATTAATAATTCAGGACGTCTGTGAGCTGCCTTCAAATCTTTGCTTCTGGGGGAATAACAGACTCATCCTCAGTGGCTGTTCACTGCTAATAAAGCCTGAATGACTTTAACATCAGGGACTCAGACAGTCAACATCACCTCACACAACCCATCCAGTTACTAACTCAATACACTGACAGGAAGTTCAGAGTTTTAAGCACACAAACGAATCTCGCTCTAAAACAACTCGGGCAACCTTGTATCATTGTTAAATAACAGGAGCGATTCACACATTTCCCAATACACTACCATACAAATAGGTCCCAAATTATCATTGCACACAAAAGACAAATAACAATTTACAGTTTCAACTCATCACACTTTGGAGGTTTTGCCAAATGAATGCTTTTGATGAGATGTTCTCCGAAGCTGTCTCTGGAGAGTTGAGAGGAGCTGAAATTCAATAGAGCTTCACTACTGAAAAGCAAGCTGCACAATGGTTCATTAAAACCGTCTCTGTTTGGCAGTACTTCCAAATCCCAGGCACTCTAAGCTCAGACCTGGGAAGACAATCACCCCATAAACATGGATAATCCTTATTGATTGATCTGCAGACAAGTGCAAAATACTTTCTGAGCACAGCTGGGCATAATTCACAACACCAAATACAGTTTGTTTGTTTTTTTCAACAAGAAGAGATTAGACATTTAGATATCCAGAGTAATCCTTGTAATTGAGCACTTATTATAATAGGTCCATGTCCATTACCTGTAGGCAGTCACATTCCATTGCAGTTATACCAAGCTATTTCAGGAAAAATTGGCCCTCTTAAAACCTTATTTAACTGACAAAAAAAAGTGAAAAGTGAAAAAATAAAAACATTTTGAAATAAAAAAAACAATAGATATTAATATAAAGGATATTAAGAAGAGAAAGTTCTGCCAAACTTGGTAACAGCAGAATCATGAGACAGTTCTGCCAAACTTAGTAAGAAGTGTCATACAGCTATAAAAAAATAATTCTTTCACCATCTACGACAACATAATATTTTGAAAAGATTCTCCATGGCAAAGATGAAAGGGACTGTTTGACTGTTGATCAGTGACAAGTGTACGGCCAATATCTGTCATGGTTTCTGAGCGCATCCATGCCCACAGCTTGGTGATCTGAAAATCAGAGAATTGTGAATATGGCATATAGTTGAGCATTAGAGAGACTTATGCTGCTTTTATAGCAACATTTGTTTCCAGGGAAGTCCATGGTTATTTCAGCAAGGCAATGCCAGGCCTCATTCTGTATACGCTACAACACAGCATACAAGTGCTTGATTGTCCAGCTGTGTTCCTTATGGTGCATCATGACGAAGAAAATAAAAGAATTGTGCTTACGGTCTGCTGAGCAGCCGAGGTCTTCTATTAAGCAAGAATGGGCAAACAGTCCACTTACAAAACTGCAACTTTGCATCCCCATTATCACAGTGGTAATTATCTCTGTCCAACTTTTTGGGAATGTGTTGCATGCATCAAATTCTAATGTATGCACACACACACACACACACACACACACACACATACACACAAACACACACACATACATACACTCATTTCTATGCATTGTGGGGACACAGACTTTCATTCTTTTCATGAAGAAATACTTAAGCCTTAACCATAACTACTACTCGCCTCAGCCTAACAATTACCCCTAACCCCACCCTTATCTTCATCTTACAACATACCTTAAATTTGAATGCAGGGACAATCATGTGGTCCCACAAAGAAGAGAAATCCCCATAATCTGAAAGTAAAAACAGATTTTAGTGTCCGTAATGTGAATGAAAATACACTCACACACACACACACACACACACACACACACACACACACACACACACACACCAGGTGGTCTTATTATAATGCAAATGCCTAAATGCCTATTTATTTTTCCTCATTATTTTTTAACTGCTTGAGATGTGAGATAAGCAGGGTCTGAGGTACTTGGCAGCATATACTGCTGCGCTAATAACAGTTATAATGAGTATTATTCTTTAATTGTCCATATCAAATCACATTCAGCTAACACAAGCCTGAGAGTGGTCTGAAACCAGCAGCTTGTTTTGGCATTTAACCTCTTAAACTGAAAGCTTGCCATTCTGTTACTAATCTCACAATTTATTATATTATTTTTGCAGTTATTGTAATATTACACCGTTAACATTTTGCAAGATTGTAGTGCAATCTATTTACCATAAGAGACAGCAGAGATGGGCAGTAACACACTACAATTAAATCATTATATTGACTTTAATATCTTATTAAATAAAGTGTACTCAGAAGAAGCACTTAATACTCTTACTCAGGTCCATTAGTGAGGTCAGTAATGTAATCATGTTCCAGTGTACTACAATTATTTTTATTATTTTTAATTACTCTATCCCCAAGGTTAATACATTTTCTCCCCAGTTATTAGTTGTCCTCAGCTCCACCCATCAGTGAGTCTCCCTCTGCTGCTAAGAGATCCACCAGCTTTGCGAGGGTGGAGGCAAACACCTGCATCCTCAGTCAGGTTAATGTGTAAGAACAGAAGGCAAACAGGCCAGATCTAACACATCATCTCACTCTAACACTATGAACAGGCATGTGGAGAGAAGCCTTCACGCCCACCCAGAGAGTGAGGCCAAGTTTGCGCTCTGCAATCTCAGAAAAATGCTTGGTAGGGGTACTTTATTGTCACTAAAGATACAAAAAATTTAAATGTACCTCCAAAGACACAGCAGTGGTTTTAATGTACTTAAGGTACATTACATTCTCTTCTCCAGAAGGTATTATATTTATAAAAGAATAAGGTACAATTATGTTCCTTAATTAAAGTATGAATATGTACCATTGAAGGTATCACCACAGTAATAGTTTTCTGATAGTGTGGGACACCGCCATTCAATAAAAGGATTCAGGGTTTATTTGCATGTTTTATTTGTATGTTTTTGCATTCAAAGACTTCAGTTACACTGTAGCACAGTGCAGGCTGCTGTCAAGGTAAATTTGAAGCTCCAAAATGTAAGAAAATGCATGTTTTTTTGCTCGTTTAAAGCTAGCACTAAAAATGAACCCAAAACTGAACCCTAACCTCAGTCCTAGCCCTAAACCTAAATCTAACTCTAAGCCCCAAAAGGTTAGAAATTGTGCATTTTCTGGCTTGTTTAATGCTAATTATAAAACCTAAAATGCAAAATTAACCTCAGACTTTACCCTAAAACCTAACCTTTAACCTAAAAGAAGCACTCATTGTCAAATGTCATCACTAGCAGAAAACAACACTGTTTTTTGTTATTTATTTATTTTTTAGCTTTGCTTCAGCTACTCTATTATTTTTCTTTTTTCAAACAGTGCCACCATTTGACGGGACCTCAGCATGATGAAGCATAACATACAGACCTGTAATTAGTAAAATGTGTACTCATTTTTTTGCACAGTAAACAACAATAGATTTTTCATATTTGAGCAGCACAGATCTCAGAGAGTCCTATCACAGAAGTAACTGTAGATATGCTGGTGTTAAATTTTATATGCAATGGTACAATTTTCTGTGAGAGAATCATCACAGCCTTAGTGCACTGTACTGACAGGAAAACATGCTTGTAAATGCAAGAACTGCACAGGCAAATAATATGAAATACGCTGCTACCACAGCAGACCGTAAAAATCATTTGGGTGTCTTCTGTCATTGAATTAACCCACAGTCTTTAAAGAGGAATTAATTTCCCCTTGGCCTGCAGATATATAACTGAGTCACCTACTTTTAATGTTCTTGCTTCTGCATTAGAGGAAGACCATTCAGATTACCACATGAGAGACATGATTATCAGGAAAACAATGGACAGAGCTTCAAACTTCTTGAAGTCTTTTCAAGGTGAAAAGGAGGAAAGGAGAAAAGAAAAAGTCACTGATGAACAGAAGAGAGACTTCTCAATGATGAGTCCGAAGATGTAAGTGATTCAGAAGTGCAATAAATATGTGTCTGCAATTTTAGATGATGACAATACCCCTGAGTACCAGATTTGTTTATCTAAATATATGCATGCCATCTACTGAATAATGCTTCTTCAGCTGATGGTACTGCTGTAAAAGCGGGCAGTGAGGCATAGAAGAGACCTGGTTTTACAAAGTGCAGTGCACAGTGGAATAAAACAAGCAGGTCCTCCATGGCTTTTGAAACAATGGAACATGACTGTAAACTGCAGTTCATTTGCCCTAAATGCACCTGTTTGAACTCCCTATTCTTTGCTGTAGAAGGGGTTGTGTACATCCTACCTTAGAGATGAAGATATACACTGCCAGAATTTACATGATTTTCAGATGTTCAAATTGTAATTGAGGGAGTTCTTGCAAATATTCCAATGCTTTAGCCACATTTTTTTGTTTGGTTGCTTGTTTTACAGGCTGAATCTCACTGAAATTAGATTTTTGGATGAGTACACTGCTGCAGCATAACCTGTGGTCATGGTCATTGACATCCTCTAAGAAAATCCTCTGTGGATATGCGTTTCCTTGCTGCCAACTCTTTCCCAACTGCGAGACAAGCTTTTGGAGCAATTTAAATAACAATCCATGTGTATAAATAAGAAAGAAAAGTGTTTAAAAGAGATATGGACTCCTACATATCATGCAAGTCTTGGTACAGTACCAAAACTACTGTTATATGGGTCTGAAAGGACATGGAGCTGTGGGGGAAAATGGAAACAGACAAAAATAGAAAAAAGAACAAGAATTATTGCAATGTATTTATGCAAATTACATGGAATATTGTAATTCCAAATGCTATAAATCTCATAACCATGTGCTAACAACAGTCCACTAAGAACAGGAGCATGTGTTCTGTTCATACCTGCAGGAAAGAGGTGAAGCTTATATTGTCCTATTCTTTTTATTTAATTTTATTTTGCTAGCTAGTTAAAAATACATAATAAATGTATAGACAAAACTGGACGACCTGACCTATAAATACAGGACATCTAGAAATTCAGGTGTTACAAATCCATTTGATTATTCATATAATCAGAGATAAATTTTAAAGAAAAAAAAATATATAAAGGAATATATCAAAATATATAAAAACAAATAAATAAATAGGACTGTCATGAATATAATTTGCAATACTAACTTTGGGGGGGGGGGGATATTGCTTGAAACCACCTGTTTGTTGCTTTTTTCAGGCGGTGTTGTGATTCAGACATGGAAATGAAACCTTGTTTCATGTTTGAGTGTCGAGGGAGCAGCTAAACAAAGACAGATGGAGGTGGGCTGGGTGTGTGTACCACCTCGTTTACTCTGATTTCTTTCACATTATTCCACTGTCATGTTCACACTGAAAAAATCAGACACTCAGCTCTTACCTTGGAATTCTACATCTCCACCATTTATCACCAGCAACCTTCTTTCTCACTGACAAATGATCATAATTATGGAGAGGAAGGGCAAACTTGTTGAATATTATACAAATTAAGTAAGAAAAATGACATTGGCTAAATCTGTAAATCCATAGCACAGCTCATCACTCAGTGATCCTTGTTTTCTCATTTCATGGCACTTGCAAATTTGCAGAGAATTAGGAGTCAAGAGATCCTTTATATTCAGTTTCCTAACCTCAGCCAAAACCCTAATCACAACCTTAACTCTCTCAGTATTACTGTTTCTGTAATATTTCTTCGGATACATAAGTAGGTACTTAAGTACATAACTGAGAATTTTTGTGGATTTGGTAACAGTGCCCCCAGTGGACAGGAGCTCACTGAGTTGCTGTGACATACCTTCAGTCATAAACTACTATAATAAGTGTTCTAAATAGTTTGCTGCTCCATTCATTAGAATATGTATATACATATCCATGTTTGTAAAATGTTTTGTTTTTAACACATAGTGTGTTAACATATTTATGTGCCCAGTTAGGGAAGCCATATTGTAAGACAGGATGTAAGTAAAAGGAAAATAATATGGTATGAAATGTATTACACAGTTAATTTTATTGTTATTTGAAAAATAGTTTTTAGAGTGGAATGGTTTTTCAACCTATTGTCTTCTGAAGACAGAAACACTGTAGAATCTGAATCAGCACCTCTATAATATAGAGAATACAAAGAGAAACTAGGTGTCAATCTCCAATCTTACAATACAGCTCAGAGAATAATGTCTGGTATTCCAAGCTCACGCTGAGACAGTTAAAAATGAAGAAAGACAAGAAGACCTGTCAACATGAAGAATCAGTGTTAAGACCTTAAAGTCCTTCTGAACTATAGTTAACTCAGTGGTCTCATACAGCTGGCTAACTGAGCCAGGGAACAGGGAATATAGCAATCACGTAATTTGTTGTTTTTTTAACCATTCGTATGCAATGATAGAGAACAAATAGTTGTTTGTTCCTAAACAACATCTCAGAAGGCTGGAATGAAGAAAATATTCTAGTTTAAGTGATACAGTCTTTAAATGTCAGCACGTCCAGAGACAGGATGGGCATCATCACTGTCCATTTTGTTTATTCCGGGTGTGTGTCCATTTGCATGGGATCAGGATGCAGGGTCAATGTCAGATTGATACCAGGGGTCAATGAATATACAACTGACCTTGCACTCCATGGATTAGAAAGCTGTTATCATTCCTGCAGTGCTGTTTAGCAGTGCTTTCAAAATGTCTCTGTTGCATCTGGGTGACCAATTGGATTTCCTAACCAGAGGACCTTCCCATCTACATGTTGGCGTCAGTCGCAGAGAAAATGCTTGATGGAACGGATTGAGTAGATGTCCATGAATGTAGACTCCAGCTGATCTGGATCTTGGAAACTGGGCCGTAGCCTTGTGAGACTTCTTTCTATAACAAATTTTTGCCCATGAACTTGCTGAAATGGTCATTTACTTGGCTCTATACTTTAACTATTAGACCACTGGTGTGTGGTAACACTTTTTCAGACAGCTCTATACTGCAGTAAGGGAACTCCATTAGGTTTTGGGGTCTGGGTTGATCAGAGTCTTTGCTGAAGGATCTGTCCACTGCTTGTTCCACTGTTTACTGAGGAGATCTTGCCCATCCTCGTTGTTCTCTCAAACACGTCAAAGTGATCTACATGCTTAATTGTTCAAACATTCTCTGCACAAATATCTACATCTCATAGCCCACAAATATGGAACAGGCTTTATGGGGCTTGAGCCTTGAGGTCAACAGGCTTCACCAAACATGGCTAACAAGATGTTATAAATTCCATGCCTGATATTCCATCACTCCATTCGCAGTCAGTTACCCATGTATCATTAATGTCAAGATAAAACCCCGTGTCGCCATTTCTGATTTTTCATATATTTTGATATGATTTCACATTATAATGTGTCAACATTTCATAAATAGACCAATAAAAATGCTCCAAAATTGCTCGATGAACAAATATTCTTTTTTTTTTTTTAAATAAGAATGCATTTACCAATTGATTTGACTTGGGGATCTGGAGCCTACCAACACTAACTGTGAAATAAGACCATATAAAGCCAGCCATTCTAATTTTGCTCTCCTTCTAGTGTCAAGTGCAGAGGCACTAGAGTTGTGCCATTCCCTCCTTTGACATTTCAGCCAGCACTGGACCCATTTTTAGTGAGAGTGCTGATGAAGTGAATTGTATTGTTCATATATTCATTCATTCATTCATTATCTGTAAACGCTTATCCAATTCAGGGTCGCGGTATTGTTCATATATGCATATGGTATTAAGTTTGTGGAGCACATAGCTATAACTTATTGTTTTAAATATATATAGGGATTTTCTCTCCATGAGAATGGGATGTTATGTTAAGCTTATTTCCTGGAAGTAGTAGGGCAGGAAGTCCTTACAATTTATCTTTCTCAGTCCCAGAACAAGAGATGATTTAAACAAAAGCTTACCATTTACCTAATATAGACATTAAAGAACCTATATAAGTTGAGAATTGTGGGTGATTCAGAAGAGATGCATTGGCTGAAGCTTCTCGGCAAGCAGTCCACTGGTGCTTGCTTAGATGCTGTTTTTTCATTGTAATAAACCTCTTTATTTACAATGTAAGAATGGTGTCGGTGTAGAGTCTTCTTCATCCTCATCTTCACAACATTAAAAACAAACTATAGTGCAAAGACAAAGTTAAATAGAGCCAAACAAATACAATGAGACGGTGGCGCAGCAGGTAGTGTTGCAGTCACACAGCTCCAGGGACCTGGAGGTTGTGGGTTCGATTCCCGCTCCGGGTGACTGTCTGTGAGGAGTTGATGTGTTCTCCCCGTGTCCGCGTGGGTTTCCTCTGGGTGCTCCGGTTTCCTCCCAAAAACACACGTTGGTAGGTGGATTGGCGACTCAAAAGTGTCCGTAGGTGTGAGTGAATGTGTGTGTGTCTGTGTTGCCCTGTGAAGGACTGGCGCCCCCTCCAGGGTGTATTCCCGCCTTGCGCCCAATGATTCCAGGTAGGCTCTGGACCCACCGTGACCCTGAACTAGATAAGCGGTTACAGATAATGAATGAATAAAATGAGAGTGTTGAAATGAGATCACTTGTAAAATATGAAGACAACGGAGACAGAGAGTCAAAGGAAACAAAAAAACAGAGCTTCTGTTCACCACTCCTCATTATTTTGGTATATTACAATTAAAGTCATTTCCAATAATTTAAATAATTAATGACAGTTTGCACAATGATGGTGGATCCATGCACATGGCATAGCAGAGACCTTTGGAAGAGGTCAGTGAAAATGCATTGCTGAATGCTGGTTACACTCATCCTCTTTGGTGAGCTCCATATTCATTTAGAACAAAAGGACCAAGAGCTATGTATAGCTGTTGAGCCTGAACCACTCATACCAGTGCAATACACAAACACACCACCACGTCAGTGTAACTGCAATACTGTGAATACTGGTGGTCCTGTGGTATTCTGACGATTGAAGAACAAGATTAAAGGAGGCTAGCAAAGCATATGGGGCAACACATGGACTACAGTTTATAATGGTAACACTACAAAATGTTCTCTATGGTCAGTGAAGACCATAGACAATGGTCTATGGACAATGAGCGAGATCATTTTAATGTTCTGAACAGTGTATACTGATGTCCAAAATGTACCTTATCATTGTCTATTTTGTGTCCACATCCAAAAAAGTGAAATTCAGACCATTGGTATCAGAAGATCTGTATGAGTCCATGTCCATGTCTCTGTCATGTGACTGCGTTATTATTCTGAAGTGTGCACAGGAACATGAGCATGGATACACCATCATTTATAATTCATTCACCACAGCTAGACCTATAACCAGCTTTATCCTTCACTTAGAAATAACAGTTAGAGGAGATACCACTCCGTATAACAAACAAACAGGCGAGAAGATTGTATGAGCTCTGGCTCGATATATTTCTAATGTAAACAGGTGGTGAATTTGAGCTGCTGTATAAAAGAGGCTGAAAGTCCTGTACACTATAGGTCTTTTATTTTAGACATCCCTTAAACAAGGGAATTTGGTTAAATTTGGCACACACACACACACACACACAGTATATATCATATATCTCATATTATGGGGACATATCTTCCTTGTTAGGGTGTAGTTTAGTCTAGTAATATTTGTGCATAAGGTAAAAGTAAGTCAAAATTAATTTAAATATATGTAATGGCCCCACAATACATGAAAATAAATGTGTGTGGGTGTGTGAGTACATGCACACACTTGTGTTCGTGTGTGGATCGAGGAGATGACAGTAGCAGGCTCTGGGGAGAGAGAGCTGGGCAGATGGGTCCTCCTACTCTCTCATGGTGCCTCACAAAGGATAATCATCCAGACATTATCGGAGGTGACAGACTGAGCAAAGCACAGAGGTGCTACTGAGTGTATACATTAACCAAACTGTAGAATCAACAGGGTCAAAATCACCTGTTTCTACTTTATTATATAGCCTATATATCATTTCTTTTAAAACCAAATTCAACACCATAACATGCACCATTTAACAGTGAATAAAGCCTCAGAATTAGTCAATAATAGCTTGAACTATTTTTACCTGGGTTTTTCATTCATTCATTGTCTGTAACCACTTATCCAGTTCAGGGTCGCGATGGGTCCGGAACCTACCCGGAATCACTGGGCACAAGACAGGAACACACCCTGAAGTGGGCACCAGGGTGACATACACAGAAATGCATTCGCACCTATGGACACTGTTGAGTTGCCAATCCACCTACCAACGGGTTTTTTTGGACTGTGGGAGGAAACTGGAGGAAACCCACATAGACACAGGGAGAACACACCAAACTCCTCACAGACAGTCACCCGGAGCGGGACTCGAACCCTCCAGGTCCCTGGAGCTGTGTGACTGTGACACTACTTTCTGCGCCACCGTGCCGCCCAAACCTGTGTTTATATGTTTAAAATAGAACTAAATCTTTATTGGTCAGTTCTCATGACCAGCATCCAGCCTCTGGTCATTCTTGAGAGCAAAATGGATTGTTGATTTTACTGTACCTTTAAGAATGACTTGTGTAAAGACCTGTGTTTTAATGGTTTGGTCCATAATTTGGCTGATTCTAAACACAGCCCAGGGAGGAGCCTCATGACTTCAGAGTGAATTGCTGGGTCTAGACTCATGTAGACTGTCTGAATAGTAAAAAATGGATGATATGGGTCTGAGAGTGAATAGTGTGCTTTATTTTGTAACCAAATGTATTCAGAATTAAAGTCATTACAAATTCCACCCTCTAGCTAGGACTCCATTCTCCTCAAATAAACAGCCAAATAAACAGTACAACTAAGGTGGGAGGGTGAAGACTAGCATATGCTTTCTGTGAGACACATGGAGCCATTGACTGCTACTTTTTTTAAACCTCTGCTAACATAACATCCTTGGGGGATGGCACTAACTGACCAACTTAGCAAACAGAAGCTTGCACTGACCAGCTTTTTGATTGAATTATTCGTTCACTTATTCAATGTAACGGCTACATTCTGATCAGAGTAGCAGTGAGTCAGATGCCTACCCAGAATCATTGAGTCACTCTCTCTCTCTCACACACATATACAGTTGTGTTCAAAATAATAGCAGTCCAATTTGACTAACCAGATAATCACTGTTTTTGGTATAAATTATATTACCACATGACAAACAATGTAACAGTTCGTGCAGTAGATTCTTAGAAAACCAACAGACTCAGCATTCATGATATGCATGCTCTTGAGTCTGTGTATTTGCATAATTAATTGAAAGGGGTGTGTTCAAAATAATAGCAGCGTGGAGATCAATTAGTGAGGGCAATCATTCTGTGAGGAAACAGGTGTGAATCAGGTATCCCTTATTTAAGGGTGAAGCCAGCACATGCTCTACATGCCTTTCTCCTTGAAAGCCTCAGAAAAATGGGTCGATCAAGACATTGTTCAGAAGAACAGCGAGCTTTGATTATAAAGTTGATTGGAGAGGGTAAAACTTATAAAGACGTGCAGACAATAATAGGCTGTTCAGCCAAAATGATCTCCAATGCTTTAAAATGGAGAGGAAAACCAGAGAGACGTGGAAGAAAATGGAAGACTACCATTCGAATGGATCGAAGAATAGTCAGAATGGCAAAGGCTCAGCCAATGATCAGCTCCAGGATGATCAAAGACAGTCTCAGGTTACCTGTGAGTACTGTGACAGAAGACACCTGTGTGAAGCTAATCTATTAGCAAGAAGTCCCCGCAAAGCCCACTGTTAAAAAAAAGACAGGTACTGAAGCGGATACAATTTGCCAAAGAACAAATCAACTGGCCTAAAGAGAAATGGAGAAACATATTGTGGACTGATGAAAGCAAAATTGTTCTTTTTGGGTCCAAGGGCCGCAGACAGTTAGTCAGACAACCCCCAAACTCTGAATTCAAGCCACAGTACACTCTGAAGACAGTGAAGCATGGTGGTGCAAGCATCATGATATGGGCATGTTTCTCTTACTATGGTGCTGGGCCTATTTACCGCATACCAGGGATCATGGACCAGTTTGCATATATCAGAATACTTGAACAGGTCATGTTGCCTTACGCTGAAGAGGAAATGCCCTTGAAATGGGTGTTTCAACAAGACAACGACCCTAAACACACTAGTAAACGAGCAAAATCTTGGTTCCTGTCCAACAAAATTGAGGTTATGGAGTGGCCAGCCCAATCCCCAGACCTTAATCCGATAGAAAACTTGTGGGATGACATCAAAGATGCAGTTTCTGAGGCAAAACCGAGAAATGCAAATGAATTGTGGGATGTAGTCAAAGCATCCTGGGCTGGAATACCAGGTGACAGGTGCCAGAAGTTGGTTGACTCTATGCAACACAGATGTGAAGCAGTTCTAAAAAACTGTGGTTATTTAACTAAACATTAGGTTAGTGATTCACAGGAATGATAAATCCCAAAAAAATAGTACATATTTTGAGTTAGTAAAGACAAATGCAGATACTGCTATTTTTTTGAACAGCCCAATTTAATTGTTTGGTATTTTCTGTAAAGTAGTTAAAATTATTTAAATTTCTCAAACAGTATGCAATGTTCCCAATGCATGGAAATAAAAACTGCTATTAAGATTTTGTGCTTAACTAATGTTTTTAAACACACTGCTATTATTTTGAACACAACTGTACACACTATTCCAGCTACTGACATGTGTTTTGAATTGTGGGAAGAAATTGAAGCACCCAGAAGAAACCCACACAGACACAGGGAAAACACAACAACATCCCCACAGACAGTGACTTTAGACATGGATTGAACAGAGGACCCTGAGACAGTGAAGTCATTTCTTCAAGGGTCCATCAGTAAAGACAATTTTTTTAAGGTTTCTTCAACTGATTTGAAGCTTGATATCGTAACAATAGCAGAATGTCTGGCTTTTTTTGTTGCTGTATAAAACCATATACAATATTTTATCCATCAATCTGAAGAAGTATTTTTGTTCCATTTCACAGATGTGTATTGTACCTATCAAATGCTCATTAATTATGATAAATATTGAGAAAATTCAGTCTTTGCTTTACAGAAGCAAAACACATTTAGACAATTTTCCGAAGTATTTTTATGAAACAAAAAAATTATTTTTAGTTTCCCAAAAGCCTTTGCGTGCAAAATATGTTGGTTCAGTTGTCAATGTAGATTTTGCGAGACAGATTCAGAGGAAGACAATGTTACAGGTGAATGATCGAATGACCTGTTGAATGACCTCATACCTCAAGCCAAAGTTCAGACAGTAACAGAAACAACTGTAGTTCCTCTAAACGTGGACACACGGTCTTGCAGATCATCAAAAAAGAGCATTTGTGGTGTTGGTGTTTTTATTACAACCAGTATATGAAATGTAAAAAAGGTCAGAGAGAAGAACAGAGTACTCATAAGTCAAGGACCTCTGGAGCAGTGTTTCTCATCCTTATGATTTCTAAAGAACAGAGGCTATTCATTGTTTAGTTCAAATCAATCAAAATAAAAAATAAAAATGAAAGAATTTTTGTTTAACTGAGGGCGGCACGGTGGCGCAGCAGGTAGTGTCGCAGTCACACAGCTCCAGGGACCTGGAGGTTGTGGGTTCGATTCCCGCTCCGGGTGACTATCTGTGAGGAGTGTGGTGTGTTCTCTCTGTGTCCGCGTGGGTTTCCTCTGGGTGCTCCGGTTTCCTCCCACAGTCTGAAAACACACGTTGGTAGGTTGATTGGCGACTCAAAAGTGTCCGTAGGTGGGAGTGAATGTGTGTGTGTGTGTCTGTGTTGTCCTGTGAAAGACTGGCGCCCCCTCCAGGGTGTATTCCTGCCTTGCGCCCAATGATTCCAATGATTCCACTGTGACCCTGAACTGGATAAGCGGTTACAGATAATGAATGAATGAATGAATGTTTTAACTGATGCAGTAAACTAAATGAAAGACCAATTAAAGAAAAATATATTGGTAAATGCCAAAATATGATGCATTCAAAATGTATATGATCCAAAATTTAAAATATTAACTACATTAGGATTTTTAGTTAAAGTTTTTTTTAAAAAATTGGTTTTATTGTATTATTATTTCATGTGTCAGGCTTTAAAGTGTTAAGACTGTATATGTAGTACCACCATGCTGCCCTCCCACCTAATGAGGTCAACTATATTGTCCTGGCCTCTGCTCACAGCCTCAGATGACTGACAATCATCACTCAGAATCAACTTTGTCTCCTGGTGCTAGGACTGAGACCCCTTAGAGTTAGGATGTGGGGTTTTGCTCATATTTGACATCCATTTTAGAGGTGCAAGAATTTATCAGAACAGTAGCAATATTCTTCTTGATTGCTTTCACATTTGCCCTGCAAGTTAAGATGCAAAACTAATGAAGTGTAGCTCTCTTACTTTGCTACATTGAAATGTCATTTATCAGGCTAGAGCTGGAAGTAAACTCTGCAGTGTAATGCAACTCTAGCGCTGTGGTTGGGCAAAACTCATTGAGCCTTTAACAGGGATAAAAAGAAGCCCTGTTAACAGGGATAGTGTAGACTAAACATAGGAATCTACAGCTACATTCCGCTTCACATTGAATATTGCTATCTATAAAGAACTATCCAAAGCTATTGTTATAAATGCCGAAAGTAGTTAATTGATTGAATTTGCATGAAGGAGAAATAGCTGTAGAACAGATAAATGTGGAGTGGCAGGACAGTGGTGGGAGTCATTTATCACCGGTGACGCGAGCAGTGGAATCACTCTCAGCATCGGAGCCGAGGAACAAGACGATCCAGAAAGTAACTGCAGCAAGTTCCCATTTCAACAGTGAGAAGATAAACAGATCACAGTGATGGATGAGCAACCGAGAGAGAGAGTAAGAAAGAGTAGGTAGATAGAGAGGAGGGAGGGAGAGAGAGAGAGAGAGAGAGAGAGAGAGAGAGAGAGAGAGAGAGAGAGAGAGAGAAAGGTGTGCGCGAGTCTGTTGAACTTTTGGAGGACACTGCAGCTGAAACTTCAGATTCTAGCAAAAAAGAAACACTGCTGGCAAACTCTTATAAACAAGAACACTCTACTTCTGAAATCTGATTGGCTGAGCTAAATTCAAAACCAATTGGTTGGAAGCTGCAGTTTACTATGGCCCAATCCCATTTCTTATTTTTACACATACTCTTTGTTGTCAAGTCACTTTGCCCCTTGGAACTCACTCACTTTGGGTAGTGGTTAAAATCTTATCCCATGAAATGGGACAAATCTTCAAGAGCCTAGTATATCCCCAGAACAAAGCAAAGAAGAGTAGTTCAATCTCAGGCTGCTAGCGAAGATCTAAAGCAAAGCAGAATCTGTCCAAACATTTGGCAAATAATGTATTACAACCTTTTAAAAAATGCTGTACTTTATTAAATTGTTCATTAATTACAATGAGATTGTTCCTTGGTTTACAATGTAAAACATCTAAAAGACTCATCCTCATCACATTATCATATAGATGCTGTCCGATTAAAAACACTTATCTCCATTTTTAGTGGTTTTCACGTTTTTACATGTGTTAATTGTGGGCATTGATCTTTGTCTGTTAATAACAGCTAATATCAAAATGATCAATAAAAAGCTGAAAAATCAGTTTCTTTAACAAGCATTTCCATTGGCTGCTAGTCCATCAAAACCTCGTATCTCCCCCCTCCCCCATTCACCCAGTACGGTTTGAGTGTCTGTGCTAAAGTTAACAACAGATGTACTGTTTACTCATGTGAAATGTTAAATGGGCGTGACTGTAATTAATCACAATGAGGGTTAAATATGCTGGTTTTGATCAAGTACAGTAATGATAAACTCTGCTTTTGCTAAAACATGGATTCAGAGTGGCAGTGTTTTAGGAGAATACGCTGCAGGCTGTGGTTACACGGAGATGGACGTGGCTAACTGGAATTATTTTTGCTGTTAACGAAAAGTTAGCTTTCTGGAGATCATGTGTTTTTAATCGGACAGTAACGATATTTAACTTTTATGTCCCATCAAATTATTAGTTATGTTAAAATATTTTTGCTGGCATTCTTTTACTGCTATGTCCTTTATGTTCCAAATAATCTGACTTGTCTGCTTATTTGGCACTCATATATTTTCTTAATGTTTTTGTTTTGATTCTGAAAGTCATTCTGCTTTATTGTCAACCCAGATGTGTTTAGTGTGAAATTAAAGAGTTTCTCTAAGACATAGGGCTAACATTTGTTTCCCAGTGTTTCAGCACTGACCTGTTGCTTTCAGCCACACCAAAAAAAAAAAAAAACCCTGTAGGAGGGACGGTGACTCCATTGACAGCAGCACTAAATGATGGACAGTGAATTCTGGCTGCTGATTGGCTTAAAAAGTGATTGGCATAAAAAATCATGTGTAATGACTGACAACTGACAAAAAGCTGATGCTGCACACAAGTGGTGTCGGTTTTATCTGAAAAAAATTCCCATCAGGAGGCACCACATGAACACTCTCTGAAGTCCGAAGCAGAAGTTGGACACATTGAAACTTTCAATGCAGCATAAACTGCCCAAGTTGTGATGTAAACATTGTTTTCAACATGGTGGAACCGTCCATCAACAGTAAAACATCAAATAATAATGTACAGTTTGTACTGAATTCAAAGAGTAATGTAGTTTTTAAACACCTACAATGCACACATATGTTGTTTTGCTATATTTATGTTCAAGAACACCCATGGAAAGGCTAATGGCCACATGACATGACAAAACATATTGAGATCCATGGTTTATGTTAAAACTTCCCACACAAACGACATGAACATGGCCAATTTGGGGGAACGAGTTGGACCTCGGAGGAAGCCACCACCTAACTTGGACTTTAAAGCAGCATTATTCTCTGTTTAAGAGCTATGGAGTATCTGCCCCTCCCTCTGGCTGTGAGAGAGCAGCGTGTTTCTTAAACAAATATTCCGTCTTAACCCTTAACTGTCTAATCTCAAAAATACGGGAAAAAAGTGTCCATATGTTTCAATACGAAACACATCTTTTAGGGTCCAAATATGGACATGATTCCATTTTTTACAGGACATTTGGCAACACTAGCAGGACTTGAGTTATATTTAAGACACGGTATGTCTTTGAAAGTGCTCAAAAATCATATACTGTCTCCTAATACTTCCGTGATGTGAAACTGAATTCAGCTTATTATTTCTCAGTTTGTGGTTCAAATGTTCCAGTTCCACCTTAAATGCTGTAGTAGCCACAGGTGCTAAAATGTAATTTCTTCTTCATTTAAGGTGGAAATGTAAATCAACGGCACACAGTGGTGCAGCAGGTAATGTCGCAGTCACACAGCTCCGGGATCCTGGTTCAAGTCCCACTCCGGGTGACTGTTTGTGAGGAGTTTGGTGTGTCCTCCCCGTGTCCGCGTGGGTTTCCGCCGGGTACTCTGATTTCCTCCCACAGTCCAAAAACACACTCCAGGGTGTGTTCCCACCTTGCACCCAGTGATTTCGGGTAGGTTCCGAACCCACCACGACCCTGGACTTGCTAAGCGCTTACAGACAAGGAATTAATTAATTCATGTAAATTAACTAGCTATCTGCTGAGACATCAGCATACTACTAGCAGCAACTACTAGTTTTAAGCATTTTATGAGGGGTTGTGGTATATTGAATCTAAGGAACACTAAATAGGATTTGATATTTTTGATCCTGGGCTCCCCCTACATTTGCAGAGTGTAATACATTTTTACTGCACTCTACTGAAATCAAGTTGGAGGAGGGAACGGAGGGGCAGGTGGGTTCCTACACTCTTCCAAAAGTTACAAAGTGCCATTTCTGCAGTGCTGTGATCAGACTACCAATGACAGAGGCTCTATTCTCCATATTACAGTGAGAGGAACATCACAATGATTTTTAAGGTCTAGTTTTAAGGTCAAAAATAGTACGTAGCATGGACATTGTTAGACCTGTTTCTGGGGGGGCATTTTGTAATTTTATAGCTGCTGTCTTTTGTAAAATACCTTGCATTGCTTATTATGTACCTTGTCAAATAAATTTGCTATGAGGCAATTACCCCAGACCCACCTGGTTAAAGCTTAACCCCCCTAATGATTCATCTCTAGTAATTGACCTGCTATGTAGTATTCCTTTAAAAAATATATATACAATGAAGCTTTTAAAGGATAAAACATAATATATTTGTGCTGGATTTTCGGTGCTTGCGCAGCCACCTTGAAGTTGATTCACAAAGAACTAAATCAAAGCAATTGAAGGGCCATGTGGCCCTAACACCTCACCCTAGCCCTCTATCCCAACAAGCATTGAGACCACCTAACCCTAGGCAAAACAAAGGGGTGGGGCAAGGAGTGAAATATCACTGGGCATATATTACTCCAGAGGTAGCTTCCCAGAAGAGTCAAACGCTTTTCTGGAACATTTCTATGAGATTTTGGTGGTATTCAGCTAAAGGAGCATTAGTGAGGTTAACAGTTGATGGGGACTCATACTCCTCCTGCCAGTGCTTGCCACTGGGCACAATGAATTGCTCCACAGCATCTCATTTTATTACATGGCTGCATGCACAATGGGTGTACCTTAAATTAGCTGAGTTCAGTCATAATAGAGGTGTCCATAAATCTGTATGGTGTATCTGCAGGCAGGTGAAGACAGTGAGAGAAGAGGAGTGTGTCTTTCCAAGTCTATCTTGGAAATGCATGCAGCTCTAGCAAGGGACAGAGAACAGACAGCTTTCCAGCAAAACATTTATACACAAACACACACACACACAGACATACATACATATTTCGGAACCCAAACCTGAGCTGCCCTCAGGGGTCTCGGGAAAGCAGCACTGAATCACAGCTACTTTTGTGTGCTCCAGGACAGCAGCTCGACCTTGATTCCAGTCACTGCTATATTTCACCCCATAAACCGCACTGCCTTCAGTGTACAGTGGAAGGGTGTTGAAACACAGCACTTGGAATTTGTACAGCATTTACAGTGTAGAGATAATATATCCATGTTCAGTCCATAATGCATTTTGATAAGGCAGTACTTAGTAAATATAAACATTAGGGTTTTCGAAGGACTCAAATTAGTAATCATAATAAATCCCATTCATTTGGGTAGTTAATCATGACTAATTGCTCTTGTCGCATGCTCTCATTGTACAGAGCAAGAAAGATCAAATACAGATTTAAGTTCAGTTGGGCAGCCATAGTTTTATAATCCCCATAGAAAAGCATGCAATAATATGCCTACTGCCAACGCTCCTCTACAAATATATTACTTACATTTTTTTAAACTTACAAGCCATCACTATCATATGCTAATACACATCATACACTAAACTATTTTAATAGAGTAGAGCCCAGGAGAGCCCCAATATTTTGGGAAATAAAACCATGAAAGCAAAGGGCAAACAAACTCACTGCTAAAAAACTTAATTTGATAAGAAGTGTTGAATGAGCAGGTTTCATTTAATTACAAATGAAACGACAAATTATTCAAAATGGCTTGGAATTAGATCCTGCTCCTGTAACTACCAGTTAAAGAGTGTTTTCCCCCTTAAACATTACACAAAGGCCTTACCTGCCATTCAACTCTCATGCTAAGCTTAGCATTAAACTCTGTGATACAACTTTGCAAATACCAGGGCATATACCAGGTTCCTCAGGGCATAGGGAGGAACAAGAAATTGACCTTGCTGTATTTCTTTCCCAATGATAGCAATGTGTCCTTGGGTACAGTTTCCTCCAGATGGCAAATAGCGCAGCTGAGAGTCCAGAGTCCCAGTCGAGCACTCTTAGAAATTAAGGTGCCAAAAAGCTTATTAGAAGCAATGTCACTTTTGGTTTCTTAAAGACCCTTTAGAATGAGTGGCTTCACCTGGGATTTTTTAAGAGCCATCCACTGAAATCACCTTCCAGGAATCAAAATGGGTTTTTCCATGGTATTGCCCCCCAAAAAACTTTCAGACATCTTCATTTTGTAGAATGTAGGGTGCATCTATGGCCCACTAAGCAATACTTTTACTGCTAGTGTCCTTGGGGTTTAGAAATGTGCTTCTCTTGAAAGGTGTTCCCTATGTACCCAGCAGTAGCTGTACTGTGTTGTGATGGAGTGCTTCATTTTGCTTGGTCTTCCACTGCCTTGAGCCCACGGTTTTGGTCATCACTCTCCACCCACCATTCAATCAGGCAACAGGCTGCCGTATGCCTGCCAGCACGAGGACTGACTGAAGCCCTCAACCCACAGAGCTCTGGGTCAGTCCTGGAAAAACAGAGAAAGGTTTCCAGCCACAGCTTAAGCCCAGTCTTAGACTGACGAGGATTTGCAAAGAAGAACCCTTCCTGACAGGAGAATGGAGTCCAAACCACTTTGTGCACTCAGGACAGCTTTATTGCTTGAATACAGGGCTGAAAGGATGAGGAGGGGTTAAAAAAAGACAAAGGGAAGGATGGCTCACAGTGAGCTGAGCAGGAGAACAAAAAGATTTATGGACACTTCCATCCTGGCCCAGTGGGACTGGATCAATCTTAATTAAGAGTTCAATTCCCTTTAGCCCCATATCTCTGATGTGCTTTATCAACCACCCACTCAGGCTTTGGAAGCTTTTACATGCCTATGGTCTTCTGTAACCCATAGGTAAGAATCATAAGCTGAGCTTTGGTGCTCCTTCTTTTACACATTAAAGATATCATTTCCCTCAGTATCACAGGAGTAACAGGGAACATCTATTTGTGAGGAAATGCTATTCTCTCTGGTTTATTTATGTTTTTCCACATCATTTAAGGGGGGAATGATTATGTATGAGGGAAAAATATGACGGCTGTTTGTATGTGGCTGAAGTTTAACTTCTCTGTAAGTTTTTATTCACTGTTTGAATTACCACAGAAACTAATTTTTTAACTCCAGTTATTTAGTTTTGTAGCACTTTCTGTCTGTGTTCACTTTTATGCAGTTAGCGCTCTCCAGAATTTGGAGACACTTCCACCTTAACTAAATCTGAAACAGCAAAAATATATCAATATTACCCACCTGTGGAGCAGGAATAGAGCAATATTCTCAAACTGGTTCATGCTTTTCAACATTTGCCGTTCTCTCACTTGTCTAAAAATATTTCAGATGCCATTTTGTCTGCTGTAAGCAGAGAGAGGGAAAGCCTAGCTAACAGACCAAGATACTTTTTGTTTTGTTTTGTTTGCTGACACCTGGGCTTCACAAAAACTTTAGACTTGTTTCAATCATGCAAGCAAACCTGTGAGCTAACAGAGCAGAGACGTAGCACCAAACTCTGGGCCCTATGCACAAGCAGTGCCCATGGGCCCCCCTCAATGACAACACCCATGACGTTAGGCTACCTTTGCGACAGTTTCTGAAAATGAGTGCCATGCGTTTCACAAGTTAGCTTTGCTAATACTTTTACAACCTATCCTTATGAACCTATGACACTGAGCCTATTAAGTTAGGCTATTAGCCTAATTATGTTCTGGTCCAATAATAAATATTTATTACATTTTTGGATTAGTTTACTATTGCAATATATATATATATATATATATATATATATATATATATATATATATATATATATATATATATATATAGCACTGACAATCGCGGTGGTATTGAAGTGTTTTATAACCACAGGAATTCATTTAATGTAGGTTATTTGCTTTCACATTTGGGCTCACCTTTCTTGGGAAATTAGTTTGTTAGCAGATGCTTTTTCATTTCTTTCCTCTTTTTTGTCTCTTTCCTGCCTTTTTTTCTTTTCTGAAAACAGGATTTAGCTATCTTGGACATCACCTTCCATAGCACGGATACACTGCACAATGCTGCTTCAGCAGAATGAATGCTAAGTAAAATGCACCTAGTTAATATGCCTGGTGAAGGTGGACTAAACCATTTCATACAAGGTGGAAGACCTGTCCTCAGACATTATATGTAGGCTAAGACACAATTCAGTCCATCAATCAACTGATTTATTTACACAAAACATTAAATTGGCATTAGATAGCAACATTTATTGTGAACTTTAAATAATATTAATATTTAAAGGAAAATAAAATTCCAGATTCCTCAAGGGCCCTCACCCCACCTGGGGCCCTGGTAACTCAGTCCCCACTACTACGCCCCTGAAACTGAGTGTGAGGAAATCCTCAACATTTTATATAAAAGTGTTTTTTTTTTATTTAAAACATGAACATCATCTTTAATGCTACTGGATTTTAATCATCTACATTAGCAGGTAGAGTTTACATTGTGCTTTCATTACTCCTTACAGGTCTGGGAAAAGGCAGCATCAGTAGGTAGCTATCTGTAGCATCTTCAATACCATGTTATATTTATTTAAACAGTGAATATTACTGGAAATTTTGTTTGAAACCAATGTGTATGTGTCAATACTGACTGTTAACAAACCTATAAAGACCTGGCACCCTCTTCCAGACTCTTTAAAAACTCATTATCATGTCTCAGGGGAAGAGTGGATGGTTGGTAGGGAGAGTTTTACCAACAGTTTCATTGTGTTTTGGAATTCATTGTGTATATCCTCACTGCCCAAATAAAAACATGTATCTTAAAAAGAGTTCATTTGTAGAAGAAAGAAACTTAATAATTGTGGAGCCTTTCCAGTGGTCCAGACATCATGAAATTTTCAGACAACTTGAAGGACAACTGCGGTTTAAATAATGTAGTAAATCAACAAAAACAGAGACATGGACAGCGGCAATATACATCATGTCTTTTCAATTTGTATCATTAATTTATTTTATCATTTATTTAGTTTATTTATATACATTATAAATACGTTACATATATTCATTTTATCAATCATTTGAGCAGCTGTCCTTCACTCTGTGTGAAAATTTAATTCAAAGATAAGAAGGTTTTTATCTTCTCTTATAAAGTTACTATACAAACTATAAACTATATGTGGATGGATGGCTGATGTTGTCATTTGCCATCTTTATTAATCCAAATTGCATCCTTCCCCCCACACACACAAAAGACTGTATGATGACCTCCATTTAACTGACTATAAAACAACATTCTGACAGAGAAAAAATGACTTGTGAGAGCTGTTTGCTTTTCACTGTTTCGCAAATTAAATCAATATAAAGATCCTTGTGAAAAGATCCATACTGTTGTTGTAAATGTTTGGAAGGGACTGAGCCTTTTTCTCAGGGTATATCTGACAGTGTGCTGGTGCTGTAGAGCACTGATTGTGCGCTGTGGGCTTCATCCTGCTGGGAAGCTCACACTGTGCCTGCCTTTAGGAGCCAGATGACAGGGCTCTCTCTCTTCTCCCAGGATGCACTGCAGCTGGCACTCAAATGTGCCTTGTCTCTTTCCCTCCCTCTCCAATGCCATCCATACCCAGCCCTGCTTTCCTGTCTTTACAGTATGTTTCAATTTTCAAGAGGATTTTCTCTTGGTTTTGACGCTAATGATAGTAATGTTGTTCCCATTAATGCACACCAGAAGCTGTATTTGTCCAAGCTCACATGGTTTTGCTAATTAGCCTGTTAGCTAAAGTGTATTAGAGGTCATTGATAGTTGAGGGAGATCATGCATGTATAATGGCCTCTGTTGCTGCTGTGAGAGTTGCAGCAGAGTCATCACTGGAAAGAAAGAGCCTGATGTTCTTGTGACTTCTAAAGGTTAGTGCATTAATTTTGTTATGAAAAGAATTATTTAAGCCTTTAATGAACTATATTGTTTAGTGCATACAACAATAAAGGCAGCATGAGCTTTTTTTACATAGAGATAGGAAATTCAGTAGCATGCAGAAGACTTAAATTCTACTGATATAGAATTTTACAAAACACTGATGGCTTATTGAAGGACATGGCGCCCCCTCCAGGGTGTATTCCCGCCTTGTGCCCAATGATTCCAGGTAGGCTCTGGACCCACCGCGACCCTGAATTGGATAAGCGGTTACAGATAATGAATGAATGAATGAACTGATGGCTTATTCCTGCTCATAGGTGGATAATATTGACTTATTTTGGCTGTTTCGGATCACTTAAAGTGGAAATGTTTCCAAATTCAAGAGAAAGCAAAGTGCTTCAAAACTAAAAAACTCGAGTTACAAATGAGTTTCTGTGATAATTCAAACAGTGAACCAAACTTACAGACAAGTTGAACTTCAGCCACACAGTCGTTGTTTTTTCTTCAAACATACAGTTCCACCTTAAAACGTGGAGCTTCAGAACGTAAACAAACCAGAGAGAACAGAATTTCTCCCACAATCATAGACATCCCCTTTAAGGCAGGATGAAATGACTGTTGCTAATAGTATAATAGTATCATAGGATGAAAACCAATCATTCTGTTCCTTTAAATGAGAATTAGCCACAGATCAGATCAGTGTGAGAGCCCAAGAGTGAGTAGTGAGTAGAAGAAACTCTGGATTTTAGCCATTCTCTCTTTCCTCTCAGTTCTAGTTTCTGCATATTTAATTTGTACACATTTCTCCACAATTATCATGTTTGTTTTACTCCATTTAAACAGTCTTAGTAAGTATTTGTGCTCTCACATAATCACAGGTGCTGCACTGATATTGGGGGTACTCAGACGTGGAGGAGGGACATTCCTATAGTGTCCGGACCCTACGTAGGACACAAGACAATATTGGAATGTCTTGTTTTATCCCATGTTTCCTAATCATGAAAAAACATTGAAACAATGACATTAATCCCCAAGTTAATGTGTACATACAAAAGTGAAAAAAAGTGATTCTTCATAATGTATCCACTTTGAAATAAGATATCATTTTGACATAATAATCCTTGACATTAGTTTTCCACTGATTCCTCATGTTTTTAGTCAAGCTGTTCCACAGATATGGCTCAGAGAGATGTTTTAAATGTCTCCTGCATATTGGGCAAGCAAAGACAAGACTTTCAATAACACTTGTGAAAACCTGAAAGCTGATGTTCTCTATGGCAGTCTATCAGTAAGAATGTCTAGCAGCAGGGGAACATTAGAAAGTGCTGTGGTTGTCAAGGTCTGTTGAGCAAAATCAATAAATGCGAAAGGTGGTGTGTGGGTGTATGTGAGTGTGGTGAATTTAAAGCATTGCTGTAAGTGACTTAAGGTCTAAAAACCCTTTACATTCACAAGAATAATGTATATGTAAATGTATCTCACTGTTGCAGTGGCTTTGCTAACAGAGTCTGAAACCGCCTATTACAACAGTACAATATATGAGTTCATTAATCACTTCAGTAATATATGGCCATCGTGGCCTTTCTGGTATTAATCGCAGAGTACAGGCTTGAAAATTCTTTATTACCACATTACACAAACAGTAGAAAATGTTTAATGTAACTTAGTTATTGCTTAATAAATTAGTTATAAGCAATACTGGACAAGACTTAATTGGCCTCACTCTCTCTGGGTGGGTGGGATGTCCCTGCCTTGTCCTCCATCTGTGTCATGCTATAGCCAATGCTGGCATCTGTTATCTGCTATAACATGTCTGGGCAGACATCATTGCAGTGGCTATGAAAAATGCTTAATTCACCTTAGCTATTGCCTAATGTATGTGTAATCAGCAATAATAGTTGATAAGTGTTTATTACAGCTGTACAAGGGCACAGAAGTATTGTATAAGCTAGTAACATGCAATACTGGCTAGATAATATTTAATTGGTCTCACTCTCTCTGGGTGGTTGGGATGGCACTCCCTCTTCCCCATCAGTCAGTATCATGTTAGCCAATACTGGCATCTGTTAGTTGGCGTAACATATCGGGACAGTAAGTATTACAGAAAAACACTGATTTCAAACTAGTGTTTTAATTGTGCTTAATACAGGATGATAATTCAAATTAGTTATTGCATAATAACTATAAGCATCATACTGACTAATGCTTACTTACAGAAATACAAGGGAAATGGAGAATGGTGATTTAATTTAGCTTTTGCTTAATTAATGCTTAATAAGCAAAGCTAGTGTGATATGAGTTAATAAGAAAAAGCATTATAATATTCTCATATACTGAAGTGTTAAATAATTGTAGCATAGTTATATGGTATATACCATGCCACCCTGCTGCTTCATTCTCTCAGTAATCACAGCTCTGCGTTATTGATTTACCTCCTCCTTCTCTTGCTTTAGGGTTTGTCTGAGACCGGAGAGCATGACCAGTGTTAAATAATCTTCTTGGACTCATTGCTTCCTCCTCCAACAGCACTCAGAATGTGTCAAAACATATTGATCACATGTGGCATGAAAACTAGGCTATGAATAGGGTGAACAATCTGTGGTCCATTACAGGGCTGAGTGGTCAGCAGGGAGGTGGGGGTCAAGCAATTGTTGTTTATATACAGGGAAATGGTGAACACCTCAATTGTTTAACCCTGGTGATATGGCTACAGCTCAAACATGACAATAGACACTATGACTGTGAGATGATTAATATTAATTACAATAAATCACATCAGCTTATAACAGAGAAACATGAATTTCACTGAATCTAAAACAGTTTTATAGTGATTTCTTTCAGAGTAAATATTTTGGTAATTTCCATATTGAACTCATTCAGTTAAAACCGTTCATTGTCCATGTTCCTCTGGTTTAGGAAAGGGGTGGGAATATCCCAAAACATTCACTATGGGTAAATAGGTCCTTTTAAATCAGTTATTGTTCTAGTTTCCATATAGAACAACATGCTGTTCAGTTTCTAGTCATATTTCCAACATCCTGCACATATGTAATTTCTGTGATTATAGAAAGAGGATTTCCACTTTCAAAAGATACATTTTGTATATGGCCACAAGAGTTATCATGACATTTTAAAAAACTAATGGACATCCCCAAAGTCATTAATTTAATGTTTTTTAAATGTCTTTGGCTCACTGGGAGATGGAACTGTTATCAACACACCCAGTGGCTTACATTGAATTCTCACTGACCTGTTCTATACTCATATGAGTTCATTCGTACTTGTACAAAGGAACTGACATGATAAGTTGTTTAATGTGTGGTTATTTGAATTCTCATACAGCTCACATACATTGGCAATGTCTAAAAAAGGCACAATCAGGTTTTTGCACAGTAGTATTTCCAATTGTAATTAACATATGCTGGTAATCTATCAATTTAACTAAAAGACAATTCCCAGCATGTGTACAACGTCTACAAATTATTATCGCCACTGGTATATTTTGTAATATGTGTTTTCATGGATATTCATGTGATTGTCTGGCTACATAGTTTGAAAACAACCTTAAAACTTACACTAACCTAACCCTACACTAAACTGTAAACAAATCTTAAACCAAATCATAACCCTAAACTTATCTGTAAACATTTGTGGAATGTTGTGTAGCCCTTAGGAGTCTTGGCGTATTTTGGCCATGGTTGTATACTTACTATCTCCTGCCTTATATTGAATCTAAAGCCTTCTCTTCATTTCCTGAAGACCTAAACAATGGAAAGGATCCCTGGCTACCATGAACTGTATAATCCTGGTATAAAAATGTTTATTGCTTTGTTTGTATTGTGTAAATAGTACTGATATCTAGCAATGGGCATTCTCATCTTTAATACAGAACAGATAACACATTTCTGTCAATAAGCTTGGACATAACATTAATCAAAAATAGTGTTTCTGTAGACCCTGGCAATGAACAGTTTGAACAGGCTTTAGTATAGCACAAACAAAGCTGAAGTGGAGTAGGCACAGTTCACCCAAACAATTCAAGTCACTCTGAAAGAGAACAAGAGATAAACTTGGTGAATGAGACTTTATACACCTCTGATGTCCTTGGACTTTCTGCAGTGATAAAAGAAAGAATAGCTCTGAAACCTTTAGGCCAGCCTTTCAGACTCTGATAAAAAACTTGTCTTGAATTTAATGACCATGACAATGGCTTATCTTTCTCCATAATTTTATAATCAAATACATCACTCAATCTTTATCTGGAAAACCAGACATCTGAAGTAGTGCTCACATTGTAGTCTGTGCAAACAGCAGGTAATTATTTGAATTATATGTGTGGATTAGAGACATGGGGAAAGTTACCAACAGACCACAGTAGCTTGCAACTGAAATGACCTGATGTGATTAGACTGAGTGATGATGATGTGAGATATGTATGTGCTTCAAATTCACCACATTATATATACACATTGCAGTGGAGAATCCTAATGGTAATTTACGCCTTTAGAGAAGACATGATTACCTGATGTTAAATTAGTAAATATATTACTAAATTAAATATTTATTTAAACTATTAAAAAAAAAACTCTTACACCCAGTGCAGAGTTGCCCAAAGGAGTTCTCTCATTGGTTAAATGTTTCAGGAGCTTAATAGAAGGACTGTTAAAATAACAACCAATATTCTGAGTTAAAATGAGATGAACACATTTTATAATTTAGTTTTTGCCATTTTAAAATTACATTTAAATTAGAACCAAACATATTCAGGAATGCTGATTTTTGCAAAGTGCAATACAATGTCAGAAATCATTTTCATTGACCTTCATGGCCTTAACTGAAGAGCTTTAGTCACTTTTCATCACTAATCTACTACGTACGTAATGTCTATTGTCCATGGCATCTTGATGAAAGCGCTCCAGTTGCCTCTAACAGTTCTGATCTTTTAATCGAAAGCCTGCAGGAGGGTACGGGATCCTATTTTAATACCAGACACACTTATTTATAATTTTTCATCAACCTTTCTCAAAACGAAAGCATAATTCATCTCTCCTGATTAATACTCTAGCCTTTAGCCTCAGGCCCTGAAGTAATCATCTCAAATCTAATTAGCTGTGTTTACAAGTAGAAAAGCACAAGGTTTGATTTATTCCATGACTTTCCCCTTCCCGCTTTTCACTGGAATGATAAATCAGTGAGGTATGTTCAGAGAGTGACAGACTCCTCTGGTTATAGGACATCTGTGAGGTTTTATATTAGCCACAGAGTGATTTATGGAGCAGGAGATTCTTTTAACCTGTCTTGTCCTTGATTAGCACAGCTTTAGGTCCAAGGAAAGCTCGGCCTGACTGAAGGTTCAGAAAGCTTTCAATCTGAAAGTGGTTTGAGTGGCTTGAAAGCTAAAAGGGATATCATTGATATTGCTGGGCATTTGAAAGTCAGACACCACATACACAGTAAATTGCAATTTTACAATACATTAAGAAACACTTTGCATACACATACAATTTGCATACACTTCTTATAAATGATTTAGATACTTGAAGATGCTCCTACTGTTGACATTCACCTGTCCATGCAGTGCTTGTGTAATAAAATTAGAAATTGCTGGAGCAGCTCTGATCACCAGGCTCTGTCTAGAGTAGTACTGGACTCCTCAGTATCAAGCTATAGACCAGTGAAACTGCATTCACCGATGCGGTGGTGTAGCCAGAAGTGGCCCATTAAGTGGGTGGGCACAATTTTCCTACCAAACACCAGACATCCTATGAATGTTGATTTGGGGCTTAATCTGGTTGGTCCCCAATAGCCTTTATTTAGCAAATTTTACCAAAGAAAGATTTTTTCAGATCATTTACCACATTGCAACCAATTTTATACATAGGGGGACATCTTTTCACCTTTCTCATTCAACCAAATATAAATGCTGTTTAGACACTTGAAATGGCTGCCCAAGATATTTTCAATGTCTTTTCAACAGGTTTTGCTGGATGTGGTGGAGGTGGCTGTTACACCGTTCATAAAAAGAGGCAGCAGCCTCTCATGTGCCACACACTCTGTGGGGAAATAGCCATGGCTGACTGGGATGGCCTTGGGCCGTGATGGCTATGCCATCCAAAACTTGTAGGATGAGTGATTTTTATGATCTAGAACTAATCATCCAACATCTGTACCTGACTTCACTCATGTGTTTGTGGCTGACTGCCACCAAATCCTCACAGAAATAGTCAAGCATCTGTGTAAAGCTGCTAGTGTGTCAAATAGGGAAACATTCTTTGTCCTTCATTTCATAGGAAGCTTGTCATCAAATTGTATGTCCAGCCAAGTGTGGCTCTGTGGTCAGAAAATTTGCACTGATCAGTTAAAGAGAGCTAACTCATGATGTCCATAAACAGACGGCTAGAGCAGGGGTGGCCAATCTATCAGACACAAATAGCCAGAAGAAATATATATTTAAACAAAACTACACAAAAAAGGACCCACAAGCTATGCATTTACAAAATAATGGCACACAATTACAACACTACCGCAGCTTCTAAGTCAAATCCAGGAGTTTTAATTCCAGATGCTCAAAGAATCACATATTTGGAAGTTGACTCCTCTGTGCGCTTTGATTTCATTCCACTTTTCTCACTATGAACATAGGCGCTATTTACCCCATGTCGCAAGACTGTGAGAAATAGTGTTTTTTTTTTTCTTTTAAGATAGAAACAGAGTCAACTCGAGCCTTTATAAACCAAAATCTTAACACACTCCTAAAGTAAAACCCTCTTTCTTCCCCTAATGTGCCATTGTGGAAGATACTGCTGAGGTTTCTTTTTGCCGTGTGTAAAATGATCTCAGAGTGTGCTTCCTGAGCTGTCCTGCTGAGGAACAGAACAAAGAGAACTGTGGGAAAAGGTGAAACAGACAGCTTTTTTTTTCATTTGCATTCATCAACTAACAAATCAGAAATGGTTTGTTTCTCATTTTCCATTTTCCCATCCATTAATCCATGATGGTCCATAGATACATGGACCCAACAAATATATAGCTATATTTTTTATCATGAATGGAAGAGTTGCCCTTGTACTAGTACCACCCCTGGGCAACAGCCTCTGACTGGACACCTACGAGACTGACCTATAAGGAATTTGTAAGACAGTGACCGGTGAGTGTATGTACTCTAAGCTGACTGAGATGTTGGAGTGTCCAGTAGGGCGTGTATTGAGGCCTGTGTATTGAAGGGCTGTCAGCAAGCCTCTGAGGGGCCATTTAAATCCTCATAGAAGAGCTTATTGCTTTAGGCAGCTTATATCAGTACAAATGAACAGCTGTGGCATGATTCCTATGTCACTGGATGAATGGCCATATCAGGAGCAATATCATTGATTTCAGATTCCAAGTGTCAGCATTGGCCACCATCTGGACGCTGTGTCTGTGGAGTCCACCGCAGTAAACAGAGCTGTAAGTGACAGTAATATGGAGTTTGATTGGTGCAAATTGAGATTCTAGTGACAGTCAAGTGCAAGAGGATTGATCCTAGTCCTAATCTGCCTGAGATAGATACTGTGATCAGCAATAACACAATGAAAGCTTTCCTATCTCCCAGACACAAGCCCGCCTGGTGCCTTAGGCTTGATAAGGTCACTATGGATGGACTCTACCAAGGGTCATTTTATTCTTTGGCTTGGTGCTGTGTTCTGTAGGCTAATAATGCCAAAGCAATGTTAATGACCGAACTGCATTGCACATAACAGTAAGTCATTTTATACTGGAATGTTGTGGAGGTTAATGAAAGCAGCATTGAGTATAACTTAATAAAATACTAAAATGTGTTTGTAGAGGATACTTACTGTTGAAGAATATGTACATAGTGAATAGATATAAAAACAATGGTTCGAATGATGACAAAGACCTGCACATGAGGAAGAGCACACTTGGATAAAGTAAGCACTGTTAGGAGCAGATGGTTGCTGTGCTGATGGGATTCAGGCTAATCATTGATTATCATTACTGGAGGGATCCAGAATAATTAGACTTGTTTATCAGGGCCTATTATTCACTGAGGTAATAAACATTGTTTGTATGTCCCTCAAATGAGAGGAATAAATGGACGGTAAGTCCTAATTGACAACATCTCCAGAGTGGAGACTGTTATCTGACAATTAGCCGATAAAATTAATGACAAACATTTGTTCAGTTTTTGGGGATGAAAGAACCCATTCACCTTCTCTTGGGACCGATTAAAACCCAGCTGCAAAATATATATGCTGGACAATTTATTACACACCCTCAAATTTGACTGGAAATACTCACCTTGTGTTTACACTCACTGACCTCTTTATAACGGACCTCTAGACCACTTACACACATTGACAGACTTATTAGGAGTAGCATCTTGCTGGTGGCTCTATAAGGTCTGTTTAAATATGAAAAAATACACACTGTAGCGATTCACGATTTTTTAATAGCACATATATTTTTATTGCTAATAATACATGCTGGTACTAAATATTAAATATTAAAATGCATATTAACATTAAAAAGATATATTAAATGACCAGAGGCAAGTACTAAACACACAAACCAGGACCCAGGAGCTATATTATAGAGACTACTTGTCTCTGTACCACCTAGATTGGCTTGTATTTAAGAAATATTCATGCATGCTCATTTTTTCATGCTAACATAATATTGGAACTCCCATAGAAGAGCTAGCAGAAACTACAATTATCAGAGAAATTTTTGGCCCAAATTGAAGAACTAGCTTTAGTCCCTGTTCGTCTACCAGATGAACAGTTGTTATCTTTCAGTCTAAAGCCTGAAGGAGTGTTGGGAATGTCATTTTAATACGTGTTACCCTCTTTATCACTGCTAGGCTGAGAATTGTCCACCAACCAAAATGTCCAGCCAATAGCATCCTGTGGGCAGTGTCCAGTGTCCACTGATGAAGAACTAGAGGATGACATATGCAAAGTGTGCATTGAGCTAGTATCTCTGATTTGACATTTAAATGGTGGACCAATGAGGCAGGTCTGTCTAACAGTGGACAGGAAGAGGACACAGTGTCTAAAAACCTTCAGGAACACTGCTGTGTCTGTCCCACTCATACCAGCACAACACACATAAACACCATGCCAATGTCACTGCTGTTGAAAATAATCTTCAAGAAAGACAACTAACAAAGGGAGCTAACAAAGTATGCAGAGCAACACAGTGAGTATAAAAACAATGAAAGTGACCTAAGTGTCATCAGAATCAGATCAACTTTCATAAAGTTTATGAAATCCTACACCAAGCAAGCTAATGTATTCTCATCAGATTCACACTGTTTTCATCCTAATGGAGTTTCAATTAAGTTTAATTACAGTTTTCATGCTGTAACTGACAGTTTGTCAGCAAAAGCTGACAGTCAAAACAAGCAGCAGAGAATTCGAGATAAAAGAGTCAGAGTGTCAGGGTGGTGTGAGGAGTAGATTTAAAGGAGCGGACACACTCGCTACAACACAGGGTTTAATATAGAGATAACAACAAAACGAACTTGACGAAAAACACGAGATAACATTACTTATAAACACGGGGAAGAGCAGGAAACAAAACGGGAAACACTAAGAAGAACCATGAGCATGAAACAAACAAAGAAAACAAGCAAACAGACAAAATCAAAATGACCGATACCAGGAAGTGAGGGAAGAGGGCTTAAATACATGAACTTAACAAGAAACAGCTGAAACGGATAACAAGGGAAACGATGAGGAGGCGGAACAAAGGCGGAGCTAGAGTGAAACATAAACAAAGCCATGTGCAGAGACAGGAAAACAGGGAAGAGAGAGCCAAATAGAAAGAGGAAAACAAAGCAGAAAGTGTCAAGATGTGACACAGAGCTACAACATAGATTTCTAAAGTATGTAAAAATGTCCAGAGAGGATTTATGAAACAAAGTGGAAAAAACTCATCAACTAAAAATATTCATGGTAGAGAAAATTAAACGAAAGTTCTATGAAAAGCTCATGATGGATAAAATGAAAATGTTCACCTTAATGTAAGAATAAATAAATAAATCAAAGTAGTCCAAACAAGGTCAAAGTGGCCAAACTCTAATCAAATTGGTTGAAATATCATCACAATGGAGATCATGAACTCAAAATAGTTCATTTTCAAGGAGCGCCTTAATGTTGGCCGTATCATCAGTTCCCCCATCATTCCCCAACATTAACACTTTAAACACACACAACAGGTTTGGACCATTAGTGATCTAATCCAAGCATGTTGAGCTCCAGTGTTGGGATGGCAGACATTTGAGAACATTCACTCTGCCAGCTGCTTAGAATAATGTGATTACAGGAGTCAAAGCTAAGAGGTTGAATAGTAATTATAAGCAATTTAGCAGTAATTATTTCTGGGACAATAGCACTCATAATTGTTCTCTAGATTGTTCTCTAAAGCTGTTTGTCTCCAGATCCATCAGAGAACAACTTTAGACCAATAACATTTCTGCTAAGGGATGACCAGCCTGAAGTCACAGTGGTCAGAAAAGGCTCAAGAATGTGCCAAAACCTTGCATGTCCTCAATGGACCCACATACCCTCCATCTTATCAGAGCTTACAATAAGTGTAATAACATTTCTAAAACTAAAGCCAAGAGTTTAACAGTGCAGAGCAGACAGTTAAAACAAGCAGCAGAGAAATCAGAATTAAATTAGCCTGAGCCTCAATATTTACTATGAAGTGGAATAAAATGTAAAATAATAATGCAGAGTGTGTTTACCAACTAAACTGTAATCAAAGTAAAAAAAAATCAAAGTTGTCTTTACTGGTGCCGGCAAAAATGAAATCAAAACGCTCTAAAAGCTCACAACAGCCAATTTTTTTTAAAAGCAACTGAAACAAAGCTTATGTTGGCAAACACAAATCAAATTGGGCCAAAAAAGCTCATGATGGCCAAACTCTCATCAAAGTCCTCTAAAAAAAGATCACTTTACCCAGACTAATAATAAAGTGTTACTGATAATGGAAAAAGATTATAATGGCGAGAACCCAAAACCCAAAAGAGCCCCCTCCAGGGTGTATTCCCGCCTTGTGCCCAATGATTCCAGGTAGGCTCTGGACCCACCGCGACCCTGAACTGTATAAGCAGTTACAGATAATGAATGAATGAATGAATGAATGAATGAATGAACCCAGGGCAGCACGGTAGGGCAGCAGGTAGTCTTGTTGTCACACAGCTTCAGGGTCCGACGGTTGTGGGATTTGGTGTGTTCTACCCCTTGTCTGCATGGGTTTCCTCCAGGTGCTCCGGTTTCATCGCATGGTCCAAAACCACAAGTTGGTAGGTGGATACATGTTTGGCTAAAAATAAAAAAAATAAAAAAGATTTGTACACTGCATGTAATAGCTATTAATTGATATACAGGTTACTTCTGCTCCTTTTACACATGTACAGTAATCCGGTACATCGGTATGTAAGTGAATGAAGTTCCTGTTCATCAGCATTTCTGAGTCCAAAGTGAGTGCAAACTGGATAGAACAGAGACACATTTCAGTAACCAGGACGGTTACTGAAAGATGATAAATATTCAGTTTGTGAATTCAGCTGGAGACCAGGCTGATTAAAGAGCTTGCTTTTAAATACAATGCAGGAGTCTTGAATAAAAAGCTGCCAAATAAACAAACAGACACAGACAAAAAAACCTCCAGTCTGAATCTATAGACAAACACATAACATATGGAGCTGGATTTCAGTCCCAGTTAGAAACTTTGGTTTATTCTGAGGGCTTTGATTTGTCCAGACTGATGCAGGTCAGCACATATACGCAAAAAGTGAGGAATTAGAGATGGATTGATTTAGCTGAATAAACAAACAAAAACGAAGAAGAAATAAAAACAACATAAGGGAAAGCATTTGAATATTACACTTCTCATATTATCCATATTCATGTGTTGTTTGGCACATAAAAGTCAATAATGTTTGTTGTAGTTGTTTTCTACTTTATTACGTTTTCATCATTTTTTTTTATCTTTGCTTATGAATAGTATTATTAGTATCATTATTATAAAACATTGTCTGCATTTTGAAAAACAACATTTGAAAGACATTCTTTCTATAAAACGTTTTACCAAATTTCAACGGTAATACATTATCTTCAACAAACCTACAAAAGTAGTGTATGGATTACACAAACAGTTTCATTATATTCATAATCCATGTATTTTTAAAAACTTTTTCACATAACATGTTGGAGGGTTTGTAAATACCTTACAAACTGGATTCCAAAAAAGTTGGGACACTAAACAAATTGTGAATAAAAATTGAATGCAATGATGTGGAGGAGCCAACATCTAATATTTTATTCAGAATAGAACACAAATCACAGATCAAAAGTTTAAACTGAGAGAATGTATCATTTTAAGGGAAAAGTATGTTGTTTCAAAATTTCATGGCATCAACAAATCCCAAAAAAGTTGTGACAAGGGCATTTTTTACCACTGTGTGGCATCCCCCACTTCTTCTTACAACACTCAGACGTCTGGGGACAGAGGAGTTTTCCTATTTCTCAAGTTTAGAAATAGGAATGCTCTCCCATTCATGTCTAATACAGGCCTCTAACTGTTCAATCGACTTGGACCTTCTTTGTCGCACCTTCCTCTTTATGATGCGCCAAATGTTCTCTATAGGTGAAAGATCTGGACTGCAGGCTGGCCATTTCAGTCCCCGGATCCTTCTCCTATGTAGCCATGATGTTGTGATTGCTGCAGAATGTGGTCTGGCATTGTCTTGTTGAAAAATGCAGGGTCTTCCCTGAAAGAGATGATGTCTAGATGGGAGCATATGTTGTTCTAGAAACCTGAACATAATTCTCTGCATTAATGGTGCCTTTCTAGACATGCAAGCTGCCCATGCCACAAGCACTCGTGCAACCCCATACCATCAGTGATGCAGGCTTCTGAACGGAGCGTTGGTAACAACTTGGGTTATCCTTGTCCTCTCTGGTCCGGATGAAATGGCGTTCCAGTGTTCCATAAAGAACTTCAAATCGTGACTCATCTGACCACAGAACAGTCTCCATTTTGCCACACTCCATTTTAAAAGACCCCTGGCCCAGTGCAAATGTCTGAGCTTGTGGAGCTTGCTTAGAAATGGCTTCCTCTTTGCACTGTAGAGTTTCAGCTGGCAACGGCGGATGGCACGGTGGATTGTGTTCACTGACAATGCTTTCTGGAAGTATTCCTGAGCCCATTCTGTTATTTCCTTGACAGTGGCATTCCTGTTTGAGGTGCAGTGACGTTTAAGGGCCTGGAGATCACGAGCATCCATTAGAGTTTTACGGCCTTGACCCTTACACACAGCAATTGTTCCAGATTCTCTGAATCTTTTGATGATGTTATGAGGCTACAGCAGGGTCTGTCTACACATCACATCATTCGTGTGAATTTAGCATAGTGTTCAGTGCATCACAATTTCAAGCTACACTTGAACTTTCTGGAATTTTATATTTATTTTTCAATATTTGCATCCATGTTTGAATCCTTGCATGCGGAACCTGTAAACAGAGGGCTGACTGTATTTACATTCCAAAGTCAAAACAGGAGATGGTATTCATTTTTCACCATTTGGACAAAAAGAAGAAAACATGTTTAAGACAACTTCAACAGCTGAATATGAGATTTCCAGTATTTTGTGTGTCCATATTTGGTGTGTACTGAAGCTTCTTTTCTGTTCAGAACACCAACTTTCGCATTTAAAAAAAATCTGCAGTGTTGTTGGTTTCCCTGGTTATAAGTTACACTCACACACTAAACATTTGCAGTTCATATGGCCCGAGCCAAGGCAGGGCAGGAAGATTGTTAACGCAAAGAGTCATCCATTTTGGTGCAGTTAGCCAACAAACTGGCTAATTCACTACCTATAACAATAAAAATAAAACACTGCAGAAACATACTGTCTAATTCAGCCTTCTGATAGACTACATGGGCGGCACGGTAGCTTAGTGGTTAGCATGTTCGCCTCCCAGCGCAGGGATCGTGGGTTCAAGTCCCATCTGGGTGGAGTTTCCATGTTCTCCCTGTGTCTGCGTGGGTTTCCTCCCACAGATATGGATTGGCACTCTGTCCTGGGTGAAACCCTAGTGCCCGATGCAGTCCTCCAGGTGGACGGTCGAGAGTACGCTGTGCGCGTTTGGCTGCCGCTTCTTGCCAGTGTGTGTGGATTGAGTGTTCTGAGCGTTCTAAGCATCCTTGGGTATCTAGAAAGGCGCTATATAAGTGTAACGATAGATAGACTACATTTCAGGTCTCCTCACATACTGTGTTATAAATGGCTCAGACTGTACTACATAAAATTTCATACTGCTTTATGGCTACTATTAGCAATTCCTCCTATTTTAGATCTACAGTAGAGTTAAACAAACCAAGGCTCTTCAGGAATTTTAATGAAATGTCTAGTGTGACCACAGCTTTAAAAGTTGTTTACATTCTTTATAGAGGTTTTGGCTCTGGGGAGGCCAGCCCAATGCTCAGAGAGCCCTAAGGGTGTTTTTTCCCCAAGTACTCCTCACTGCAGAACCAGAAATCATATCCAGCTCCTTCTTCATGGGAGGTTAGGGTTAGGGTAAGGGTAAGGGTTAGGTGGTACTGGGAGGAACCAGTTTTATTCTAATTCAATGAAAACACAGTGAGGGAGGAGCTGGATCACATCTAACACCTCCCTATGGATTTCTGATTCTCGTTTTTTATTACCATTTACCAAGTTCCTTTTCTCTAATTCACAGCTCCTGATGACTGAAGACAATGTACCTTTTCAGATCTGAAGTTCAAGCTCAAAGACAAACAGATGGGCAAGTTTTGATGGTATGCTCAGTCATGCAGTCTTGGGTCTTAGGACTTCTATCTTCTCTAAATGTTTTATGCTTTCTGAAAACTACTGTTTTTACTCAGTGATGCAGTGATGTACACACTGGGTGACTGGAGCTGGTATGAATGGAGCTGGGTTTTATTTAGCTGGCAACATTTTTTATTTCCTCAGATTTCAGCATTAAAAAACTTAGCTCGTTTTACACCTCGTTCATTTTTAATGACCACGCTGCCCCTGCTGAGGTTCCAGGCGTCCCGTCGGCGAGGAATCGCCGAACAACAAATCTCTCGCAGGTGCCAAGTAGTTGTTCTTTATGGCCTAGTTACTTTGAAGCGATGCTGACAGCATAATCGCTGTCCAATTCCAATGCCTCGAAGAGATGGCCTCATTTCTAAAGGAAAAAGAGGGCTCAGGGTAGTTTGAAATGTCTCAGGCTTTTGATGGCTCCCACATAGAAACGTGCCCTCAGAGATTAAATAAGTCTAAGAACTGTTTGCTTATTATACAAAGCCAGTTCCAAAGGGGTAGGAACAGAGAAAATACAGGCAGCATTGATTTGTACAGTGGCTGGACAGTTAATGTTTCACCTAATCACCTTCATTGTTTTTGTAACGCTATACTAATTCAGAGACTGACGTGTCTGCCACTCATTCTGATTTTAGAAAAAGAACGCTGGGAAATGCCCCAAAATCAGATGATGTAATCATACCGTGTGTAACCAGTCTCAGTGTTGACTTGACTACACTATCAGAAAAACTGATTGTGACATTCACATACTTAATTAAAAAAATAAAATATCTGCTAGCTCTCCATTCTGTCTGCTCGAAAATGATCTAATGGTAGCTCTAACAGTGAATAAAATTTACAGACAAGTTTAAATTCAACCATGTACAAAAAAACAGTCCTTTTGTTCCCCCTCAAACACCATTCATTCATTCATCATCTGTAAGCGCTTATCCAATTCAGGGTCGCAGTGGGTCCAGAGCCTACCTGGAATCATTGGGCGCAAGGTGGGAATACACCCTGGAGGGGGCGCCAGTCCTTCACAGGGCCACACACACACACACACTAACACACACTCCAGGAAATTACCAGAATAATCACATGCATTTCTGCATATCACACGTGTGGCTACTCAGTCAATCAGATCTGTGCATTATGATACGCGCTGTGACCCAAATAAGTGACACACAGGGCAGGGCTCTAGACACAGCTGTCCTGAGGCCAGTAAAAATTGCCCAAGGGACGTGATAAAAGCTCTTTTGGGACACTTTTAGGACAAGGGAACACTTCTCATAACGCTGAACATGGATTCCCGCCCTCCAGTATAAGGAGTCAATCATCTTGCTGTTAATGGATAAAGTCCTGCCTTCCAGCAATAAGAACCAATCAGATTGCTTATTATGTAAAAGCAGTAAGTCAACTACAATTAGGGACATTATTTACATATGAATTTTTTTTTTCAAAATTATTGTTTTATTTGTAAACTTTAAATACAATGTCATTTTCTCATTTAAAGTAGAGTATTTGTTATTAAGAATTATTTTTAAATCTTGTTGATATATATTGAAATGTAATTGAAAGTGTAATTTGATTTGAAATTCAGTCGTTAACTTCATAAAATGTCGCTATATCTACAAGGCTATTTCAATATGCAGGATATGGCACTGATCATAATGTAGGATATACACTATGTTCCGGACTTTGGCTTGAGAAAATTCTCTCTAACGGGACCTTAATGAATTTTAATTATCCTTGCATTAAAGGAACATTTACACTGCGTCTACCTTTAGTGACAATACTGAACCTGTACAGAGTGTACCTCTAACTGTCGAGAGTGTACAAGACCATTCTCAGGATTTGTGCAATGTGTACATTCTCCTTCAGGGATGTACTTCAAATTCTGACCAGGACTAACCCTGACCCTAACCCTAAACCCAACAGTAATCCAGTCCCTGCCCCTAAACCTAACCTTGAATTTATCTCTTTTAACTCAAAGCTCAAAACTAGAAGCAGCATTTTTTTCCCCTGTGTAACATTGCTCCACCACAATTTACAGCAGTGTTGTGTAGATTCAGTGAAACAGTGCCACCAGTGTCCAGGAGCCGTCTCAGCCATTGTAATACAACAAGCAATCAAAATATTCAAATATGATCAATATCTAGGGTGGTCATTGTAATCAGATTGGTGCCACTTTTGGAGATCTAGCTGCTCTGAAAGAATAAAAGTGCAGTAACACCCCACGTACTCTACATTAGAATGAGATTCAACACACTGCTGTGATTTGCTCTTGCCCTACAGCCCTGTGACAGGCCTCTTCCTCTGTGCTGCACAATTATTTTGTTGTAAATGGGTCACTGAAGACCCTCTCGTGACGCCTAATTGCCTAATTGCGCAGATAGATCCGTTCACTTACTCCCCATCAATGTGTCTCCCCTCAGGCTCCTTCACTTCAGTGGAATATAGGCACAGTGATCATTCACATCAGCTCCAAAATACCATCAGACCGACTGGACACAACACATGCACACGTCACTTCTCTGCTGCACAGGACTGTCCATATTCTAGAGTGCTGAGTCTCTCTCACTCTCTGATACTCTCTTTCATTCCGTCTCTCATGCTCTCCCTCTATTTCTGTATCTCTGACACCGCTTCTCTCTTCTACTTGTGTTTTTCTTTCATTCTCTCTCACTCTACTACCTTTCTCATTCTCTCAATGATACTCCCTCTGACAGTCTTCTCTATCTTTGTCTTTATCTCTAACACTGCCTCCCTTGTCTGTATATCCTTTCTCTCTCTGCCGTTCTTCTGTATATCTTTCTATTCTTTCTCACTGATATTCTTTCACTCTCTACCTCATTCTCTTCTGTATATCTTTGTCTCTTCCATTCTTTCTCAATTACTCACTTTCACTCTTTACCGTATTCTCTTACTCCCATTCTTCTGTACATCTTTCTTTCTCTCTCCCCCTTACTCTTTCTCGCTCACTGATACCACCTCTCACTCTCTACCCCATTCTCTCTTACACTGTCTCTCTCTTCTCTTTAGTGTGCCTTTTTTTCTTTCTCTCAGACTCTGTCTTCTTCTGCATCTCATCCTCCTTTCTATGTCAGCTCTCATTTATCTCCTTCCTTCTCTTTTTATCTTTCTTTTCCTCCGTCTTTCCATTTCTGTAACCCCCCACCCAGCCTCAGTGTACTGTATCTTATTAACCATCATAGATTAACTGCTACAGATCTTCCGTTGCTGTGGCAACAGTTTACTCCATCAGCTGTGTATCTGGCCATTGATGAAGAGCCTGATTGGATTATCCAAACTAATTGACTTCATTACAAACCCTGATCTTCTTGTTTCCATGCTGTGGTGTGGGGGTAACGTGTGTGCGCTGGACGCCTGGGGAGTGTTCCTTCATGACCCATGCTAAAACACAGTAATTATCCACTCGTTATTGCTCGCCTTTCTTTTAATTATGCTTTCATTTAGCCAAGGCCCTCGTCACCTGTTCATCATCCTCAGCAAGATGTTTCATTTTGGAGGACAACGTGTTTATAAACGCTCTTTGCCAAGATGCCCAAAATTCGTTAGAAATACTGTCTGAATTAAAGCCAAGGAGGTTCGTATGAGCTAGGTGTCTCGTCCACAGTAATGCATAGAAATAAATATAAATACAAATACAAATACACACTTTACCTCTGTAAACATTAAAATCCCACGAATAATTGAGGTCTGTGCATCATGGGAATAGTGACATCATCACTATCACCCCCCCACCCACACACACCACCACCACCACCACCACAGCATGATTTACAAAATAAGGAGCAAATTGGATTTCCAGTGTCATTACTGTGGCAGTTTTGTACAGACATTTGTATACCCATAATGCTTCCATTATACTGTCCTTTTTCAATCATCACAGCTGGAGGGGTACCTCATTTCACCCCTCATTGCTCACTAGCAGCTCAACACAACATTTCACACAAAGAGCCAACAGAGTCTAGTTAATGTCATAACAGAGCAAAGCCTGGTGTCAAGGGGGAACCACTGATCTCAGCCCCCCAGGCTGCAAGGAACTTGGTAAAACTTAAACTTAAAAAGGATTCATCAGTCAGAGGAAACTCCAACCTAGAGGATCAAGGCAACCTTACCAACAGAGCATACTTAGTTCACATACCATCTCTGCTGAATAGACTTGTCTGGGGATTGTGGCTTTAATTTCCACTGAGTATAAGTCATCCTCTTGGTCCTCCAGTTTCAAGTTCAGCAGGGTGCAAGCCATCCCCACACTGAATTCCAAGGCCACCATGTTCCACCTAGTTGAAGTTTCTCTCAGCAAGGGAGTCTCAAGCTTGAGTTTCTGAGTTCCTCCAGGTCTGGGTGGTTGGATTTGTGGTAGAGCAAGCAAACTAGAGGTACTCACCAGATACCTGGTACTGTGCCTATTCAGCAGTCTTATATGATTACTAGATGTCAAACCCAAGTAAACATTCATAAAAAAAATCTTGCACAAATTCTTTGGTAGGTTATGTAATATAACATATTCCCTGTGTCAGATGTGTAAGATTTTCTAATGATAGACCTGCAATGCAAGTAAAGTATGTCTTACGTCATACTGCACCTTCCAAAAGAAAAGAAAAAAAAGGGTCACAAAAGCAGGCTTTTGGTTAAACAATAGCAATGTTCTGCCTTAAAAGATAATACTAAAAACTAAAACAAAAAACACAAAAAAAGCATGGAAGGGCAGTGTGGTGCCATATGCATCTGAAGAGAAAAAAAAGGACAGAGGAAGAAGGCTTTCTAAGAAATTGAGGCTGGATGAAATCAGAGGTCAAACCAGAGTGAAGAGTGGTGTAGCTGCTGTTCTCTTACATGCGAATGAGACAAGGTCAGGGGTGCACAAGCTCGGTCTGACATTGTGTATCCAGATGTTGTTGGAAAGGGAGGTGGTGTGTTCTTCAATTTGTGTAACTTATTTTAGGGGGCATGGCTTGGGAACAATGGCTGAATGTAGGAGGTGGGACTTGTAGTGCATTTGTCCCAGTCCTTTTACAGAGCAAGGATGAGGGGCACCTCTGAACTGGGCTCTATGTCTGCACTGAAAGACTTGGGTTACGGTGATTTTCATGTAACGTTTGGTTCCGCTTCAACTCAGTGTGATGATTCATGCTTTAACTGGCTCTCAGAGCCTCGACACAGCTGCACACAGATAACTGTGTTTCTCCGTTTGGCTCGCAGCCAGACAGATACACCCGCTCGCCCCCCCATTGTATCTATAAAAGAAATAACTTCAGCGAGCAGGGCCATTATGGCCCAATAAAAGCAGCCCTCGCCTTATTCACAGTTGGCTAGTTTTATAATGCGGGAAAAGTGATCTGCGATTTCCTGCTGCTGGAGGAACAGTCTCCATGAGTTCCTAAATGATCTCGGCTTCAAGCCCTTCGTCTTCTGCGGGAGTGTGGCAGTAAAGGTGAACTTAGTTTCCAGTAAATCAGCTCCAGGGTCTTTCACACCTGCTCCATGTGCAGGCAGTTGGTGTCATGTAATGGATAATACCATTGCCCTTCACATGGATGGCTACTGTTGGATTTCTTGCTCTGGAAGAAACAAAATGCTAAGGCAAATATTCTCCACATTATGTTAACAAACACTGTAATTTGCTCTGGATAAGAATATCAGCTTAATCAGCAGCATATATATAAAGTATTACATAAGGTGGTACCAAATTGAAACTGGGGCAAGATGGCGGTGTACGTTACATCATTGCCACACAGCTCCAGGATCCTGGGGTTGTGTTCAATCCCCACCTGTGTGGGTTTCTTCTGGTTATTCAGGTCTCACAGTCTGAAAACACATGTTGGTAAGTGTAAAGTCATTAAAAGTGTCCGTAGTTGTGTGTGGTGCCCTCTGATGGACTGACGCCATCCATTGTGTGTCAATGACGTGCACCCAGTGATTAGTCTCTGGACCCACCGCAACCTTGAACAGGATGAAGTATTTAAAGAAAATGAATGACAGAATGAATAGACTGGGGTTAAATGGTAGATTTTGAAATTTGTTACTCACTCTTTTCAGACATGACCCTGAGCTCCAGTTTGTGTGCAAAATAAAAACAAAAGTGGGAATGTGTTGATCTGGATTTAAACAGACTCTGGGTTAGACTTGGCTCCACAGGTCCCTCCATACACCAACCACAGATAGCTGCATGTTACCTTGCTTACTTTTCCCTGTACACATTTTAAGGGTTCAATGAAGGTTACTTAAAACATAGTGCTATCTCAGTCTGGTTATCCCACCATTGGTGATGTCATAAAATCAATTTGTTAGCATCAATAGTAATAGTAGTAGTATTTTAACATGTGTTATAAGTGGCCTGATTATGCAAAATAATGTGATCTACACTTCAGTTCACGTTGCATGCCACCCTCTGATAAAATCCCTCAGCAGTGTGGTTAGGAATAAAGAACAGCTCTAATACGCCTGTTGCAGGGATTGCAAACTCAGCATGAGTTACGACAAATATTTACGAAGCTCTTTGGTGAAAGATCTACAGGGGAGCTCTCTCTGTGGGGCTGAATGATAGATCCTCTGTCACTGGAGCTAATCTTAGCTCACTCCATTTGTTTCGCTACATGTGAGACAAAACTTTAGCTGAATTCTGTTGAAGTCTGTGGCCCTGTTACTGGGGTCAAGACTCATAAGTTTGAGAGAGTTTTGTCAAAAGAAACCATAGTCTTTTAGGTTGCCATTGATCAGATACATACTGTTTATATAATCTCTATGGAAATTACCTAACCAAGAGAGAGGGAAACTCTGGAATAGCTGCACTTGCACTAAAGGACACCATGCCCAATGCCTAGCATAGGCTGGCGGGGTGAAAATCCCTCGGGTACTGAGCAGTGGAGCTTTATTCAATACCTTTTCAATGAGCTAGAGTGCTGTTTCTGATCCAAATCTTATCATCAAAAATCAGGATCTGACCTCAGTAAAGTAAAAGATTGTGGACTGGAACACTACTTATAAAGGCTAATCAGCTGTTGGATGAGAAAGTGAGTACATCACAAATGTTATAAATCTATTAAAGATTTTTTGCAGTTTTATTACCATATGAAGTAGTGAGAGAATGGTATATTCTATATACAACATATATAATATAAACCAGGGGTGTCCAAACTTTTTTCAAAGGTGGCCGAACTGGATCATACCAGAAGTCTTAAGAGCCAGTCTCTCTTTCCATATATATTATTAGTAAAATTTTTATAACACTGTATTAAAAACATGAAAAACACAAATTTACAAGAGTTTATATTCATTAACTACTGAATTTCATTTTAGAGAATTAACTGCTGCAGGATATCAAAAGTACGGAAGTGCATTGTTGCCACACAAGATTAATAAAAAATACTTGGTATGTCATCAGGTTATTATGAGATAATATCTTATAATAACGAGATACTATATTGTAAAAACAATATAATATCTCACAATTATGTGATAAGTATCTTGAAATTATGAGACAGGTATCTTGTTTTTATGAGATATGTTTGTCTCCATTCTGTCAGTAATACCAATACTGTTTCGACATGAGCCACTGAGACGTGGTTTCACTGGGACAGGAGGCAGTGACCAGCGATGATCCATTGGTCCAGTTGTGTCTAGTTTGACATCCATGTAACGATTTATGTGTTTTGGTCTATTTTCCTGTAAAGTGGCCTAATCACCATGCCTCTTTCACACACTGATAACTAAACAGCGGCTCATTTGAGAGCCGTAAGCACGAGCTCCATGCGCCGGGTATGCTAATAATAACGAGAAGCTTATCTCATAATAACGACATACTGAGGATTTTGTTTAGAAATTGCATGTGGCAGCAATACACTACTACAAAAGAATGAAAAATCCAACATTTTACTGCAAATACTTCACTCTCTTGAAATTGCAAGTTCTCTCTGTCAACTTTGCCAAGCCAGCACCAAATGTCATTCTATGAATTACTGTGCAGGTCCAGAGAAATTAATGCCATTTAAGTTTAGCTTAAAAAAAATGCCAAGTGCCAGCAGGCCACTCATGATGTATTCTTAAAAGTGATGCTGCAGGCCAATTAAAATCTTACAGCGGGGCCTGGGGCCTGGATCTTTGGACACCCCTGATATACAGGTGCTGGTCATAAAATTAGAATATCATGAAAAAGTTCAGTAATTCCATTCAAAATGTGAAACTTGTTTATCATATTCATTCATTACACACAGACTGATATATTTCAAGTGTTAATTTATTTTAATTTGATGATTATAACTGACAACTAATGAAAAAAACCCAAATTCAGTATCTCAGAAAATTAGAATATTACTTAAGACCAATACAAAAAATGGGTTTTTAGAAATGCTGGCCAACTGAAAATTATGAACATGAAAAGTCTGAGCATGTACAGCACTCAATACTTAGTTGGGGCTCCTTTTGCCAGAATTCAGTCTGCGGCACTGCTCAGACATTTTGAGAGCCCAGGTTGCTCTGATACTGACCTTCAGCTCTTCTGCATTGTTGGGTCTGGCGTATTGCATCTTATTCTTCACAAAACCCCATATATTTTCTATGGGGTTAAGGTCAGGTGAGTTTGCTGCCCAATTAAGAACAGGGATACCATGGTCTTTAAACCAGGTACTTGTAGCTTTGGAACAATGTGCAGGTGCCAAGTCCTGTTGGTAAATAAAATTGGTCAGCAGCAGGTTGCATGAAGTCCTCTAAAACTTCCTGGCAGACGGCTGCATTGACCTTGGACCTCAGAAAACACAGTGGACCAACACCAGCTGGACATCAAGCAACATGGATTCTGTGCCTCTCCTCTCTTCCTCCAGACTCAGGGATCTTGATTTCCAAAGGAAATGCCAAATTTATTTCATCAGAGAACATAACTTTGGGCCACTCAGCAGCAGCCCAGTCTTTTTTGGAAGCAAGACGTCTCCTGTTCAAGAGTGGCTTGACACAAGGAATGTGACAGCCGAAACCCATGTCTTGCATATGTCTGTGTGTGGTGGTTTTTGAAGCACTGACTCCAGCTGAAGTCCAGTCTTTGTGAATCTCCCCCACATTTTTGAAAAGGTTTGGTTTCACAATCCTCTCCAGGGTGCAGTTATCCCTATTGCTTGTACACTTTTTCTACCACATCTTTCCCTTCCCTTTGACTCTCTATTAATGTACTTGGACACAGAGCTCTGTGAACAGCCAGCCTCTTTAGCAATGACCTTTTGTGTCTTGCCCTGCTTGTGTAAGGTGTCAATGGTCATCTTTTGGACAGCTGTAAAGTCAGCAGTCTTCCCCGTGATTGTGCAGCCTACAGAACTAGACTGAGAGACCATTTAAAGGCATTTGCAGGTGTTTTGAGATACTGAATTTTCTGAGATACTGAATTTGGGTTGTTCATTAGTTGTCAGTTATAATCATCAAATTAAAATAAATAAACACAAATAAATAAATAAATATATCAGTCTGTGTGTAATGAATGAGTATTATGTACAGGTTTCGCTTTTTGAATGGAATTACTGAAATAAATCAAATTTTTCATGATATTCTAATTTTATGACCAGCACCTATACACTGAATGTTCACTGAATTAGGAACACCTACCTTGTATCTACACTGACTGTCAATTTTATCAGCTCCACTGACCATTCAGGAGCACTTAGTTCTACATTTACAGAGTGGGGTCCACCTCTTTCTCTTTATACTTTATCCCCATTTAACTCTGCTCTTCAATGGTCAGGACCATCACAGAGTAGGTATGAATTGGGTGGTGGATCATTTCGTGCAATTAAACTGATGTGGTGGTGGTGTGTTAGTGTTTTAGGCTGGTATGAATGGATCGGACACAGCAGTGTTGCTGGAGTCTTTAAAGCACTCAGTGTCACTGCTGGACTGAGAATTGCCCACTAATCCTAAAGCATCCAGCCAGCAGCGTCCTGTGTCCAGTGATACAACACTAGAGGACGATCAATACAAACTGTGCAGCAAAAGCTGAGCTACTGTTTCTGACTTTACATCTACAATGTGGACCAATGAGGTAGGTGTGTCAGAGTGGACAGTATTTAAAAACTCGAGGAGTAACGCTGTGTCTGATCCACTCATACCAGTGCAACACACACTAATGCATCACAACCAGGTTAATGTCACTTCAGTGCTGAAATCAATCCTCCACTTAAATCCAACCTGCTCTGTGGTGGTCCTGAGCATTGAAGGGCACGGTGAAGTGGGTTTAATGCATGCAGAGTGAACAAGTGAACTACAATCTGTTATTGTAGAACTAAAGTGCTCCTGTATGGTCAGTGGAGCTGATAAAATGGAAATGGGTGTAGATATAGGGTAGGTGTTCCTAATTCTGGGATACTTCAGTGCACATTCATTATTTTCTGTAACTGCTTTATCCTGTCCAGGGTCTTTGTGGGTCTGAAGCACTGTGTGATATAAACTTGGTATAATTTATATACTACATCAAACTAAAAATGATGAAGTGCTATGTACCCTTTAGGTACAGAGGGAAAATGTAACAGTCTAGTCCTATACCTGTTTATTTGCTGATATGAATTTCATTCATACGATGCTGGAGCTCATATTCATGGTCTTACTATAGAGCAATCCAAAGCCTTGGATGATTCATAGCACCAACATGTGGGCTTCCTGATGGGCTTCCTCTGTTTTACTGTGCCCTCCTTGTCCCCCAGGTGTCCACTGCAGTAAATCCCTGTGTTAGGCGGGCCAAGGCCATCTCATCTTTTCTATTACCTTTGAATCCTAATGTCCAGAGAGTGAATCATACAATCTCGTATGTCATATACTTTATATCTCTGATTTATGGTGGAGTGACATGCAGACTCAGCTGGAGAAAGTAAAGAGATGTGTACAGAGAGATACAGCACTGCAGGCACTGAGCATGTTAACATGTACAACATAATCTGATAAGTGCACCAAAAAAAAAAAAAGATTTGGCCACTGCATATCTAATGCCCTTCAGTGATCTGATAATGGAATCTGATAATACAAGAGACTCTTGCTCTAAGAGACACTACTGGTGTAAATACATGATGCAACCGACCTAAGAAACCCAGCAGGGCCTTCTAGGACTCTAGGAAATAAGAAACTACATAAATAAATAAGTCGTCTATTTGTTTTAAATAGTCTTCTTGTATTTGTTGTAATACTGCTCTCAATTGTAAATACATTAAAATTTTACATGTATGTATAAAAAAAATTACAAAATTAAAAATAAAAATAAAACCTGACCCATGGCCAAGGGATTCTTCCCCAATGGGGACTTCAGGAGCTGTAAACTCATGGAAGCTTCATCTACTTTAGGATAGCCGTGCTACATCGAGAGTACAGCAATACTGATGAAACAGCAGACTTTCATTACACTTTGTGAAGATATAAGAAATAATTTGTACATTTACACTGTGGACCCTGAGGAGCCAGATTAACTTAATTGGAAAGGAAACCTAGATTTAGGTGCCCAAGGACTTAAGGATGATTTTACATGCTGGTTAGAAGTCAGAATTTCACATGTATAGCCACAAAGGTTGGACTACATTTTGTACACTTTGTACGAATCCTGGAGATTGTCTTTGAATCAAATAAGAAGAAATGTATGCAGTTTTGTGAAAATAGGGCCAGACCGGCAATTGGAACATTGCCCTGTACCAATGAAGAACATTGATTGTATGGTTAACTGTACTTCCACACAGATTGAGAAGCTGACAGTCTACTTGTCACTGAATGGTTGTGGTCCATGCAGCAGGGTGACCTTGTAGATCAGCAGGTGGAGCTGAGTCCTGCTGAGCTGCGCATCCATAACTACAGCGTGATTAATGGCAGTAACAGGGCCAAGGGACCGGACGTCGCCAACTTTGCACTTTACTGAGCAACACCTCCTCCTCACACATTTACAGACGAGCAAATGGCCCCAGGGTAAAGACTGCAGCTGGAAGCTCCTCACTCTACAACAAAGTGAGACTCTGGCACTCATCCATCTCCCTTAGCGTAACCTTGTGGCTCTGCACTTTCCTCAGATAGTAGAGGGGTTTTTGGATGAGTTTGAGTGACTCTAGATCTGATTAGGATACCATAGTAGCTCTCAGGGGTTCAATTTCTGACCCAAGTAAGCACCACACTCTACAGAAGTAAGGCCTCTTCTCCACTGCAGGGCTGAACTGTTATGAGCGAGGAGGGTAACCTATGGAATTAATTGTGTGTCAAACATTTTATACAAAATAAAATCTGCAAACAAATTTCTAAGAATCATGAGGAAAGTACATGTTTTGAACAAATACATATTTTAAAAGACATTTGGTTATTTATAACTCTGCAGTTATCTGATGCTTAGTTTCGTTTGCCTTTTTGCCATGCCTTGGTTTTGTTTATTTATTTTTTGCTGATAAGGGCTTCTGCTTCTGGAATATCTCATTTGCTTCTGCATTTTTCATGCATTTTTTTTTCCACACAGGTTTAACAGGAGAGTGGGTCTTAGAATGTGTTCACCTTGAATCTCCATCGGTCAACTGATTTTGGACTGACAATTTTGATCTGCTTGGAAACCTCATCTGGGACATAGCCATGCCATGACACGGTCCACCAACAAAACAAGTTTTCCAATAAACAGCAAAAGGTCAGCTGAATTCTGGCCTGGAAGAGGAATTTTCCCTTGCTGACTAACTGACTCACTCCTAATGATGAAACGCACATGCGCGAGTAGGAACATTAGTTCACCGCCGATTGTTAGTTCAGCCTTTATTTCAAATAGTGTTCTATGGGATCAGATTTGTGCCAAAAAAGAACTGCACAAAAAAATTGCAAAACCTTATACCTTGCAAACAAAATATCCAGCTCTGATGTTTGTCCTCCATGCTCTCTGAGTTCTGTGGTTGAGCTCTGAGTTTTTTGCGTCTGGTCACCAAGTTTTACAAGAAGTTTTAGCATAAACCTCTCACGTGGGCGGGTTTTCTCAGAGGTGCCTTCCCATTTGCCAATGAGTTTTTGAGTGACAACTCAGTGCCCAAGGCATTTTGGACAGTGTGCACGTTGCAGCTCAGCAGCTGAGAGACACAGATATCAACTTTAAGCGAGTAACTTTACACAAACTCTCTGTACTTTACTGCTTTAAATCGCTGAAATACCTGCAAAGCCTGACAATATCAGTATAGATACTGACGAAATGTTTCTGTCAAAAACAAAACACGAAAGATTTCTGTGAAAACAAACCTGTTTGTCTCTCGTTACCAGATGGCAACGGGTAATAAATAGACAGCGGTGTCTGTGTTTACTCAGGATGAAATAATAAATATACTTTTTTCCTGGAAATATACTATTTAGATGAGTGCTTTGAGCGCCTATTCAGAAATTTGTGTACTAACGTAGTGAACCTTTTCCACAATTGCTGTTAGATGATTTAAATGCTCAGTTTTTATTTTGAAGAGTTAATCTGTTTTTAGCAAATGTCTTTTGTGATTTTGTGTTACAAGAGATCGGAAAAAAGAGAAACATTAACGACAAGGAGTGTGAGAGACAAATGTTCCTGCTCCTTTAATGAATACAAATTTAATAAAGTTGTATCAAACTTCTGCAAAGTCCATTGTCATTTTTGCATTTTGTGAGGAAATGTGAATGATTTAAAAATAATTGTTATTATTATTAATATTAATAAACAAGAACAGGTGAAGTGACAAAAATGTCAAACTATATGCATTCATTCATCCATTATGTGTAACTGCTTATCCATTTCAGGATCGTGGTGTGTCCAGAGCCTACCTGGAATCATTGGGCACAAGGCGGGAATACACCCTGGAGGGGGTGCCAGTCCTTCACAGGGCAACACACACACTCACACATTTACACACACTCACACCTACGGACACTTTTGAGTCGCCAATCCACCGACCAACGTGTGTTTTTGGACTGTGGGAGGAAAACAGAGCACCCAGAGGAAACCCACACGGACACAGGGAGAACACACCAAACTCTTCACAGACAGTCACCCAGAGCGGGAATCAAACCCACAATCTCCAGGTCCCTGGAGCTGTGTGACTACAACACTACCTGCTGTGCCACCATGCCACCCAAACAATATGCAGTTCAAGCCTAAAGAACCATATTATGAAAGAGGAAATTAATTAAATATCAGAGCTATTCAGCAGCCCCAAAGCCAAAATAAAAACGCTTGCTGCACTCAGAGTCATGCAAAACATCCAGGGCTTCACTCAGAAACTCATTAGCCAATAGGAAAACACCCCTGAGAAAACCCACCCATCTGAGAGGTTTGTGCCAAACCTGCTTGTAAAACTCAAGGATCAGACACACAAAACTCTGAGAAGTTGCGCTCCAAACTCGTGCAGCTCACTCACAAAACTCTGAGAGACATCAGAGCTGGATATTTTGTTCACAAGTTATGTTGCACTAGTTTGTAAACTAAATTTGGAACCATTCGCCGCATTTCCATCGACATAAACTGGTTCACGAACCAGAAAAATCCGTTCCAAGTGGAGCCAAAGAAGATTAGGTTCTTTAAAGTGAACCGTGGCTTTGTCTGTGGGCTTGTCGAGGTTCAGTAACTCAAGAAAGAGCTAAGAGGCATTATCGTCCAGTGGAGCTGGACGGGGTCATTTACAACAATTCATACAAATAAATAATGGGGAATAAAACAGGAACAAACTCTGGTTGTGTGTGTTTCTGGGGCTGTGTTTGGCTCTGCCTTAGTTACTTTACTCCGCTGTTCACAAGCTCAGCAGGACGGCTCACTGTGTGTAATTTGCATTGTTGTCACACAAAAGAAGTACAAAAAAAACTATCCAAAATTGTTCATAGTTGTCCATTTATTCAGTATACACTATTTATGAGATGCCATGCACTTTCTGCTCTTGATTTAGCAATGGAACGGGCTAACGGCCACAGAATGGCCTTATAAACATTTGGCCCTGCAGTGCAAAATAAGCCTAAGAGTCCTTGGGTAATATTCCTAAGACTACTTTCCCCTACCATCTGTAGTATGATTAAAACCTATTGGCTGCTTGGGATTAGAGTGTGGGTCAAATACAACACCTCTGGAGGAACACAAGGCAGATGTTCAGGTGATTTAGGAGACATTAGGTAGTTACAGAAGCTGAGGAAGGCACTTCTCATTCAGATTAGAATGTCTTTGCCATTCACATACTGGGCTAGACGGACTGTAGTGGTGTTCACCATATAGCCAACAATGTCTAAAAAAAACCTTTGGCCACAGAGTATATAGCACACATTCAGTTCCAAAGCTCCAGTAACAGAAACAGACTGCTTAATTCTAGGGGATAAAAGGAGGCTGGGAAATGGTCACATAAAAGTGATTGAGGTTTATTTATACATAAACCCACACAAACCATAAGAGGACCTCAGGGCGAACAAGTAAAATGCAAGAAAAATGTTTTTGTGATCGCTGGCTATAACAGCAGTTTCTAAGGGTTCAGTTTCATGCATTTGGAGCATGCAGTGGAGACTTTACACCCCTCAAACCATACGCACACACAAAATTCTCACCTCTTGATATTTTTAAACCCTTGAGAAGTGTGCTCACCAGTTCTAGTATCTCTTCTCAAGTCCGTACAATTTGAACAGAAAAGTGTGAAATCAGTGTGAAGATTTATGGCCACAGTGTGGTTCAGCTGGAGCAGGACAAATTGTCCTGCAGGTCAACATTGACCCATGAAAGCCTTGTAATTGAGTGGTCACAAAGACTGTCTCTATCCTGTGTCCACAGTTTCGTGCAGACAGCATGTGAAACTATAAAACAAACATGTTCCAATCTAGGATCCGTCTCATATCCTTGTATCAAAACTTCATAATCAAAGATGCCTCGCTGCAGTTTGGCCAGTATTGTCTAGTTTAACCCTACTTTGGACAGTGTGTAGATATGGCCTACACCCAAAATATAGCTTGAGACAGGAGAGGCTAACTGAGAAGTTTGAGGAGAAGTAGTTGTGGGCAGTTTTGCTCTGTACATGGAAGTCACAACCCCACCTTCCTGTCACTAAACCGAGGAGTGCAGTCATGGTAAAGTGGGAAGTGATGAAGTGATGGTGGAATGTTTTATAGGATGTTTACTGGTGATGTTTTGAGGAGAAGATTTATAGGTCACTTTATGTGTGGTCCTTCACCCACACATTATTTATTTCTATATATTAACACTTTGGGTTCCTCCAAATTCTCTAATATGGTAGTGAGCATCAAAGAAGGAGGTCAAGTGATTCAGCAGCCATTCAGCACATAGGGGTTCTTTAATATGCCGATAACAGGGCATAGGGAACAAGGGCACATAGCATCTCATGCACACTCATATCCATGGACAATTTCAGAATGAGTTTATATTAAAACACATGGCAAACTTTGTGCTGTTTCCCTTTATGTTCACTGGAGTTACAAATGTGTGTTTATTAGCATTTTGCCTAGAGTACCTACAGTACTTTTTTAGAAATAGGTTTGTAGTTGGGCATAAATCAATCAAATATGTTCGTTTCAAAATCTGCGAAAGAGGAGGAGAACTCAGAAGTGGAAATGTGGATGTCTTTGTGACAAAGAAGCCACCTTGGAATTTAGAGTTGAGGATTATCAGCTCATTATCTGAGCCTCAGCTATCATCAATCTCATAATGCCAGCACACTTTCTCCTCTTCTAAATTCCTCCTCCTCAGAAATGGCCTCATTTATCATGGATGTGTCGGCTGAGCTGAGGCAAAACTACTCGGACTGAGAGCCAGGTGTGTAAAAGAGTGGACACGCAGGCGAGGTCTAAATAATTATTCTGTATTGGTACAGGACATACTTTGATGTACGATGATACCTAGTGTTGTTATTTTCCTCCTTTAATACATGAGGAACTGTTCTGAACTCTGAGACCACCTTTACCTGCCACAAGAAAGGCCCATAGAAAAAAACAGGAGTTGCTAAAACGAGTTGTTATTAGAAGATAAAGAGAAAGTGGGACCCACAATCATGCAGGACCTGGAACAGTCCTCATCAGCAGAAGTATTTCATCTTCAAAATACAGGTAAAAGTTAAACTCCATTCTTCCTTCAGATCGACAGTAACTGGACATCTGAAAGTTGGAGGATGATTTTATGGAGTGAGGAACCTTGTCAATATAATCAGATCTCTTAAAAGGAACAGTAGGCGGTATTTTTACCTTAAAATCACAGCTTTAAAATCATTGTAATGCTCCACTGACATGTTATAAGGAGAATTGGGCCTTTGTTTTTGGTAATAGGGGCTTAGCACTGCTGAGCACCAAAGCACTATGTAACTTTTGGAGAAGGGTGGGAAACCACTCCCGCCTTGAATTGGGTCTGGTTGCCGAAGATTAATGTTTAAATGGGGGTCTAGGGAAACTATACTAGGCTCTGAGCATTTTGAACCACTATGATTTACATTACCTATAGTCTCATCTGCATATCGTAAAGGGCATGAATGTGAATATTAATTATCTTGCAACTTTTAATTAATTTCATATAATTCACTTCTCCTTCTGGGTGCAAGGACAGACTAATGGACTTAAAAAATACATGTCAAGTTTTGAAAACAAACACGTATTTTAACAGTGTATTTCACTGAAATGCACTGAAACGGAGTCTGACTGTGACGCATTTGAATTGGAACTTGTTCTATTTTCTGCATGTTACGAATGCATTAAAACCACATGGGACCAATCTGTGTGTCGTTGTCATGGTTAAAGACCAAACAAATGAGCAGGACTACTGTGGCTGAACAGCTCGTCTTGATCATAGCAGAACACAAAAGCTTGAAGAACAAGCAACACACTGACTATAAAACTGTGGAGGTTAACCAGTGAACCAGAGCAAAATGGGGACACCCACGCAGACACAGGGAGAACACACTACTTCTCAGGGTGGGGGACTGAACACAGGACCCCAAGACCCTGTCGGATGTGTAGCAATGGTGTCATATGTAGGACTCCTGTGCTGCCATGAAGTAGAAATAACATTATGGGGCAGATTCCTAGACAGTTAAGCCTAGTCCTAGACTATATTCTCAACTCTCAGAAAATCACAATTCAAAATACTGTGTAGTCCAAGATTCTTGGGGAAAGCAAGCAGCATTGCATGCATTTAGAATAATTAACCAATTTGTGTCAAATTCCTTGATATCTGCTGGATTGAGTGGACGCCTGCAGCACAGGAACAGTTAGTATTGCTGGAAACTCACAATAACAATCGCAGAAAAATCTTAGATCTGACAACCAAACAGGAACATGCTCTTTATCTGCTCTCCGCTTATTTCTAATTAATATCACAATCACGCTTTTAATTCAGCTGTTTCCACATAAGCTGGATCTGTCTATTTCCACTTTCATTAATGATGTGTCTAAGATGGTGCAATGTGGGAGTTAAGCTTTATTCCCAAGGTCATTTTGGTTTGTGTAATGGGAGTAACAGTTCTGACTTCAAAAATTGCTATTCACAACAGCGTCTCTCAGTGTTCTACATCTGTAACGTGATTAGACTTGTAAATCACACAGAGAGCATCTGTGCAGATGTTTAACACATTAGTGCAGAAGTGCCTTTGAGTAGGTCTGCAATTTTTACTCAAAATTTACTAGTTGATAACGTCTAATCTGTTGTAATCACACAGTAAACAACGCCAACTCAGATTTTTTAGAAGTAACAACTACCCGCGAACGGTTGTTCAGCCGTCTACACTCAACCGTTCTCCAGAAAAAACAACGTAAACATGCGCTTAAGATTCTGTTTTTTAAAAATCAATTACAGTCTCGGGAGAGGCGCCACAGCGGTGAAAAGCTCCTAAATAATCGGTAACCTCAATATTAAGTTGCTCAGAATGCCCCATTAAACATTATTTCTAATAAACAAACCTTTATTTCCTGCAGACTGATAACAAACCATTCTGGAGCTCCAAGCGCAAGGCAATAGAAAGGTTTTTACGTAAAGTCTTCGTGAATTCATAGCTTAAGGTGTTCCTTCTTAGATATGTGGATCAATGAGCATCTCGCGGGATCTGGGGGAAGGGGTGGGCCGCTGGACGCCGCACTCCTCAGGGATTCGCTCTTTGTTTGTTGGTCAAAAGTGATTGACACTTCTGTAAACTAATAATAGGGAGGAAGGCAGCGTGCACTTTTGGGATCAGGGGTTAATAAACGAGTGAGTCTACCACAAAATCATTAAGCATAAACAAGAACACACAGTGGATAATGTGCCACTCCATTGCAGGGCATTGCACACTCACACACACACACCCCATGGACAGTTCACACAATCAAAATCATACATTTTTTGTATTGTGGGATGAGACTTACACGGACACAGAGACGACACATAAAAAATCCTGAGACAGTGAGCCTCGACGAGCATCCAACCCTAGTTCCCGAGACTCTGGAGACTGTGTGGTAGCAAAACATCTCCTGAACAGTGTAAATCAAACTTAAAGTGCCAGATAAAGTGTATGAAGCTTCTGGTTTGGATCATTGTGACTGTACTCTCTAGAGTCAGAGCTCCCATTTAAATTTCTGAATTGGAGTGGCTTTATGATACAGAATCAGATCCAGTCCCTGTTCTCATGGCTGAATGCCATCAAATCCTCACAGCATAGTTCCATCTTGTAATATAAATCCTTCTCAGGAGAGTAGGTGCTGTCACAGGAGCAAAAAACACAATGTCAGAAGAAATGCTGTATGAACAAGTGCTCACCAACATTTGGTAAACTCATTAGGTCATGGTCAGATATCCAACGGCTCCTGTTCAGCAGCAGCATTCATCATGTCCGAATGCTGGTGCCATTGGGTGATTGGAAAAATAGCCTAGAAAATGGGATAGCTCAGAAAATGTATGGTAAAAATGGAAGAAAATGGGCAAAAAATAAATAAACGCAGTTCAAAGAAGGACCCATCGACGTCGCAGATGAATTGTAGTGCCGTGTCTCCGAAGAATAAAAGACTTGAAAGAGCATATTTATCCCTGTGTGGGAGCTGTGGCGTCTGGGCTTGAGAGATTTCTTCTATCTCAGCAGCTGCCAGCTGTCCCTTACTGATGATGCGAGCCCAGCTAGAGGCCTGTCCTCCTTTACGGTTGAATGTAAAGAATGGAACAGTCCATTAGAGCCCTGCAGCTATCATCAACTCCCATAGACAGACATTCAGTTAAAGCTTTCTGTCTCCTACTGCTAAGACACAGCAGAGGTGGACACTGGAACATGTCTCTGACATCAGACATGCTCCACCGCTCTGTCAGTCGTCTGACACACTGTCTGAGCTTCTGGACAGTCATACTTCTTTTCTTATTGGCCAAGTACTTCCATCACTGTTCATATGCAGAGGTATTTCTCTATGTATCTCACATCCATATGTCACGACATGCATTGGATATTGTCACCACAGTCACAGAATTCTGTAACTGTGAAAAGGAATGACAGGAATAAGAGAAAATGTTTTTTAATAAGATACAAAGCCCATTTTCAAAAAAATAAATAAATAAAAAATAGAAAACTGTGCAAAGTGTTTATAAAAACAGAATGCAATAATGTACAAATCACCTAAACCCTATTTTTAACTGAAAATATTTCATATGTTGAAACTGACACGTTTTATTGATTAAAAATATTTGCATATTTTAAATTTAATGCCAGCAACAGGTTACAAAAAGTTGGGACAAAGTCATGTAAAGTCATGTCACTGTGTTGTGTCGCCTCTTCTTGTAAACAATTCAGAACTAAGGAAACCTACTGATGTAGTTTTGAAAGTCAAATGTTTTCCCATTCTTGATTGAAATATGATTTCCGCTGCTCCAAGTTTGAGTCTCTGTTACAGTGTTTATTTCATAATGTGCCAAATGTTTACAATGCATCTGAAGTACTTTAGGACCTCTCACTACAGGACCCAAATATAGATCATTCCACATTAACAGTACCTTCACAGATGTGCAAATCACTTATGATATTTGCACTAATGCACCCCCATACAATCATAAATACTGGTTTTTAAGCTGTGCATTTATAAAAAGCCGGATGGTGCCTCTCAATTTTTTTTTGTGGTCTGTAGATTATATATAAGTTATATATCTAGGTCCTTTGGACAGCTGCAGAGAGTCCAGCTCTATTTGCAGTGTAGTGGGTGTTTCTTAGCTTAGCTGAGTGCAGTCAACAAGTCCAACAACATATAAATGTACCTTACAAATATTTACAATATTTTTACTATTGTTGACTATTGAAGATATCAATATAAAAATAATCAACTATAGCACAAGTAGTGTCACTGCCACATGGGTCTCGATTGCTGGGTTTGTTCCTTGCCTTTGGTCACTGCCTGTGAGAGGTTTGGTGTGTTCTCCCTTTGTCTGTGTGAGATTCCTCCAGATGGTCTAGTTTCCTCACACAGTCCAAAAATACATGCTGGTAGGCGGATGAAATTGTCCATAGTTGTAAGTGTGTGAAGTTCCTGGTGAATGTGTGATACCCTGCGATGGACTGGAGCCCTGTCCACTGTGTTTCATGCCTCGCACAATTCATATCTCTTCCAAATGTTTAATGTGTGCTGAGTGTACTGGTGCGAATTGGTTGCGGTTGCATCTTCCAGGTGCAGGCTGTGCATTGTTTGCGCTTGCGACACCTCCCTAATGCACCAAAGAATGTAAAGAGCATTGGGTGGCTAAAAAAAAAATGTATGTGTAATCTATCTATGTTCTTATTGGCCGTTACTTGACACTTGTCTCACCGAGCTGAGATCGTTGCGTGTTATGTATAAGTTTCAAGTGAGTTGCAGGAGGCGTTATGATATTCAAAGGCAGTAGAGATCTTCAAACAGAGTAAAGAAAAACTTTGACAGCTTTCATCATCGGGCTAATGAAATTTAATATACTGAGATGTCTTGGCTGTCCTAAAACAGAGAGAATGATGGACAGAATGTCCTAGGTTACACATTTATTAACGTAAAATGAGTAAAATCCTGCCTTTGAATAAAAGTTGACAATTTACTGCACTCATTGCCTCAAATCCCAAACACTGGAGCTCAAAGCCAAAACAAAATGTGTCACCTTCCTAATACTTTTGGAGCTTTCAGCCTTCGACAGTCCTAATGTACTATGTGACAGAAATGAACACCAAATTGATTGTGTTAAACTTGAGAGCAGCAAAGTCCCATTAAGCCATTACACTGCAGTATATTATTTTAACAGCTCTTAATACAGATTTATGGGGTGGAATTTCAGTAAGTATGTTTAACAATATATATATGTAATTCAGGGCAGAGCGGTGGCGCAGCAGGTAGTGTCGCAGTCACACAGGTACCTGGAGGTTGTGGGTTCGATTCCCACTCCGGGTGACTGTCTGTGATGAGTTGGTGTGTTCTCCCCGTGTCCGCATGGGTTTCCTCCGGGTGCTCTGGTTTCCTCCCACAGTCCAAAAACACAGTCCAAAAACACAAAGTGTCCTTGGGTGTGAGTGTGTGAGTGAATGTGTGTGTGTGTGTGTGTCTGTGTTGCCCTGTGAAGGACTGGTACCCCCTCCAGGGTGTATTCCCGCCTTGTGCCCAATGATCCAGGTAGGCTCTGGACCCCCCGCCACCCTGAACTGGATAAGCACTTACAGATAATGAATGAATGTAATTCAGCTATAGCTAGAGACATGATGATGGAAGCTTTATAACTAAATGACATTAAGACGACTTATGACCTTGGGATAACATCACTCCAATATGTAGAGCACTCCAAAGCAGCTATTTGTTTCAGTCACACTTATTACTGCTGCATTTACAAATAATCCAAAAAACCCTACACTATACTACAATGACTGAGGGTAATATAAATTCTCCTGATTGCAGGTTTCTGGAGAAATAAACTGTACTGGAGAAATATGACAATTGGAGATACTCAAAATAAGCAAATCATACTAAAGCTCATTCTGCTGAGGGTAATCACTCCCACACTCTTCTAAATGACCAGTGAAACACAGAGCTAAAACATTTAGACTTGCATACTTTCACAATGGAAATGTTCTGACCATGAAATAGCCAAAGCGATAGGCAAATGATTTTTTTAAATTTCTGCTTAAATCAGTGTTAAGTCACTATACTGGTCTATACTGGAAAAACAATCATTCATTCAGTCATTCATTGTCTGTAACCATTTTAGGGGGCACCAGTCCATCGCAGAGCAACACACATTCACACACACACACTTACTCTCACACTTATGGACACTTTGAGTAGCCAATTGACAGTGTGTCAATTGCAGACACTAGGAGAACACACCAAACTCCTCACTTCAGAGAGTCACCCTAAGTGGGGCTCAAACCCACAAACTCGGGACGCCGGAGCTGTGTGAGAGCGATACTACCTTTTGTGCCAGGTAATTTTGGAGCATTTTTATTGGTTCATTCATCGTGAAATTTTTACTAGCCTCCAGCTCACACAACGGTCCACCCAAGGGAAGGTGACTAAGCCTGTCGAATCAGAGTTCAGGTTTTAAAATGAGTGTGTAAACTGGATATAAATCCCCTAAAGAACACGTAAACAGGGTCTCTCTAGTAACAAATTCTTAAAGAGTACATATTTAACACAATTTTGGGGTCTTAATGAAACATTGGTGCCATGCTTTGGTCAAACTACCACAAGGATCAAACAAAGCACTCACCCTGTCTAAACAGCCCTTTTCAGAAATGAGAATGAGCCACAGCTCAGTTCAACACAATTTTTTTACTTGGTTCTCTTTTGTCTCTGTTCTTGTTTTTGCCATATTTAATTAGCACTTTTATTTCTCTGTGCTTGTTGTGTTTTTTGTGCTTTATTTGACCTCACCTTTGTGCTTTCACATAAACATGGGTGAGGCGCTGTGATTGAAGAGACTCATACAAGGACATGAGACAATTCTAAAAGTGTCTACCCTCTATGTAAGAAGCAGCACAAAGTCAGAACTTGAAATGAGGTTGGATTATTTCACATTTTGTAGGTTGGTAGGTGCTCCAGACCCACAAATTAATATGTACATGCACAGAAAATGCATGCCTCAGAAAATTCATGCCCTTCAAATCCAGTGCCAAAAGCCAGAAGATATGCATTTTGACGCTCATCCTCTAGGGCTTTTATGATCTCGTCTTGTTACAGCTTTTCTGGCGGCAAGGGCCCCCAGTAAATGAGGTGCGCCTATACAACAAAATACATATATAAAAAAGAAACAAAATTTTAGCTATAAGTGATATTGTTTGATGCACTTTTCTTAATATTAATAAGTCTATTTTTTATTTATTATTTTTTTATTAATCAAACAAATGCTTAATATATGTTTTTTTTTTTTTTTTTGGGAAAGGCTCAACCTACCTACCTCCCTACCTAACTACCCCTGCTTTTTCAAACTTCAGCTAACAGTAACAGGACATCTCAACACACTTACAGGAGAATACTAACAGCCAGATCTGTTAGGACAGCTGGCTAACACCATGCTTGTGATGAGGGAGAAGGATGGCCATCCTACCAACTCAGACAAAGAAAGGCCAACCTTACTGTCTTGGATTTCTGACCTTGGATGGTTGACGCATCACTGGGACTGAGAACAATAACTGCACAGATCAGCTGGGCCAGTTGGATGGCACTGTGGGGGGTGGTGCAGGGCTTTTGGGATTTCTGGCCTTGGACAGCTGAAGCTACACGAGGGATTGAGCCAGTGATGGAGCCAGGCCTCTGCTCCACCCAGGAGCCACTATTAAATATTAGTGATGAAGCTTTTAGAAGTATTAAAGATATCTGATTATTACCACTAAAGTGAACAAACCTGGTTTCTCAAGAACCACAGGAAGACTTTAATACACCGTTTTTTCGACATATAAACCAACAACTGTCTTTGTAAAATGTATACTACCCTAAAATGTGTATGAAATATCATCATGTTTGTTTGTTTTGCTCCTGCTCTGTTCAGGATTTATGTCATACCAAACACACCTAAATATTTTGCCCAAAATTTCTGTTCTTTGGAAAAGACAATGGGCCTCATTCATGAAAAGCTAGGAGAAAGAATTTGCGCATAAATCATTCGTAAATCACCTTTTTCTTAAATACCCATTCATTGTCCATTTTATCAGCTGCACTGATCACACAGGAGCACTCTGTAGTCCTACGGTTACAGACGGTAGTCTACCTGATCCTCTGCAGACATCCTTATCCACATTTCACCCTGCTCCTCCATGGTCAGGACCCTCAGAGGACCACAACAGAGCAGGGATGATTTAGGTGGTGGATTATTCTCAGTTCTGCAGTGAAATTGACATGGTGATCCACTCTGTAGATGTAAAGTTAGAAACAGTAGCTCATCTTCTAGTCCTTCATCAGTGGAATCAGGATGCTGTTGGCTGGATGTTTTGGGTGGTGGACTATTCTCAGTCCAGGCAATGATTCTGAGGACTTTAAAACTCTAGCAGCCCTGCTGTTTCTGATCCACTCAAAAAAAATAAATAAAATAAATGTGCTATAAATGGTTCTTTGGGTGAGAGAGAGGTATGAATCCCACCAGCATTTGTTTGTGGTAGAGTGGCACTGTGTTCCCTGAAGTTCAGTACATATGTAAGAATGTTTGTGATCCAGAACTTATCTTTCAACATCAGCACTTGACCTCTCTGATGCTCTCATGGCTGAATACCATCAAATCCTCACTTTTATCCAATGTATCTCAGCATTAGTAATTAATATTTATGGTAGCATTTATAATTTATCATAATAGTAAAGCCAATACAGTGCCAAACACACTAAATGACTAAAAGTCTGTGTATGTGTACACCCAACATTTGAAAATCAACATCGGAAATCAAGAATTCAAGACCCCTTTTGCTGTAGAAATAGCTTCTACACTACATGGAAGGTTTTACACTCGATTCTGGAACCTTCCTGTAAGGAATTAATTGGCTATAAATTAGTGAGGTCAGATGCTGATGTTCTATGATTAGTTCTGGGCTGAAAACACCACTCCAGCTCATTCCAAAGGTATTGGATGGAGCTCAGTCATTCAGATGAACCACTCTGATCCATGCTTGTCATGGGGTACGGACTGAGTATGCCACCACTTCAGGTACAATTATCGGGTGGTTATTATTGGGAAGGATATTGGTGAAGGATTCCGCCAGGTCATGTTGATGAAGGCAGGTTAGTGAGAAAACACTAAACCATCAAAGCAGATCTGATGAAACTGATGTATTAAACATGGCTGGCCACTTTTTTTTTTCGCTCTGGGTCTCAGCATCGCCATGGCTATTAGCGTGGATTATGATTTTCTTCAGGCTGTTATTGCTGATTTGTTGTGAGGACCCTCCTAACATCCTTTTTAGTGTTTTCAATCAGCCGCCTGTTCACTGAGCAGCCACTCAAGCCGTCCTATTAAGCAGACATCATTCAGCCACTCTCCTTGTTATGGACAGGCCACTGCAGACAGGCTCTAGGCTCCCATTCCAGACACAGGCAATTTCCCCTGCACACTTCAAAGACATTTCTGGGAATAGGCAAAAAGGTCTTGAGAAAGGCACAGAAAGAGAAAGAGGGAGAGGGAGAGAGAAGGAAGCAGATAAAACACATACATATTCAGAAAGTAAAGGGAAAGTGCCGGAAGAGATGGAGATGTGAGAGATAAAAGATCTTCCATGAATCCATCTCAGCAAAATCCTAAAGCTTCTGAAGGCTGTCTTAGAAATCCATACACTGCAGGTTTTGTGAGAATAGCATCCCAACGGTGCAATTCAATAAACTGATATTTATGAGCACACACACACACATATCGGCACAGATAATGCTCAGATTTGGACAGAATCTAAACAACAGGAAACTCGGGCATGTGGCCACTGCAAACGCTTATCTTTATCGCAAAGAGAATGTGTGATCTTCTATAGGGGACTGCCTTTCATTAAAGCAGATTTCACCATCCTCACCATATCATACCTTATAAGGAGTGAATTCAGGTAATTTAGAGTGCATGCACTGTAGACGCAGATATGTAGTTGTGCACACAGTCTGGATAATCTTGAAATGATACAGTAGTCCCTTGTCATGGCCAGTGCCAAGTGTTGGATAGAGGTGTATAACGTCCCCCAGAAAAAGGCTGTGGCACAGTGGTATCGGGTTCTCTGGAGTAACGGAGCTCTTTACTCAGAACCTTTCAGCTGGAGTAATGCAAACTAAATCTTCCAACAAGAGTTGCTTTGTTCTTATGGGTACATGTTATAACACAGTATATATATGTATACACAGTACATGTTATAACACAGTCACAAAAGTGACTGCTGTGTGTATCAGTTCACTGGTCAGCAATTAAATAAAACAAGCGTATAAATCAATTCAATAAAAATTATGAATATGGAAAATATTAGGTGATTTATTTACAGTTGATCAGTTCATACAAGCCCCACACTTATGAGAGAATCTGCATTAGAGACATATTTACAGAAAATCAGTCAATACCCATAAACCTAAGACATGCCTGCGGATTAGTTCTCCCACAACATATAGCAGGTTCTAAAATGCAACCAGTGCAGGGTAATACACACACACACCCTTCTGTGTTAATTAAATGCAGAGGGCATGATGCAGTGGGAACCAGACACAGTTTATTTTCACATTGATTTCTCTCTCTTGCAGCTACAGAATTGGGTGTAAATACTGAATTGAGTGGGGAGTGATAACTTGGGGATGGATCTGCACAAGATAAGTAATAAAGTATGTTGTGGCTTCAAAAAAAACACCTATTTTCAGCATTGCTTCAAGAGTGCTGCACATCGGTTTACATTGGCATGACTCTTTCACAATGTGCAACTATAACAATACTAATTAGCAACTATACAGGCTTATGACAGTAGTTATAATTAGCCTGCATCACATTTTATAAAACAGTATGACTTTACAGTATCAGTGTAGATAACACATTATGACATCCGTTGATAAGACACCATTTTCAGGCACTGTTACTAAATTCTGATCTGATTAATAGGAACATGTTAATACTCCTTTAAGGAACATGATTTTAGGAAGTCATGTAAATGGAGCCACTTAAAAGCAGGTTTGTCTGGCTTTATACTGTGTTATGCATGCCTTATAAGCTTACAACACCTTAGAAATGCATTTATACAGCATTATGGACACAGCATTCTTAGGAACTGTGACCAAAAATTGCTTTGCTATTGCATTTCATTGTCACACAATTGTGTTGTTATGGTCCAGTAGCACAGAGCAGGCCTCTAGCAACATTCTGAGGTCCAGCAGGTCTATCCAATTCAATTTTATATGCTCCGGTGGGTTGATATATATTTATTTAGTCAGAGACATGGGCATCATAAGGTGGACGATTTCCAGCCAATCTCAGAGTACAACATGCTCTTTAAGCTCTGCTCTTTACTTCCTTGCCAAACACCTTGTTGGCTCCCCAACCGACTGGCAAACCTCTTTCCCTGCATTTAAGCACAGCAGCGCTCCAATAGGCCAGCCCTCCACCTCGTCCCGCCTGCACTCTGCTGATAACTTCTCTAAATCCATCCATTTCTCCATCAAATCACACCATCCCAGATGGCTTCAGAGCAGAGATATTACTCATTGTTTACTATTCAGCAGAAAGCACAGAAAGCATTTTTCATGTGGCAAAATGCTCAAACTGCTTATAGCAGCATGTTATAAGCCTAGTGTGAACCAAACGGCTCTTAAGGATTTCTCACTGGTCTTCAAATGGACTTCGCTGAATTAGTTTATTAGTTTAAGCCGTTTGTGCCAAGGTAAAGAAGGGTTGGTCATGACATGACCTCTATGCTATGCTTCACTTTAGAGGCACTGAACATTTTGTATATAATGTGTAGGATTCATTCATTCATTCATCTTCTGCAACCACTTCATGTTGATCAGGATCATGGTGGGTCCAGAGCCAACCTGGAGTCATTGGGCTCAATGCAGGAACAAAATGCAATGATACACGTCACACTAGCTTCTACTTTTTAAGGGGAAAAAAACCTATGCACAGTTCTGTACCTAGTTCTGACTATGAAACATGGTGAAGGCACTATAATGAAGCCCTATGAGTTCTACAGGTGTAGGGCAGATGAGCTTTATATATGACATCATGAATATTAGTGTTTGCCCAAAACAGAATGAAAAATGTCTACAGCTTTCCAAAGTGGTCCATATGTGCAAAGAAGCTACTGATGCCTTATGATTTCAGAATTTGACTTTTTTTTTGTTTGTCTGTACAATTATTCCTGGAGACAGCAAATCAGGAAAGGAGGTGTTTTTAAAGATGTATTGATGAGAAAACAGAATTTTAATTTTAAAACATAAAGAGGAGTTGGGAAATATGGGACTTGAGTGGACAAGATTGAGATGCCCTTCAGTGTTAAACCTTGCCTAATTGCTGTGTTTCTTAATTCTATAAAATCTACACCAATGACCATAACGATTATGATTATGGTTATTTTACACTCTAGAACCAATTAAAACCATATTGCCTAACATGGCCAGAAAAAATTTGGCCAGCAGAGCTTTGGCAGAGCCAAAGACTTTTAGATGAATCTCATAAATCAGTTTCAGCACCATCTTAGCTTTCAGTATGTGAGATCTTTAAAAACGTATTCTCTGCGAGGTACTGCACTTTACTTGTGAAGTGAAGTTTAATGTAAAGTGCCTCTTCAGATAACATCAAGATATCCTGCATCTGAGAAGGTGATTTACCCGCGGAGTTCAGATAAGCCTAGCTGTTATTTACAATCTCTGAGCATTACAAATGTAGACATGGACCCTCTCAAGGACAAGCTTTATCTCATAAGATCTACTTTTTGATGTGTTGTGATCACAAAGGCGTGGAGAAAATAGTGCAATTACGGGGGATAATACATAATCTCCTTTCAAATTAAAAAGCACTTGTGCAATTAGCCAACTGACCCCAGTCATTTTCCCTTCCAAAATCCTTCAGTAATGCAAATCGTGTAGAACCATATTAGCACAGAACCCAGGAGCATCTTGGAGCTGAGAGTAAAGTAATATAAGGTCATTTATCTTTATATGCCTTTGAATGTTTGCACAGCGGGTCAGTTCCAGTCCAAACTCGGCTGAGTTTTTGAGCAATGATATATTTAATATGATACTGATGCAACATACACCATACACTGATGTGCTTGTTTCTACACTCACTGTCCATTTTATCAGCTCCACTGATCGTATATTCACCTCCCAGCTGCAAAACTATCTTAATGTCTGTGAGTTTTAATACGTTTTCAATACGCCCCCGTCATAACATTGAGACTGCTCTTATCTGTATTCTTAATGTTCTCTTTCTTTGCTTCTATTCTATTTCTAATCAACATAGACGTAGACGTTGAAACAGTAAATCATAACATACTAATCTCACAACCTACCGGAATCAGCCTCAATGGCACTGATGTGTCCTGGTTCAGATCCTATTCAATAGGCATGTGCCATTTCAATTCTATTTGGAGGCATATGTTTAAATTGCTGCTGTTACTCAGGGTATTCCCCAAGGCTCTATTCTTGGCCCCCTGCTTTTAGCATCTACATTCTGCCCCTTGGAGACATTATTCATCATCATGGTCTTATTCCATTGCCATGCTGAGAAAACTAACATACATCTCAAAATTAAACCCACAATTCATACTGATGTCCTGTATTCAGGAGCTTAAAGACTGGTTAAGCATTAACTTTCTAATGTTAAACTCTAATACTAGATTTGTGGTCAATGGTTTTCTCATCAGTCCTTCCATCACTGTGCGAAACCTCTTCAAACTCTATCTCACCTTTGAGCCACACATCAAATCCCTGACTAAGTCAGCATATTTCCATCTGCACAATATTGCTGGACTGCCCCCCGTGCTGACCTATAAAGATGCTCAGATCCACGTACATGCCTTTATCACACCTCAGCTAGAGTACTGCCATTGCCTGTTCTATGGTCTATCTTTAAAATTACTTTGCCCTCTCCAGCTCATTCAAGATTCTGCAGACAGAGTCTCAGTAACCACCAAGAAATCTGCACATATCACCCCTGCCCTTCACCAGCTAAACTGGCTGCCAGTATGAAAACACATCCAGTATAAAATTCTGTTCTTTACATTTAAAGCCCTGCATAGCCTCATGCCTGCTTAGCTGACATTATTACTCCATCCATACGTCCCATCTCAAAAATTAAGTTGTCTAGCTGTCCCCAGACTCAGGATCTCTGTGGCTCTTTGCCTTCATCTATTCATTCCTGTACTTTTCTTTCTATGTTCAAAGCCCAGCTCAAAACCATTTTTCTTTAAGTATACTTCCACTCACCCATTACCACCACTTTTTATATTTATTTTGATTTTATATTTTTCCCTCTCAATTTGTAATAAGACTGTTACATCTGCTTTTGAATTTACAATGTGGCCCAACAATGTAGGTGTGTCCAGTGAGTGGACACAGTCCTGCTGTGTCTGATCTAAAACTAGAACTGAACTGGAATGAACAATAAATGCAGAAAGAAGGAGGTCATTTTCAATGTTATGGCTGATTGGCATACAGAAATATCTCTAAGCCCCCTCTAATCTGTTTCATATTTCTCACCCATTCATAATCATCACCACTTGCCTAGACTTCATATTCCATACAGCTTAGTTTTCTGTAGCTGCAGTATTGTTTTATAAATGTCCCTTTCTGTCATGGCTTCTCCCTCCTGGGAATCTAGACTGAACCATTACTCCCAGTCCTGCTCCAGCTCCCTCCTGATTTCACCCCTAGGCAACGATTCACACCTGCAGTGACTCAAGGACTCATTAAGACTCTCCTTTATATAATTCTTTGTCTGAAATAAGGTAGTCTCAATGCCTTGCTTTCAATACTGGCTTAGAAGACTGCATTTGATATTAAGAGACCTGTAACAGAACTGTATTTGAGATACCAAAGGGACCAAAGTACCAAAGGCAGCAATAAGTCAAGATCTTGCCAGGATAACCTTGCGCTAACATTTGCTAGCTAGAATAAACACATTTTTAGACATTGGACAAAACACACCCAGCATTTAATACAAATATTTGATGAAGACATGATTATGTAAATTCCTAACTTCTTGCCTTCATTTAATAATTTATAATGTTCCATATACAGCCGCTGAGTAATACCTGTGTTTGTTACCTGGATTCAGAACTGTGTGGTTGTGTTGATTAATTTTTTATTTTGAAACCTTGTTTTGTTTCTCTGTTTATGGATATGGGTTTGCCCATATTATGTGTGACTGTCTGTTTTACGACCCCTGCCTTTCCTGTTTGTGTCTGTGAGCTTAATCCCATTATAACTCTTAAATGTAGGTGTGTATTCTGTCTTAATGCTTCTGGTTTTTCTGAAATATTTCAGCATATGAAGTCAAATTAATACCACATATTATCACATTTGTCTTACTAACTGACTGCACACAACAACAGAACGGCAAATGTTGAAAAGCACAAACCAAAGTGAGGATATTGCTGTATTCATGCTCCACAGGTGGGTAATGCTGACTTATATTTGCTGTTTTTGATCACTTGAGGTGCAAATGTCTCGAAACTTGGGAGATGGCTAACTGCATTACCAAAAGTGCTACAAAACTAAAACTAAACTTGACTTACAAATGCATTTCGGTGGTAATTCAAATGAACAGTGAACAAAAACAGACATTTAAACTTCATCCACATACACACAACTGTTAATTTTTTCCTCAAACACACTTTGCACCTTAAAACACAAGGAATTGAATGAAAACACACAGGGAACTGCTTTTCTCCCCAATCGCAGATGTTCCCTTTAATGGAAACTAAACAGTTGGGCATGTAGCTAATGGACTAACATGCTCCAGAAATCTTCGGAGGGTAGAAATAAATTTAAATCTTTCCTGAAAGAATACTTAAACATGTAAACTGCATGACATGAAGTAAAGAAACCCCATTAGCATGCGAGCAAAGGTTTGTATCATCCTAGCAGTGGAAAACAGGGAATAAAAGCTACTTGGAAAGAGAATTATATGGTTTTATCCTTTGCATTGAAATAACATGCTGGATGATCATCAAAAATATATATGAAATAAAAAAGATATATTTCACACAAGCTGTTACAGATGAATAACTGAAATAATGGATATGTCCACCATGCTTTGAAGAGGCTGCAGCTCACTTTCATAGTGAGATATATTTGTTATTGTTGCATTCACATATTCATGCAACAACATGACAAAAATAAAACTGCATCTCGAATGAAGAGCTTCCGGATCTGATGAAGTCTTCAGCCACTCTCCTTATTAACATTTCAAAACACCAAATTGACTTTGATTCTCTTCACACATTAGTTCAGAGGAGAATAGTATTCAGAAGCTGCCGGAAATTATTTATGGTCAGTGTGAATCATTAAAGCTGGCACCGATGTAAGGAAAAGAAAAGCCCCATTCATGGGGGATTACAGTTAATTGGCTTCTGTGAGATTATCACTCAGGACATTGTAGTAGTTATTAATAAAGCCTGCTGCTGGACAACAAACTACTTGAATTAGCTTACTTCAATGCCAACAGGACTACTGCCCTTTTCAGGCATGAGTAAATAATTTTAAAATGTGTAACATTTCACCATGTGCTTCTGTAGCTTTCCTCATGTTCTTTGTAGCCAAGCAGGTCCACATCTATAAGCAGAGGTGTTAAGCTGGAGTTCAAGTAGTAGCTGTGTTAGGCGTGGTGATCCAAATCAAAACACCACCACCTAACACCACCTAATGTTCTGAATATGGTGTGTGGAGTGGATGGGGTTGGCTACAGCCATACCACAAGCCATGCCAAACCACCCGGGTGTGGATGCAACCCCCTTTCACCAAGGCTACAGCTGTTTTGTAAATTTACATACACAACTCCAGCATTTCTTTTAAAGTCAAAAATATAAATAAAGAGTTAGCAGCTTCTACTCTTCTGGGAAAGCTTTGTTCCAGATTTTGGAACATTTCTTTGAGCTTCTGATGGCATTTAGCCATTGGAACATTAGTGACTAGCAATGTTAGATAATAGCTCAACCTATAGCTCCACCTCTTAAGAGAACGCTGTTCCACTACTCCACAGTTCCATGCTGGGGCCTTAATGCCTATCTAGCCAACATTTGGCCTTGTGCTTGGTGGTTTTAGTATTCTGTGTGGCTGCAGTAGACCTCACCATTTGTTTCATCACTATAGAGATTGTACAGGTTGTACTTTAAGTAGCTTAATGCTCTAATTTAATAAAAGGCATATATATACATATTATATTGCCCATCAGTGAGTTTTGTGTCCATTATATTGATCTATCTTTTGTATTCAAGACTTCAAAATTTAGGAGCTGTAGCATGGAGTCTGTGCTGAAGAGGCCGGAGCTAAGTTACAGCAATTGCACATTTCAAATGAACATTTATTGAATTTCATTCCTCAGTTCTGGCTGCCCTTTGTACGTAATTGTGACCTGCAGGAGCCACTGATCTCAGCTCCACTGAAGTGGATGGTTGCAATCGGCCTCCTCTTGTTTGTGATTGCTTTTATTTAATTATCTGCCCGAGGGGGACTGAGTGTGACAGCTGGTCTACATGTATCAACAAAAAGTTCATTTTGGAAACCGGGTCAAAGAGAAGAACACCACATTGATCTGGCATCAACTCCACATTTGCTGTAGTCATTTATCAAGGCCAGTGTTTATTTTGTCTGTAGCATATTGCCTTGGGTCTCTAATCTCGGGACACCTCCATCTTCTGAAGTAACTGGAGAAGTCTATTAATCTCTCTTTCCCTGTGGAGATATGGAAGAGCTGCACATTTCCTCATCTTCGGAGTGTGACTTCCTGCCAGGCGGCCAGCAGCATTGATTTTCAGCTTGATGGCATTGTCTCGACTTTTGCAACACTGACCTGTAAGCAGCTCTTACATTTCGAAGAAGGTGGGCATGATTCTAATGCATGGTTGCTTCCAGCAAATCAAGACCCCCATGTGGCAGCCACCTTGCCATTTATTTCCACTCATATAGCACCAGACTCATATCTTTTTAAACAGGGAGAGAATTTTTCAAATCGTGTTGGGGCTTTTTAGGTTTGGGTTTTAAAAGAAAAACTGAATGAATATTTGTCATAATCTAGGTACTGCACATATCTCCTTTATGACAAAGGGCAAGGGTGGACTTTGCGATTTTGCCATTTGCACCTTTACCAGTGAGTTTGTAAATGTAAAAAATGTGTAATTATTTGTCATTGTACAACAATGGTGAATGTTTTGATTTTTTTCTCATATTGATTATTGCAATTCACTGTTCTATGGACTTCCAGTCAAACTGTTGAACTGTCTTCAGTACATCCAGAATTCTGCAGCTAGGGTGCTTACCTCCACTAAGCAAATAGCACATATTACACCTGTTCTCCAGCAGCTGCATTGGCTTCCTGTTGAACTTAGAATTCAATTCAAAATTATTCTTCTCACCTTCAAGGCTTTACAGGATCTGGCACCTTCATATCTGTCTGGACTAATTTTTTTGTATTGTCCTTTCCACTGTCTCCACTTCTCAAACTCTGGTCTCCTTACTATCCCCTCAACTAAACATTCTACCCTGGGTGGCAGATCTTTCAGTGCTGTTGCCCCTGACCTCTCTTCCTTCTCTTCTTCACAACTGTTCAACTTTATCTTTCTTCACATCACTGCTATAAACATTTCTTTTTTCCACATTTCACTTCCAGTAACATATTTTTGTGTTATTTTTCCCCCCTTTATGCAAAGCGTCCTTGGGTTTGGGAAAGGCCATATATAAGTTGAACTTATTATTATTATTATTATTATTACACAGCTCCAGGGACCTGAAGGTTGTGGGTTCAATTCCCGCTCCGGGTGACTGTCTGTGAAGAGTTTGGTGTGTTCTACCTGTGTCCATGTGGGTTTCCTCCGGGTGCTCCGGTTTTCTCCAACAGTCCAAAAACACACATTGGTAGGTGAATTGACGACTAAAAAGTGTCCGTAGGTGTGAGTGTGTTGCCCTGTGAAGGACTGGCGCCCCCTTCAGGGTGTATTACCACTTTGCGCCCAATGATTCCAGGTAGGCTCTGGACCCACCGCAACCCTGAACTGGATAAGGGTTACAGATAATGAATGAATGAATGTTGCATTGAATAGATATACAGCAAATTCACCATTCCGTGGGAATCAAACCAGCGACTTTCCGGTCCTTAGCCCTCTTCTCTAAAGCCACAGCTGCCACAAGTTTTGATCAGACGGCAGGATCAGTGTGTCAAGGTTTTCCCATTCATTTTATTAGCAGTGACTTTTCCTCTCCCGTATAATGTCTCTGGTAGAACTCACTGGATTAAACCTTATGAGGATTAAAATATAATTTCTCCCTATTCGTTTCTGCTAACTCTAATAATGCTTAAAAATGGGAGGGACTATATGTAAACAAAACTGCACAGAATGGCACCAAAATACTCCCTTGCTCTATGCTTGTATGATTTTCATATTTATGTGTGGCACAGGTGGACTTCAGCAGGGAGTGATAACAGTAGTTACTGATTTACAGGGGGCGCTGCAGATGCACAACTGACAACAAAAAAGTTGACAACAAAAACAGTTCTTTTGACAGTTTCAAAACGTTTCTAGTCAGATTTCTCTCTCTCTCTCTCTCTCTCTCTCTCTCTCTCTCTCTCTCTCTCTCTCTCTCTCTCTCTCTCTCTCTCAATATCAACAGAACCCAGGCGCTTAAACAGGAGCCACTTATGCTGAGAGCTGCTCTCAGATGCTCAGCTGGATGTGTTATTTTACTCTTGTTAGCATGTTACCAGTGAGGACAGACTGACCTGTGTCTTAGTCAAATAAAGCAATAAGCATTAAGAGGCTGGGGTAACTGCGATTCTACCTCAGTTAAGAGTTGTGTGTTGTGGAGAGGAGTGTGCCTAAAGCCCCTCAACCTTAATGCACTTCTTCAAGTGGTGTATTGATTTTGTAAAACGGCAGCAAATGCACTATAATAAAATCAGCAAGGAATCATCTGGGATTTCCAGGCCTTCAGAGATTGTTGGATGCTTTCTGGGAATTAAAGATAAAACATTTTATTTGTAGGTCATTCTTGTTTAATACAATCACAATGCTTGATGCATTTAAATCTTGCAAGGTCTGTAGTATTTGTATTTTAGTAACACAAGTATTTGCTGGTAACAAAAGTGCACAGATCTCGAAGCTCTGAACAGATCGTTATGGTTTGGTTCTTGTGGTGTCTAAGTAGCATTATGTGTCAGTGCTGGAGGACCAAAGACAGGTCAGCTGATCACAGAAGGCATTCTAGCATGAGCTTTTAGTAAAAGCATGACAGGTAACCAAGGCTCATGTTGGCCATGTTGTCATGTTTTCTCCCAGCAGGGTTCTTAGCTCATAGATGATTGTCTAATTCCTGCTGCTCTCAGAACCTGAAGTGTGCTAAAGGTCTCTTCCTTCCATTATGTCTTTATATTTAAATCATCATCCTGAGAGAGACAATAGAAGAAGCAACCTGCCTGCTTCCTTTACAAAACAAACAACATGCATCTCACTGTATTGAAGAGAGAGAGAGAGAGAGAGAGAGAGAGAGAGAGAGAGAGAGAGAGAGAGAGAGAGAGAGATGGGACAGAAGAGAAAAAACGAAGAAAGATAAAATAGAGCATACACAGAGACGGGGAAAAAGAAGAGGGAAGAGACTGGAGAGAAAGGCATCTAAGTGAGTAAAGAGTGAAGAGAATAAGAGAAAAAGAAGAGAAAGAGAGAGAAAAGAGTGAAGAGAGTTGAAAAAACAGAAAGGAAAATAAAAGAAAGAAAGAAAGAAAGAAAGAAAGAAGGAAAGGCAGAGAAAGAGGAAAAGACAGGGAAAAGAGATAGAAAATACAGTGTATGGGCAGAAAGTTTATAGAGGGGAAAAAGAGTGGGGAGAGAAGGAATATATAAGAAATAGAAAGAAAAGGATAAGGGAAAAAGATAAAGAAAAAAAGTGAGTGAAAGTGGAAGAAAAAGTCAGAAGGAAAGAAACAGACACAACAAGTGAGAGACAAAGGGCAACACTAAGAAATAAAGACAGAAAGAGATTGAGAAAAAAAGAGCAATAGAGAAAAATATATATAAAGAGCAGTGGGGATGTATGCAGGGTGAAAGCTAACTCCACTGAAATAATGTTGATTCCTCGATTCCTCTGGACACACCAGACATCACTGAGCTGACTGCAGACAAATCCATTTTGAAGACGGTAGCAGGTGTGTATTGAGAGTGTGAGTGTGTAAAGGTGTGGAGGTCCAAGGTAAGAGCTTAGTGTTTGATTTTTCTGTGTGAACGTGACAGTGGAATAATGTGAAAGGAATCAGAGTAAATGAGGCAATACACACACCCAGCCCACCTTCATCTGTCTTTATTTAGCTGCTTATTCAAACACATGACCTCAGAACCACTAGAGACTAATAACTTGCACGACAGTCTTCTCTGTGCATTACTGTGTCCCGGGTGGACAGGCTTTACCATGCATTTACAAGACTTACATACAACCTAATGAGAGTCTGTTGTAATAAATTTGCTCACACTCCTCATAATTCATAAAATCAGCTGCTTTAACGTGAACCCAGATGTTGATGCAGAATTGTGCAGACACAGCGTGTATAATATACATAGAAAAGCAGGAAACCAAATGGGATGGTTTGGAACAGCCACATGGTAGCCTAAGGTCAATATGTCCAATGCTAAGTGAAGGCTACAAGGGTATAAATCTCTACAGAATTAAACTGCATCCATCTAAATGCTATTAAATCTTCACAGAAATGTTAGATGAGAAGGTGTACACAAATCCGTGCTCAGCAGAACACTAGGTATTATTTCTACCTTCTAAATAATTGTAATGTGCCACTCTGTCAATGCTACTTTGGGCTTGGCACTGCAGAAACTTCACTATGTAACTTTTGGAGAAGGTTTGGAAATCACACCCTCCCCCTACCCTCTTTAATTTCATGACAGTGATATGAAATGAATTACACTCTGCAAAGCTGGTGGGGAGGGGGTGGCAGAGCAAAAATACCAAAATCTCACCTAGTGTTCATTTAAAGGAAGTATTTTGCCATAAAATACAGCTTCAAAATCACTGTGATGCCTTACTGACTTGTTATTAGAAGATTAGAGCATCAGTCATTGTTAATCTGGGCTCAGCACTGCAGAAACTGCACTTTGTAACATTTGGAGGAGGATAGGATTCCTCTTCTCACCCCCCAACTTGATTTTAGGGCAGTGCTGTAAAAGTGAAACACACTTTGCAACTATAGGGGGAGACCAGGAGTAAAAATGATCCTTTAAGTATTATTCTGCTTATACCAATTATTATGAAGGAATTCGTTTGTTTACAGAAGACGGACAGTCATTAAACATCGCTTGGTTTTATGGTCAGTTATGTTCAGTTTATTTGGCTAGAATTGTTTTCCAATTATTTTTTCTTCCAATGATTTTTTTCCAAGGGCTCTTTGACACAACATGTTTTCTCAGCAAACATGTGCCAGACTGGTGCTTCAGGAGTGTTTCATCACCAAGGATAAACCTCTTTCTTGCTGGAATAATGGCGTGCCACACCAGGATCTATGTTATGTCTCATGTTACCTTTGTTTCCCTTAACCTGAGAAATGTATTGCCATGGAGATAGGTTTGAATATGCCCCACAGGTTCTAAATGGACTATTACATTGCTGCAAATCATGTAATCCTACCCACTGTTGGCACTATCTCAGCTCTACACAAGGCATCTGGGGGAAAAGACAAACGCGAATGGAGGAATCAAATCCAAAACAATCATTGAATGTCTGGGGAAGTGGAATAATAACTCCTGGATTAAATGATCATAGACTCATAAACCCTACACCTGCTAAATGGGAAAAATGTATCAGTGGTTATCAGGCAAAATAAGAAAAATAAGTGTTACAAGTATCCAGCAGGCTGGGGCTTCAAAAATCTACAGAAAACATATTATGATGGTAAATTGGGTAGAGTAGCCTAAATCGCCTAAATCCATACTTGAGAAAAATACCCTTGGGTAAAAGAAATAGTAACCAAGCAAATAACAGCTTGGGTAAACATGCAAATATATCAAATAATAATAAAAAAAAATACTCACATACTGAGCAATTGGAAGAACTGCAGAAGAACTTTTAAGTGTGTTTAGCATCTATCAGCATAGGAACCCAAGTTTGTTCAGCTCTTTTCTGTCATTTCAGGTCTTTTAAGGTCTAAAACAAACAAAACAAAATATATTTAAAGTATTTTGTAATATTATACATTACAAAATAATAACACAGTACATGGGGAGAACACACCAAACTCCTCACAGACAGTCACCTAGAGCAGGACATGAACCCACAACCTCCAGGTCCCTGGAGCTGTGTGACTACAACACTACCTGCTATGCCCCCGTGCCACCACACCAAATATTATGTTTTTAATATGAAAAAAATTATTTTATAAAAAACAAATTATGTATAGAAATATAATACATAATAAAAGTGAATGTAAAGACATAAACGGGTTCTATTAAGTGTATTTACCTTGAAGATCAGACAAAGATGCTGGCAGAGGTCGAGGAGACTAGTGGAAGAGGTTGGGGGTGTTTTTAATTTTGTGCTCTTACTCACTACACATTTAATGCTACAATTCTACAAAAAAAAGCAATACGACAGAAATGCACAGCAAGATAATCAAGTGAACTGAACACTCGCTGGGCTACCTTGTGACGGGTGGCGTAAACTCGCTCACTCGTAATTCAGATCTTGGCTCACATCATAAAGCAAAAAGCCAACAGAGCGACAGCTCGTATCTTGGAAAATTCACAAGTTGATTCACTCGTAAGTCAACGTTTCACTGTATTTATAATTATTTATAATCTGGACTCATTCATGCATTCATTCATTCATCATCTGTAACCATTTTCAGGGTCATGGTGGGTCTGGAGGCTACCTGGAGTCATTGGGCAGGAGGTACGAACCCTAGAGAGCTTTCATCCATTACAGGGCACAACACACTCACCCATTCACTCACAAATAAGGACAATTTCATACTTGGAGATAGAACAAAGGGAAAACAGAAATGCAGATTGCTTTAATTAACACGAAAATACTTTACAGTAACACTGAACAAGAAAAGCTAAATATACCAAAGCACTGAAGCTAATGCCACTGAGACAGCTACACAAAACACAAGACAAATGACTGACAATGTCTACTTACAAACACAGGGCTTACCTAGGGACTCATTAGACAAACCATATCACACGACTTTAGACCAGACAAGAACAAAAGCATGATGCATACAGACAGTCCGCTTGCCAAAATGTGTTTCTAGACTGTGGGAGGAAACCAAAGGACCCAGAGGAAACCCACACAGATACAGGGAGAAGACAACAAACTCCTCAAGGACCCCAGGACCAATGGAGCTGTGTGGCAGTCACTCGTCCTTTAGCACCACTCTGTTGACTTACTCTGTACTCAAGAAATACAAACCTATTACAAATGCAAGTGTATTTAGATAAAGTTGACACATTCTACCCATTTTCCAACATGAAGCAGTGATATTAGTAGATGCTTTCAAATTTGCTATTTTGCTCAGTCGTCTTATTCTCCACTGTGTGGGTCAGGTGCTCATCCTCAGACAGAAACCAACTCTTGATAAAAGCTAGATTTGTCAGGATTTTTATTTGAAATCTGAACTCCAAACAGGCCCAGAATCTTCTGGGTAAATATTACTTGATTAAATAACATTTGTATTAGCTTATTTGCTATAATGGTGTATACCAGTATACACCATTATAGTGTTTTGATACCTTTCATCTCAGATGAATCTCAGATTCACTTTAATGTCTTATCCTTCATGTTGAATTCCGTTGCTCTGTACTTGAACTCAGACTGAGACATCTTTCACCTGCATCAACACATATTCACCCATATTGATAAGTTTTGATGTTTTTACTTCATACATACAAACAATTCGCCTGTGGGTCAATACCATCTCAGCCTTTCTCACTATGCTCAGTCATACCTTTTCTCAGGATCGTAACAGCCAGAGGCATCCCCAGACAGCCGTAAGCATACAGCGCCTCACACTTTTCACCCTGGAAGGTTTTATCAGATACGGAACATAAACACAAATACACTTGAGCTTCTTTATTGCTACCTTGTCCCCACATTCACTGGTCATTTTACTGCAAGCACCTGTCATATTGGTACACGTTATTGGTACAGTGTAAATTATGGACCATACAGAATGTAGCTCATTTGTTCCTGCTTAATATTTCTAGCCCCTGTAGGTTGTTCATCAATGGAAAAGGGAACAAAAAGGTTCACCACTGACCAGGGATGACTTATGACTCCTAGAGCACGACCTTCAGGTCATATATATTCCAAAATTCAGTCAAAATCTACTATCAAAAATATATTTTTCTAGACATAGGGGATGCTAATAGTGTTTTAACACTAAGTTAAAGTTGTTCCAACTTAACATATTTGGATCGAGCCTGGACATTCATTCATTCTTTCATTCATTATCTGTAACCCTTATCCAATTCAGGGTCGCGGTGGGTCCAGAGCCTACCTGGAATCATTGAGCGCAAGGCAGGATTGCACCCTGGAGGGGGCTCCAGTCCTTAACAGGGCAACACAGACACACACACACACATTCGGATACTTTTAAGTCGCCAATCCACCTACCAACGTGTGTTTTTGGACTGTGGGAGGAAACCAGAGCACCCGGAGGAAACCCACACGGACACGGGGAGAACACACCAACTCCTCACAGACAGTCACCCGGAGCGGGAATCGAACCCACAACCTCCAGGCCCCTGGAGCTGTGCGACTGCGACACTTCCTGCTGCGCCACCGTGCCGCTGTGACTCAGTGAAAGTCTCTGAAATAAAGCATTTTACTTAAACCTAACGGTGGTCCACATTTTGCATTATCAAGTTGAGATAACAGAGGGATTCCACAAATATGAAGTCCTCTTCACCACACCACAAAGGCAGCAGACAGCAGGAAATTCAGGGTAAGAAATTTCCCCAGACATGTTTTTGTTTCTTTCCTGGCACTGTAAACTACACAAATAGTCACAAATAGCACCCTACTCCCTATATAGTGCACTTCCAAGATTTTAAAACTAATACCATGACACTAAATGTAAGACAGAAAGAGCTTAAAGCCCATTAAAAATGGTTTTATTAACTGACACACAACACACTTGCAGAAACCATTATTGTATGACATACAGTATGCACTACATAGGGTAGAAGAAGCCCAAGTGCTTTTGGTGATGTAATTGAGTGATGTAATTGAGTGATATAGATAAAACAATGCACAAGCCTAAATGCTAGCAATGGCAATTAATAAATATCACCCAAACAATGTGGGTAAGAGTCCATTTCATGTTTAACTTAAAACAAAACACAAATCCAACAGCAGAATAAAAGAAAAGAAAAAAATAATTCTTCACAAATCAGTGACCAAAACAGTCCGTTTAAAAACCCAAACAAATGAGCTGTTAACTAGATACAGGTGAAGGAATGATGCTACCATTCATGGGTAGAGCGACCTATGTTGGCTTGGAGGAGAACCAGCTTGGGCTGATGTGACAGACATGGGGCACTTGTGCTGGCTACAGTGTAGAGCCTTTATTATTTTGATGCAGATGCATAAATCTGCCTTAAGGTTTTTCATCTGTTTCAGAGGAGAAGGTGGGCTATGAAAAGCAAAGACTGTTGGTTCATCATATTCTCAGCTTGAGAAAACAACTTTATATTGGAACTTTATATTGGAGCTCTGTGGTGCTAAAAAAACTGCCAAATCACAAACCATGAAAAGAATAGGAAAAAAAGAGGTCTAATTCACTTGTCATATTTGACCTATTAACAGAATTTGATTTACCTTTATACTGAAGAAAATCTAGTATGGGCACAATTCCTACATATGCTAGTAACCTTCTGTGTAATTTCTGATGTCCCTAAATGCCTCATCAGTGAGAGAGCTCACTTGGCCCATTTTGTCTCCTCTACCCTGACATTTCCAACCAAATTTTTACAATGAAATAAGGCTTGATTTTATAGTATTGTTGTTTAAGTACAAAAGCCAGTCATGGTATTGATATATTCATACAGTCCAACACACACTGGCACTGTGTCATTGCTGAGAATGATCTAATACACAGATCATATCTGGTCAGTCATAGTCTTGTAGTGGACTTTCCTGTAGTTGAACAGGCAAGAGTGAAGTTGATGATAAATTATGCAGCAAATTATGGCTACAGCCAGTACTTGAATACTGGACTTGTAGTGTAGATATTTTTTATACAATGGCCAGGGATATGGCTATATTTTCTTTTTTCCTTACAGTAGCTATTCAGTAAAGGGCAACTAATAATCTGCCCACTCACCATTGTGCTTTTTTCCATCCATCAGCTGCTATTCATATGGGGCTAGGAAGGAGTCTTTGAGCTTCAAAGGGATGTATCTTTTATGTTAAATAAAACATGTAAAAAATAAAGCACTGAGAATAAAATGGTGTCACTCATGTTGTGACCTACATAGATTAGCATTCAAGCTCAGGGGTGAAATTAAAAGCCCCCTCCAGTGAGGAGTATTGAACTGCAATATTTAACCTCAAGATTTCTCATTTGCTGTGGAGCATATCAATTACAGTCTAGTCCTCTGTGACTGCACATATCAGTAAGATTAAGCAATGTGATTCATTGTAAATATTATCATTCTATGACAATATGTTATAAATGACATAATGAGACTTCTGTGCATATACACCAATCAGTCCTAACATTAAAATTACCTGCACTCAGTGTTCATTTTATCAGCTTCTCTGAACATACAGGTTCATATTGTAGATCTACAATCACAGACAGTAGTTCATGTGTTGTTCTGCATACTTTTGCTGCCCTGTGTTATTATTTTTCAATGGTCAGGACCACCACAGAGCATTTATGATGGTGGTGGTAGTGTGTGTTGTGCTGGTATGAGTCACTAGTGTCACTAGTGGACTGAGAATAGACCAAAACCGAAAAATATTCAGTCAACAGTGTCTGGTGAGCAACATCCTGTGACCACTGATAAACTGGACTGTCTGTGCTGTCTCTGACTATGTATTTACAAGGTGGACAATTAAGTTAGATGTGTCTAACACTAACACTGCTGTGTCTGATCCAGTTTTAGCAACACACCCTAACCAACCATACAACATAAGTGTCACTGCAGTGCCAGGAATGATCCATCACCCTGATAATCCCAGCTCTGTGGTGGTACTGCAGAGACCCTGATTATTGAAGAACAGGGTGAAAGAGGGCTAACAATGTATGAAGAGCAACAGATGGACTACAGTGTGTAATTTTAGTGTATTACACTAATTACACTGTGCTCCTGTGTTGTATTGTATTATAAGTTATTGGTGTAAACCCAGACCAGGTTTAGAACTGAACTACACTACTACGAAAAGATCAGGTGTATTTGGGTGCAGTAAGATTCCTTAATGGTTCTTTAGGCAGAGCAAAGTGGTTCTATAAAACCACTAAAAAGAACCATGTTTAAAGCATTTTTTATTTCTAGAAAACAGAGCAGACTTTTACCTCTTCCTTCAGAAGTCTGGCAAATGTCACAGATCAAACTTTTATCATGAAATGGTGGAATGACAATTTGAAAGCCCAATTTGGCTCATTACAACAACCATTCATAGCAGCACAAGTAATCACATTTCATTTTCCCGTAGGGCCTGTAAGAGCTTGGGCTTCAGTGTTAGAGTGAGATATCTATCCTTATTTAGGACAAGACAGAGCACACAATATGGGGGTTGATTAGTTTCCTGTCCAAAGTAGAGCTACCATTACTCAAAGCATCTCTGAACTGATCTTGGAACAGTGTATGTGCTGCAGATTCCCTGGGAGAAAATCAAACAATCTGGGAATGTTTTTTTTTTTCTTATCAGACTGAACTGGGAATGCAAGGAAAATCACAGTAGCTTGGAACAAACTTTAGAGTCTTTTGTATAACGTGTCAGATGAGATCTATACATAAGAGAATGGAATAGGGTGACCCTGTTGTTATGCATGTTGTTGCTTAGGCAAGGAAAAATGAGACAAAGGAGTTAGCTTGTCCTAATTATTTATTGTGAGTGTGTGAGTGAATGTGTGTGTGTGTCTGTGTTGCCCTGTGAAGGACTGGCGCCCCCTCCAGGGTGTATTCCCCGCCTTGCGCCCAATGATTCCAGGTAGGCTCTGGACCCACCGCGACCCTGAATTGGATAAGCGGTTACAGATAATGAATTTGTACATGATTGGTCAAAAGTGAAAAACACCCAGTTATAACATGTTATTATTTTGAATGCGATTAATATAGCAGAAAACAAGAGCAAAGAGAAACTAGGCAAGTTTAATTTAGCCAAACTGCCATTAGCCATATAGCCATTGTCACAGAGGTGTTTCTGGCATTTCAAAAACAGGAAAGCCCAAAATACATCCCCTTGACATTGGAAGGTCTGGAGAAGCTTTGGTGCTTCATATCAATGTCTTTGTTTACATGTGATTTTTATTATGTGATTGTGTTGTACAGAAAATATGGAGGGCAGGACTAATGAATGAAGAAATGAAAAAAGGAGCACATAGTTTGGTTCAGAAAATATAACCGGCATCAGTGTTTTTCTTGTTAATTTTATTTAAAAATAAATACTAAATGATCTACCACCAAAGAACAAAGAAGACCAAGAACAATTTGTTGATTTTAAGAATTACAATAACTTATTTATTCAATGTAACAGGTTAAAGCATGTGAAGTTTAAGGTGGTTGTGCACAACTAAGTTTTATAAACAACTAACATGTGTATATAACATGTGTATATTATAAACACACTATGTGTGTAAATGTTGCTGAGTTCTGAGCCGTGCTGCTGGGCTTGTGAACTAAACAACGCCGAGCCGAAGCACACACAAACAGAGTGCGTTCCTGTCTAACTTCCTATTATTCAGCCACAGTATGCCCTTAAGAACCTACTGTTTTTTGGTTCCAGCTGGGAACAAATTTTTCTGGTTAGTGAACAAGTTTATGTCAGTAGAAATGCACAGAATGTTTACAAATTTAGTTCAAGGACTGGAATGTGAAATATGGCTGAACTAACAGTTCCTACTCGTGCATGCGACAACATTAGGAGTGAGTCAGTCAGTAAGTGAAAATGCCTCTCCTAGGCTGGCTCAGCCTAATATATTTTATTTTATTTTGTACCAATTGCAATTGAAGTATGTGTAGTGGAGTATGAGCCAAATATGAATATCGGACAATCAAGAAATGAAAAGTTTTGAATTAAAACTTTTCCAGTCTGCAGAAGACTTTTCGTCTGCAACATAGCAGCCCCCACACACACACCCAATCTAAAGACATCAAAAGAACCCTTTTAAGTAACACATGGCCCCAACACCCCCCTTCTCTCTTTTAACTAACAGGAACTGTCGAGATAACTAACTTAAAGAGACAGGAACCTCAAACAAAGAAGAGAGCTTTTACGGCCCGTTTTTATGACAATGGCACCTAAATGTCTAATCCTTATCTTTCACGGAGATCAACAGATGTTCAAACCAAAGTGACCTCGAGTGAACTCCCGTGAACCAACAGCTGAAGCACGAATCAACAGCGACACCAAATGGACACTGGCGAAACTACGCCTCGCTCGGAGTCGCTGGAAAACAATAGCGGAAAATAATCAAACTCTGATTATTTGTGTATTAAACCTATGTATTGATGTCACTTTCTGTACCCTCAGATGAATGTCTACCTCCTAATGAAATGTGTATATTGTGGACTGTTTTCTATCATGAAGAGAAATCCTACTTCTGAATAGGATTAAACGAACTAATATACTTTCCCAGCATAGCATCATAAATGGGACGTAAAGATGAAACCTTATGTAACTGTCTGATGTTAATAGTCCAATGTACTCATTGTTATATGCTGATAGCGGGTATAAGAATTTTGATATGAGAAATTCATATTCTTTATGTGAGAATCAATGATTCAAACTCCCTTCGACTCTCTCCCCCTAGCGAGAGTCACGTGAGACTGAACTCGCGTCCAATCAGAAAGAGGACGCCTCCCATTAGGGCGTGACCGCGCCAGCCTTGAAAATAGCAGCTCGACTGCTCACATCCAGTTCGAAGTTTTGAAGAGTCGCGAGGACTCTACAGGAGTAACGGACCACTGAAAAAGAGAGGACGCCGACAACAAACAAAGAAAAACCTCTCAGACTTCAGAAAAGCTTACGAGAGACGTCTCGAAATTAGCTAAGAGTATGAAGTTTTACTAATACGTCGAGTAATTTGAATATCTTTCTTTTCTTTTAATCTTGTTTATGTTTATTACCTATCGAAGTGTGATCTCACGAGTGATCAAGGCGGGTGAAACTTATTTGTGGCCAAAGTAAGGTATCAACCGTTTGAGTAATCGATAACAGATATATTAACGTTATAAGCTGATTCCTGAAGACATCAATCCTGGAAAGCTGAACAACGAGACTAGCTAATACTCTGAAAAAGCCTTTCCACTACGGTGGAAAACCAGCCACGCCTGTGAAAAACCGAAGAAGGGAAATCTCGATCGACGCAGCTCAGCTCGGAATCGAGGGTCTTCAAATCGACTGTAAAGAGATCCTCCATAAGCGGGCCTGCTTCTCACCACGTGGGAACGACGAGAACACCCCGGGACACGGAGATTCAACAACAGGACGCGACGGCTCGGTGAAACGGCGAACGAGTAAGCTAGCGTATTTAACACCTTTTCAGTAGCTGATGTCTAAACAAACCCTCTTTATAATTTACCATTTATTAACCTTAGTTAGCAACAATTTAATCACAAGACAGCAGTGCCTAGCTCACCTTTAAGCTTGAATCAGTTCCCCCTGCCGGACACAGTGAGATTACAAGGTTGTGCTATGTCAATTAAATACTTCTCTTTATTAATAAAACTCTCATTATTTGAAATCACAGTGTGTGCAGTTTGTTCATTAGAATTTCTGAAAATCCGGAAGAACTCATTTAGCATGATTATTATTCATTCTCAAACTAATTATTAATGTTCTAATTGCTTAAACCAATTATAAATCTTAATTAATTTCATTAAGTCAAATATCAGAGGTTGAAGGAGTTTGAATAAAGTCAAGGCTATAAAACAAATTATAAAATTATATGTATATGTATTTGTGGTGTACCTTACTACACTACATATGTATAATGTAATCTACATTAAAAGTGTGAACACATCATTTGTTTTAATTACAGCTTCCATTCCTTTAATGGAGTTTATTTCAGTCTTTCAAACTTTGTCATTTAGCACACTTCCAAAGATCAGTTGCATTTTCTGTCAAAATCCAAGTAACCCCAAAGACATTCAGTGAAGTCCTCTGTTAATTAGATGGGTGAGTGTGCAGAACCACTAAATTATATAATGGTTCAATACAAGTTTAAAGACAATTGCTTTTTTGGGAACATTCTATTTTTTTTTTACACTAGGGCACCAGAGCAGACTATGACATCAGTTTCTTTAGTTTTGGATCTGTTACTTTGGTGTAATGACCATGAGGTTAAACTTCTGAATATCAGCTTTAATTCAAGCCTCTTGTCATGATTCATTACACACCAAGAGGGTTTGTGTTTTGTGCCAAATACAACAGAAACTTGGTCTAATTCCTCATGGATTTCACTGTTAAATGAAACTCTTTGTTTCTCTTTCAGATTTAAAAAAGATCAGGCGACCATCTGTTGTCTCCACTTTCCCCAAACTTTCAGAACTGCAGTGGTCTACCAAACAAGGCCCAGGTCTACTTTCTTAGTTTGGCCTTTTTACATTCCCAAGGCGTCTGTTCCTGGAAAGATATCAATTAAAAGCCAATCACTGGCGTCTGAAGAGACACAGTGAGGGAGGAAAGACTCTGGGCCACAGCAGAAGGTTAGCAATAGGAAGACATGAATTTCTGTGTGAAGCAGGGGTTCCTGACCTCTATTACTGTCAGCTGGCTTTCCAATTATAGCTTTCTGCTTGGAAGCGGTTGGGACAGACTTGCATCTATTCCTGCAGTCTTCCACTTTTCAGTAGGACAACACTGCTATAGCTGGATAACTTTATGGATTCAAGTCATTTTCAGCATACTCAGACTTGTGCTGTAAATATTGTCTCCATGAAGTTGGATGATAGTGTCTTCACTTCACAGTGTCTGATAGTGTCACTAATTTTTTTTAAATGTTCATCAACAAATTATTGAAAATGAATGAAAGATAACTTCCACAAGAAACAGTAGCCTACTGTGAATTAAAAAGGAAAAAGTGGGGCTTTTAACAACCAGTCAGAACCTGGTATAGCATTACAATTCTTAGATCAAAATTCTTAGACTCCAGATAGTACTGGGAACCATGTGGTACTTGTGGTGATTTGGAGCTCAGAAGAAAAGGAAACAGAACATTTCCAAATAAGCAGATGGTGTTTTCTCAGAACAATTTCTAGACCTCAACATCACATAATGTGTCTTAAAATGAATAATGAGGAACAGAAAATACAACCAACTTCCAAAGACTGAACTTTGGAGGGTGTGGAAAAATATCTCTGAATATCTCTTGGTGAAAAATTACCGCCTATTCAGTTCAGTTCAGGTGGGCCCGGAACCTCCCTGAAATCACTGGGCAAAACCAGAGGAAACCCATGGACACAACTCACAGACAGTTACGTGGAGCAGGGCTCAAAGCCTTAACCCCAGGACCTTGGAGCTATGTGACAACGACACAACCTGTTGCACCACCATGCTGCCCATTTTTTATTATTTTTTTTATTTATTTTTTTATTATTATTATCATTAATGTAAATTGTTATATTAATGTTAATTATCTAATTATATTCTTTTTATTTGCCATCATATAATGAATGAACCTTATATATAAAGCATTTAGTATAAATTGGGCAGATAACCTATATATATATACCCTAATGATGTGCATTCTATAAATCACTTAACATGTAAACATTTTATTTTCGTGCCGCTCTGCAATTATCTCTCGATGGCAATTCTTCTCCAAAATAACCCCGATCACATCATTTATTTCACCATCACATTATTCTCATCAGTAAATAACTTTGGCTCTACCAACAGATGGCTGTGTGTATAAAGAAAGCAGTGTGTAATTGGAGGGAGATGTGTTGTGCAGACAGATTTAGCAGATGTACTTAGAGGAGGAAAAAGGTGAAGGATGAGGCGAGCACAGATGTGTTCAGTTTATTGCCATTAACGGTGTTTCACAGACCATTTGCTCGCTGCATAGCAACATGGGAATATGTCTGAGATGTTGAAACTTTCAGAGAGTTTTAAAAGTTGCCAGAAAAAATGATGTTGGCTTTGTTTGACTTTCACTGTCAAGACTGTTCTCAGCGTGTTGATGGTTGTAGTCTGTCCTTGCCCCTTGGAGTTAGCTTGTGAAACTAAATAATCCATGTGTCCCTGGAGGCATTCATAAACGCTACGGACATTCATTTGTGGACACCTGCTCCTCCTATATTTCATCTAATATCATTGGTATTAATGAGGAGTTTGTCCCCCATCTACTCATATAGAAAGCCTTTACATTAGAACATGGAACACTGCTGTGAGGATATGATTGTATTCCGTCACAATAGCATGAGCATCTGATCATAAATCTAGGGCACAAAAAACCAAAAGAGAATGGAACATGGTTCCACTGCTTCACTGCCTGATTCTAGGGGAATTTGTATGCCTCTAGCATGTATGCATACAATGCATACAAATAGCATGGTGATTGTAAGCTCATGTGCAGCTGCTTCAGCGACTCTCATTCTAATTCAGGCTTTTCTATGGATTAAACAAGCAGTGTGTTAAGTGTAAAAATTATTTTTAAAGATTTTTTGTGCAATGTATAATTCTAATTCAAACATACTGCTGCTCTTTTTTACTTATCACTGTATTTAACAGAATGTAATAAAAATTAAGTAATTAGGAAATCGTAAGTGAGAAAATGTATTGATCACTACATTCATTATGAGGTCCATCAATGAGAAGTTGCTGCAAAAGTATGTGCATTGAATTGTTCTGTTCTTGGGTATGTGTACGTTTTTGTTCAGATGATTTGAAGTTAATGAATTTGATGTTTGCGATTGTGAACATAGCATATTAATGCTTAATTTTTAGGTTATTTTTGTTTTTAAAAATGTCATTTTTAATTAAAAAAAATGTGGGTTTTGTAAAATAAAATGTATTATTATTATTATTTTTAATACTATGCACCATTCATTTATTATCTGTAACGCTTATCCAGTTCAGGTGGGTCCAGAGCCTACCCAGAATAATTGGGCACAAAGCAGGAATACACCCTGGAGGGGACGCCAGTATTTCACAGGGCAACACAAACATTTACACCTACAGACACTCTTGCCAACTCACCTACCAACATGTGTTTTTGGAGCATGGGAGGAAACCAGAGCACCCAGAGGAAACCAACACAGACACAAGGAGAACACAACAAACTCCTCACAGACAATCACCTGGAGTGGGACCTGAACCCAGAACCTCCAGGTCTCTGGAGCTGTATGGCTGTGACACTACCTGCTGCACCACCATGCTGACTATTCCAATTACAATTCTTTGTTTCAGGAAAATGTGTTCAAACTTATTTGTACACCTAATATTTGCCCATACTAAGTATTAATTAAATTGCAATTACCGTATCCTGATATTAAATGTATTATAGAGGTAACCCATAACAGACAGTAAAGGATGTCATTGGTCCATCCCTTACTCTGTTACAGAATGCCAGTGAAATACAGATAGTTGTGGGTTAGTTGTGGAGATGTGACACTAGTCCACTCCACAAACAGAGCATAACTGAACACTTAAGGAAGGTATATTCCACGTTAATAAACCTGTGTACTGGGTAAAGGGTGAATAAAAAATTTTTTCTACCACAACATTTACAGCTGCTCTTACACTTCCACCAGCTTCTGTGTCTACACTGTGACTCCACTTCTCCACACAAGGTACACACAAGCTTGGGAGAGGGAACAAAAAAGAAGGATTGTTTGTAAAACGAACAGGACATAGAGAAAAAAGTTGTAGAATTTCCACAGAGGATTCTGAGATAGACAGGTTTTCTAATGAACCAGCTTTTTTAATAGTGTAACCTGACAAGCACTTGGTGGATATTGACCAAGAGTTGACTCTTAGCCCCACAGTGGAGGAGAGAGGCAATAGGAAGCTCAAAACATAAAGGCAAATAACACAATACAGAAATACAACACAACAAACCAAAACTGAAAATTGACAGTACTCATGCAACTAAAAGTAGAAAAAAAAAGAAATAATCACCATAATAAGAGGTGACAAATATCTCCAGCAGAATTTTAATTGGGAATAATCTGAAGCACAACATGCCCATCTGAATCCTGCAATGCAGAGGAGTCTCCCTCTAATCTTGAACAGCCTCAGCACAACAAAGTATAACTAAAATGCCAATTGAGGGTCCATAAGTCTACAGTTTGTTCCCAAGATCCTGCTAAAGGCCGGCTCTCAATGTTCTTTCTGTCTCACTGAATCATGACATGTTGGCACAATCTGAATCAAGAACGTTGGCACAATCATTCCACACTGTTAAAGGGTCTCGTGTCCTGGGTTAAAATTTCACCCTGGGGAATTTGTGTCAGGATTTGTGTTCGCACTGTGTTTAAATTTCTGTATTATTATTATTATTATTGTTATTATAGTTATTATTATATCAATAATTATATGTATATCAACGTGTTATTATTATAGTAATAATATAAAAATAATTACTATATGTATATGTATATTAATATTTTAATTATTATTATTAATATATATATATATTTATATATATATATATATATATATATATATATATATATATATATATATATATAGACTCATCAGTCCATAAAAGTATCTGCCACATATCATTACTGTCCAATTAAAAACATACAGTACATCTCCATTTTTTGTGTAGTTTTAATTTACTACATTATTTAAACACCACAGCTGCCCTTCACATTGTGTGATAATGTCATAATGAATGGTCCAATAGAAATGCTCCAAAGTGGAATAAAATATTTTTATATTCGCTGCTGTAAATGTACTATTTTTAATTGGACAGCGACATATGAAAAATATTTTGTTAACACACATCTTCAGTGAACAAACCTAAATATTACATTTTATGCTATTTTTGTATAATTTTTCAATTAATTTCATACAATAAAATAAATAAATAAACCTACCTGTAGCTTTCGCAAGTTGACAAATGTTATTTTGGAGGCTTTTTTCTTGTTTTTACTTCAGAAGCCATCTAACAAGGAAAGTGGCATCTGTTGGTCCTCGCTGACTGTGCCCCCCACTGAGACGTCTGCTCCACTGACAGCTCAGATAAATCAAACACTCAGATACAAAGCGAATCAGAAGTGTGCTCTTCTCAGTTAAAATGACCTCTGCTTGAGATCATTCTCACCCTTTCCAGGTGCATACACACCTTAGTACATGTCTGTTTCTGTTTACCTACAAGACCCAGGCTACACATTCTTACTGTCACAGAACATTTTGAACTTTCTCATTTTCTTGTTCATGTACACCATTTTTACACTATTTGAAGTCACCAGCTGCACTTCTACTTTGTGAGCATTTCCTGCCAAATGTACCAATAGAAATAGACCATTTTAAGGTGCACCCATTTAAGGTGTACACATTGGTGAACACAGATGTTCAGCTGCACACCCACAGCTCATAGATAATGTCCATAGAAATGCATTAAACAAATTGGGATATAGCAGATACATATGAACCCACACTCTTAAGAGTAAAGCTGCTACAAAGGGTTCTTTCAGTGATGCCATAAAACAACCACTTTTGATTCCATAAAGAACATTTTAGTAAAATGTTTAAATGGATATAGAACCTAAAGATTGAGTGATGGGTTTTTAAACATTTAAAAGGTTCTTCAAACTCACATCTCTTAAACAAACATGTTTTTTTATGGAACCAAAAGTTGTTCTTCTATGGCATCGCTCAAAGAACCCTTTGTAGCACCTTTATTTTTAAGATCATGATGACCTATGTCAACTAGAAAGTTATAAATCTCCATAGCTTTGGGCAGTGGAGAAGTAGAACTGCATTCTTTGGAACACCAACCTACACCTTTGGGATGAGCTGGAGTACTGTTTATAATTAAGGAACTTATCTAAAAGCAGTATCTGACCTCACTATCACAGTGATTAAACACCATCAAATCTTCACAGCAATGTCCAAATATCTAAAATTAGACCTACCCAGAAGAGTAGGCACTGCTACTGCAAATGGGGGGACAGTGTGGCCTGTTGAGACCTTAATTTTTGACAGAAATGGAAAATACCACTCTGCTGGGTCTTTAAAAGAGCTCATTTGAAGGATATTTTCCAGTATCACCCCACAGCACCAACTTATTCCAGCTTACAGCTTCCTCATCTTGCATTTCTTTGTGTGTCTTCTAATAATAAATTCCAGCCTTCCAGCCTCTAAAACATCCAGTCATAAAGTTCCATTTCATAAGTTAAAGGGGGCAACCAAACTATTCAGTCAGATAATTGCTTAGCATCCATTTGTCTGTGTGCAGACCCACAAAATCCACTCAAACGCACTGTTACCATAGCGGCTGCGACCTATGGGTCAAACTCCAGCTTTAATCATAATTAACAAAGCAGTTGCTGAAGAATTTCAATCTTCTCAAAGTCTTTAAAAAGCGCAGTTAAAACCAGTGGACTAAATCATCTTGAGAAAGTAATCAGGCTCTTCTAGACCCGCGCGCCTCATTAATACAGCGATGCTCACGGAGGAAGAGCATCGGAATTTCAGAGGTGAGCGAACCTTTTGTTCAGGGTGTTAACTTTGCTCTATCCTCCCAGCAGAGCTCCATTTAAAGCCTCTGTGCGTAAACTGAGAACAAATGGATGAATTTACGGAGCAGGGGGCTTTTCATATTGCCGGTGCACACAGTCAGAACAAAGTTTCTGTAACGATCACACTATTATAACCATGAAAGCAGCCACACTTCATACACCAATCATAGTCTTTGTTTTTACGTTCACTGCCCAGTTTATCTGTCTAACTGACCATATAGGTGCACGTAGATGCTGTAACCCATCTCTTGCTCTTCATACCTCATCTCACCTTTTCACTGGTATGATCTGGGTGGGGGATCATTCTGTGCTGCAGTGACACTGACACAATGGTTGTGTATTAGTGTGTGTGGCACTGGTACTTTTGGATCAGACACAGCAGTGCTGCTAGAATTTGTAAAGCCCTCAGTGTCACTGCAGGACTGAGAGTAATCCAACAACTAAAATATCCAGCTAAAAGCGTCCTGTATCCACTGATGAAGGACTAGAGGATGGCCAACACACACTGTACAGCAAGAGACAATCTAAAGTCTCTTATTCCACATCATTAAGAGGGGTACAGTAAGTATGTATATATTGTGGAGTAAAGAGTGAGTAGACAAACAATTACACACCACCATATCCCTGTCACTTTAGCACTGAGAAATATCTATCATCCAAATAATATCACTTTGAGTTGCTCTTGCAGACGTTCTGATCAATGAATGACAGTGTGAACAGTATGCAGAGCAACAGCGGGATTATAGACTGTAGTTGTAGAGCTTCAAAGTACAAGTATATTGTTTGGAGCTGATACAATGAGTGTAGATACAAATAGGTCATTTTAATGTCATGGCTAATCGGAGCAGATTTAATTTCCAGTCATTTCAGAGGTTAAGTACAAGTTTTCCTGACTTTAATTCAGTTTTTAAGTTATTTTTCCACACCTTCAAAATCCAGCCTTAGTCATTGCTTGTATTTTCTTGTTCACACAAGCAAAGAATTTCCATTCAGATACAAAACCGTTATGTGGAATAGGTGTGAACTCTGGGATGGCCAGTCCCTTGTTCTAAAACAGCAGAAGCATATTTGATTTAATTTTATTTCAAACACAAAGTACTTAATTGTGAAAAGATGGACAGAAGCACATGGACTTTTCATATGTAGGTGGTCTGAGTAGAAGAAATAGAAGATAAGAAATAAGGCTTATGGGTGTAATTTTGAGCTGAAATATATTACATAAAATTACTAAAAATATATTAAAAATAGTAAATGACTGGCACCCCCGCCCAAAGTGTGATCCCGCTTTGTGCCCAGTGATTCTGGTAGGATACGGATCCACTGTGACCCTGAACTTGTTAAGCAGTTACAGAAAATGAATGAATATTAAACATAAGCCAGAAAACCCCTTTTCTATCCCACATCAACACCTGGCATGACACTAGACACAGCTAGAAAGAATCTGTCGTGCTTGGGGAGAGGCAAGGAGGTGGGAGCAATTGCAGAGAAGCTTTTTTGTATTTACAAAAGAGGTAATCAACGAACAGAAAGAAATGAGTAAAGAGGATAACCAGGTAATCAAAAGCAAATCATGAACACAGCATAGTAGAAACTAGAACATAAACAGAGATCAGGAGAACTATGCTAAACACACTAAGGAAAAGGTAGAGATGCAAATTGCTTGCGAGAGAAGAATCTGTACCACTCTTACATTATTCTAAACATAGGGGCTTTTACTACATATCCTCTGCCATTTAGTAAGGGTGTAACCATTGCCAGCTTGCTAGCAGCAGGTTTTATATCTGGTTATGTCTTGAACAGCTCACCCCAGGACTTTGGCAAAAGTTAAGGACCACAAGAGGTCTACTGAACTTGCTCAGATCATCCACCAAGGCTTTTGTCCATTAATGTATGCCTGGCAGAAAAGTCTTTAACCCGTTTTCCTCCATCAGATCATCAGATCATGGCTTCCACTGCTGCAATGGCTTTCTTTTTCTGGCCTTAGGAAGGTCCCACTCTGCCATGGGACTCATATTCCCAGCTCTGGACCAGTTTGACTCACCCACCTCCAGATTGTTTCCTATTAGTCAGAGGCACAGCTAATAGTCTATGAGATTCTAGTCGGGGACGCCATTTGGCAAGAGTCTCATTGAAGTAGGCAGTGTAAACCTGGCACCAGACACTGTTTTCCTACTGGATACAGCTACTCAGTACAACCTGTGCTTAGTTAATTCTACAGTTCCTTACTGTATGGAAGTTGCTCCCACTCCAGACTTCCTTCAGAACACTGATTTGGCTTGACATCGCTTCTTGTTGCGCCCAGACCAACCCTTGAGGCATTTTGAAGACTTATGGACAGTTTTTTTTCTCAGAGAGACCAGCTGTTTCTCTAATGCCCTGGCAGAAATAAAGGCACTCCTCTTTCAAAACAGAAGCTTTCACATTGGGAGGTGAAGGTAAGCTCTATGGCCAGCAAGTCTGTTCTGCGACTGATGGTGGGTTTGGCATCTTGCCACTCTGCAGCATTTCTAATCCTACCTAGAAATACCTAATCTTTACTCCAGCTGAGTTTTATCCCGTTCTCCCATTGCCCACTCACTCCAGTGCAAGAAGATTCTGTCAGGTTTCAGCCCTACCATTCCTTGTCTCAGTCTTGTTTGCTTATCCTTCACTCAGCATGCATTGTATGTTTTGCTTTTTTGATGTTTAATGTCTTTCTCTCATCCACGTGTTTTCCATAGCCACGCCCCTTCCTCTCATTTGACTCACCCAGATGTTGTTTGTAATGGATCTATAAATCTAGATCAGGTTTTGTCTATTGTCCGTCATGGTCATTTGTCACTTGTTGCTCTGTGTTCTTAGTCTCTCATTGCATAACCAAGAGCTGCCTACTACTGCAGGAAAAGAAAATTGAATGACACGCAAAAGGACCAATCACAAATCTGCTATTTTAACATGACATATAGAAAGAGGGGGCAGCACAGTGGTGCAGCAGGTAGTGTCGCGTTCACACAGTTCCAGGGACCTGGAGCTTGTGGGTTCGAGTCCTGCTCTGGGTGACTGTCTGTGAGGAGTTTGTCCACATGGGTTTCCTCCAGGTGCTCAGGTTTCTTCCCACAGTCCACAAACATATGTTGGTAGGTGGATTGGTGGCTCAAGCATGTCCGTAGGTGTGAGTGAATGTGTAAGTGTGTGCCACCCTGTGAAGGACTGGCACTCCAGGGTGTGTTCCTGTCTTGCGCCCAATGATTCTGGGTAGGCTCCGGACCCACCGTGACCCTGAACTGGATAAGCGGTTACAGACAATGAATGAATGTAGAAGGATGCAGATGGCCAGTCAGAATGCAACTGGCAGAATCTTGATACTAAGGCCAACTTAATGCACTGAAAGTATCAGATTCTCTGTGAACTTGTGGGCGGAGTGTCTCTGGCCGAGGCTACTGTCTTTGTGTTTGTTGTTTTGTCTCTCTCTCTCCCTCTCTCTCTCTCTCTCTCTCTCTCTCTCTCTCTCTCTCTCACTCTGTTCCCTTGATCCCAGTTTTCTCTACTCTATTGGTAACCCTTTAATGGTACATTAATTCATAACATTTAAAACAGTAATAAGCCTTACTAAATGGTAAGGCAATACACAATTAATCATTATGTAATGATAAGAGACAAGAACTAGCATTAACAAGCATTCTTTTAGGATTTGATAAAATAATGCTATTTCTTTTCATTCTATCCTTCCTTCATTATTAATGGTGACACTACCTACCCATTTAATACTGGTGACTGAGCAATATAAAAAAATGTGGTCAGAAAAAAACAAAATGAAGGAAACATCACTGACCCAAAACACTTAAAATCATTTGCCCATTGACTTCTATAAGTGCCTCTAAGTTGACATTTTTAACAGCTATTTACAAAGTGCTGGGAAGCACATGAAAAAAATGTTGATGATATTAAATGTCACTACTCAAATACAGCTGATGAAGATGAGTCTAAAAAACACCTGAGTGTTCCATTAAATGTGATACAATAGACTAGAGCATGGGAGGGTACTGAAATGATTCATTTCAAAAGTCTAAAATCTCATTGTCTGTGGGTCTTTTATGAGGCTGTGCATATTTTCAGTCCCCTCATCTATAAAAGTCTGACATGTTCCAGCTCACAGTGCTCTGCTCCAAAATGGACCTAATTTAAGTTTCATGAAACTGTCAACATCAACGCATTTTACTGATGCTATCTCCAGTGAAAGACCCGGGGGCATCCATTTCTCAAGAGGGTCCAATCAGAGCTCCCAGAGATGGCAGGAAACAGCTGCCTCACAGACCTGCTCCACTCCACTGAGCACTGGACTCATCCACTGGGAGTTCACTCAAGTGCAGCTTTCTTCACCAGAGCTGTGACCCTGTCCATTTAAAAACTGTCCATCAAAGTCGCACACTCTAATATTCTACATTCATTGTCCATTTTATCAGCTCCACTTACTATACAGGTGCACTTTATAGTTCTGCAATTACAGACAGCAGTCCCTCTGTTACACTAAAACAAATGAATTTTTAATTTACTTCTTTTGTACATCAAAGGGTTGCATGAAATTAAATCATCTACGTACAGAGATATAGAATAGTCCACCCACCCAAACTACTCAGCCAACAGCGTCCTGTGGGCGATGTCCTGTGTCTGCAGATGAAGAACTATCAACACAAACTGTGCAGCAACAGATGAGCTACTGTCATCTGCAAAGTGGGCCATCAAGGTAGGTGTGTATAACAGAGTGTACACTGCTGTGTCTGATGCTTGTACCAGCAAAACACACATTAACACACCACTACCACTAAATTGTCACAGCAGTGTTCAGAATGATCCATCATCCAAATAACACTTGCTCTATGGTGGTCTTGACCATTAAAGGGCAGAGTGAGAAAGGGATAACAAAGTATGCAAAGCTACAGATGGACTACTGTCTGTAACTGTATACAGGACAAAGGCTTTTGGTAGAATATTAAATTTTACATAGTGTTGGATTGCATTGAATGTACTTTTCACTGTATTTCATGTAACAATGCAAAAGTTCAAACCTTTTTTTTCAGCTTTATATAAATTGTTCTTACATATTGTATTGAATTTATTTAATGATTAAACAGTGAAGTAATCATACAAAGTATGTTCTTATTCAATGAAATAAAATTGTATTGATAAAATATATTATTTAGAGTTTTAAATAGAATAATTACTACTACTTTTGTATATATCCCCAGAAAACTTCAGCACACTTCCCTCATTCTCACAGCAAAGGGAGCTCAAATGGTAATACAAAAGTAGCCACAGATTGCTACATTGTGCCCAAATGTGAAATAAGTTGAACTCCTTGTTTAAGATGTATTTTAAACCTGCGCTATGACCTGGCAACCTCGCTAGTGGAAATATGCTATTGCACATACAGTTTAACACAGTTTTCCCAAGCGAATATTTGGGTATTGAGTATTCAAAGACATCTTGGTAAGGGAAATGCCTTTTACATTATGGAATCAGTTTCTGTCAGTGGTATTGAACATAAATAGAAACTGAAATAATTACATGAAATGCAGAGTTTTATACTTATTTTCTAAATAAGCCTCCTTTCGCCACCTTTCTGGTGAGCTCCCTGTGCTGAGTGAACAGGCTCTGTGCCCTGCTGGCGGGCTCCATGTGCCTTGTTGGCATGCTTTCTGTGCCTTGCTGGGGAGCTCCACCATGCCTCGCTTCCCTTTCTTTGTTCACAAACCCCCTGTGCCTCACCAGCTTGCTCGATTCATATGGATTCATAGAATTTGATATGGCTCCATATTCAGTGACATGTCTCTCCTTTCGTTCACTATCTTTGAACACTGTAGAGACTATCAGAGTGAGTCACAGACCCAATAATATTCCTCAGGTAACCAGCTCATCTAGATGGAGCTTCTGTTTGTGCCAGAGACTGTGACATACTTTAATGCATAAAGTATACAAATCTCCTGCCAATATATGACCCAAATGCTCTGACTGTTGAATTAATATTTCAGCCTTTACAGGGTGGCTTCCTGCAGAGTCTGTAATGTAGTGGATGTGTTTATTCTTGTCTGCAGCGTCTTTCAGTTTTAACAAATAGGCCGTATGTAGTGTAAATTCAAAGCCTACAATTTCAGAATTCATAACTAAAAAACAAATCAAAATATAATTATGAAATATATAATTTTGCACTTTAACCTGTATTTGTCACTTTTATAATGGAACACTATGGTGTGACTGGACTAGGTGAGTTAGTGTAGATGGCAGAAAAAATGGACAAAAGCCATAGAAGTATGCTGCACTGTACACGCTCTCTCTCTCTCACCCTCTCTCTCTCTCTCTTCTCTCTCTTTGCTCTCACTTCCATTCTCCTGCAGCTCTACTAGCCATTTTACTCTTCCTAAGAGAGGTTCCGCACTGAGTTACACTGAGATGAATGACAATTTCGAGCAGGAAATCCATCCATCTTTTTACCACAATCAATAAATGTCATAATATCTCCTATGGTCTCCATCCATTTCCCCATTAGGGCCACTTCACGAGGGACAACCTTGTCATCTGGGGATGACATACACCCTCATTAAAAGAAGCATGTTTTCTTTAGAGGTTTTTTGTTATTTCACTATCATTTTCATTTCTGTTTTAAACCTAGTTACAGACCCTCTTTCTGGAAAAAATTTAATAAAATCAGAATATGTGACTTGGACCTATATTTCACTGAGAAAAGCACAAAGAAATGATTTCCAGTGTTTTCAGTTACCAGCTTGATTGTATTTCATAGAAAAACCATTTCAGAATTTGATTTCTGTAACACATTCCAACAAAGGGGAGACAGAAGTAAAATGAGCTTGAAAAGTGAATTTTTTATACCATTTACACTATTTCAAAATATTCACAATAAATGAAAGTGGAAATAAAAAGTAAAAAAAATGGCTTGGTGTTTGCAGCAAGAGAACTCAGGGTTCAACATGTTCCAAACAAATTAGTAAAGAATTTAGGTCTTTCACTATATATTGTACTGCACCGAACACTCAGGGCTTGTGAGTACTTCTTGTTTAGTGAGTCACTCTTGCTTGATACAGTACACTGCTGTTTCAAAACCAACCTCAGAGTCTAATCCATAAATTAATTATATGCAGAAACGCCACCATCTTCCCTGGGCCCAAGTTCAGATGGGCCAAAAGAGTGGAAATGTATGATGCAGTCTGTTGAATACATGTTGTTGTTTTTTTTTTAAGAACAAAATGACTGACACATCTTGGAAATACTTTTTCTGAACCTCTGTTTGTGAAATGGCACTGATATTTAAGGTAGTCACTGATTTGGACTCGTTTGTTAGATGCAAGAATTTCTGTCTATCTCTTAAGTTTAACAAATTGTTTTTTTTTAAATGAATACTTGAAAAACATAAGTGAAATTAAGCAGAAAAATTTTCACTGTGTTTCTCCAGCATTCAAAATCCTAATTTCCTATATTCTGTACTTTTTCTAATTGCTACAATTTTGAATTCACAGAAGGTAAATGAGTTTATAAATGAGTTTCGAGGTAGTGTATTATTTTAGTGCTAAGTACAGGGAAATGCATTGTCATGGGTAATCAGAGGAAAAGTACTAATTTAGCAGGTAAAGATTAAATAGATATACATTAAAGTATCCCATAATCAGAGAGATATCTGTGGAACCAAATGTGAGTTTCCATTTTGTCATAAGTTTCCTAGTGAATTCAGCTAATTCATGATGCCCCCATTATATACTCTCAGAAAAAAGGTAATATACCGGAACATTATTGTCACCAGTTTAAATGTACCTGCAACAGTGGTTGTAAAGTCCAATGGTGTTTCCTACAGGTGCATTACATTTTCTTCTCCAGAAAGGTAGGTGAATGTTTGTAATATTTTATTATAGAAATGTGTAAAAGTCAAAGGTCACAAGTCCCCTTTTTATTTCTTTGATGTGCTACATGACGACCTTCCCACTGTAAAAACTTGCCCTTGATCCAATATGACAGCTTTCAAGATGGCAGCTATGTTCCAGACATAGCCTAAACGATATGCCCCCTCAGGCGTATCTTGCTGGGGTATTCAGATAAAAGAGTGTCTTCCGACTTTTGACTCACCATGTATAAATGCTGGAGATGAAATTGAGCTTATGAAATCACCACCATTTCATTCTACAATTATAATAGAATATGGCACAATTATGTTCCCTAACTATAGGTACTGAATATGTACCTGTGAGGTCACCACCACAGTGACAGTTTCTCTAAGAGTGTATGGACACTTAACCATACCCAATACCAAATGTCATCTAGAGTGGTATAACCCCACCAGCACTGGGCTGTGGAGCAGTGGAACCAATGGAACTGTGGTGTGCTTCGGTATCTTTGTGACAATATCTGTGGATAGTCATCCACCAACAGATCAGTACAGACCTCACTAGAGCATCTAGAGGAAGGCTTTTCAAGAAGAGTAGAGGGTTTAACTGTATTAAAGGAAGGCAAACTATCTATGTATACCCTGGATTTCAGAAGAAATGTTGGATAAGCAAATTTCCACAAACTGTTTGCCACATAGTGTAGGTACTGCTGTTATTTGGACTTGTATACAGAAGCTTCTGGCTGCTTTCTTCCAGTGTACTCTGAATCATCACTAGCTACTGATGAAAAGTAGATGACCCAAATGCTGCTTCATCCCTTAGGGTCAAAACAATATCTGCAGCCACTCGTATGAGTCAAAAATGGCACGGGTAATAAATAGGACTGAAAGCGTTGCTTGTCGTCTTATACAAGATCTGATGGTATCTGAGTTATTATCGTCCGAGGCCAAGACTCAGCAGCCTTTCAATATTTTTCCCCAAGCTATTGGCAGAAAAATCTAACATGCTTTGGAAACGGCAATGGGCAACACTTAGGCAATGAGGCCTTATTGATCCCTGTGTGTTTTTACTCTCTATTGGATGTAAATTGACCCAGCTGATGGTGTTTGTGGAAGGGGATTAGCTTGAAAGTGAGACTATGAGCACAAAGAGGAGGTTTTTATGTTTGAGGTACTCCATTGATCATTTCAAGGTCATTGTTTTATCGGCACATTTAATCACATTGTCCTGGTTAACCTCAGAGCACACAATGCTCTATACTTTTCATATCTTCTTAGGAAATATTATTAAAATGCTCATCAAAATGTATGACATTCTGAGACTGAGCTTTTTTAGTTGAATTTTATGGGCTAGCTAAGGACAACGTCCAAAATCTGCAATGCTTGACTGATAGTACTTACTGACATCATCTTATATATATTGTCGTTCATATCCCTGTATGAACCTAAATTTATTATCTCTTGCTTTATGAACAATGAGAAGGTTTCACACATCATACTGAGGCACTGCTGTGAGAATTTGTTTGAATTTATTCAGTAAGATCAATAGTGAGGTCAGATACTTATTATGGATAAATAGTTCAGGGTCATAAATGCCACTTCACTCACACATCACCGGTTTCTGTCAATATTTCTACTGTGAGATGTGTGTAGCCGACAAAGAGTTTTAGTAAGAAAAGAAAACAGATAAATATATTTAAGAATTTAAAAACTAACCCAAGGGCAACTCATGTTTCTCAGAATAATGAACTGACCACAGTGCACAGAAATCTACATAGCTGAATGTGTTTGGAAATATTTTGACTGTGGACTCCATTGGAGAAGTGGAAATTATCCCTGCAAAAGGCTTGTAATTAATTATCTGCACAACTAAAAAGGTTTAGGTCTGCCTTTTGAAACATTTGGAGGAGGAAAATTATTTTAGGGCGGCACGGTGGCACAGCAGGTAGTGTCGCAGTCACACAGCTCCAGGGACCTGGAGGTTGTGGGTTAGATTCCCGCTCCAGGTGACTGTCTGTGAGGAGTTGGTGTGTTCTCCCCGTGTCCACATGTGTTTCCTCCAGGTGCTCCGGTTTCCTCCCAAAAACACACGTTGGTAGGTGGATTGGTGACTCCAAAGTGTCCATAGGTGTGAGTGAATGTGTGAGTGTGTGTGTTGCCCTGTGAAGGACTGGCGCCCCCTCCAGGGTGTATTCCCGCCTTGCGGCCAATGATTCCAGGTAGGCTCTGGACCCACCGCGACCCTGAATTGGATAAGTGGTTACAGATAATGAATGAATGAAATTATTTTATTATCTAGCTAGAAAAAGATTCAAACTTTCACATTGTAGAAGCTATGAAGTCAATTTTGATGGTTACAAAAAAATAACAACAATAATAATAATTATATATTACATCTATATAATTACAGGGGGTCCTCGACTTACGACGTTGATCCGTTCCTACGTCGCGTCATAAACCGATTTTTGGTGTAAGTCGGAACATACATACATACTGTACGTAAATAACATACTGTAAGCACTTATCCTATCCTAACACCTATCCTCCTCGGTCTCAAGCCGCATAACCGTGTGTTCTTCCGCCGCGCACACCAAACACGAAGTTCGCGTTTCGACGTTTACGACGCAAAACCACTTAAGTCGAAACAATGCTTTATACAGTAAATTGGAGATGTGTCATAACCACGAAACATCGTAACTCAGGACTGACATAACCCGAGGACCTCCTGTATAAAGATTATCTCCAAAAATTTTTTGAAAACGATGCAAACAAATTATTTTCAAGAAAGTTAGTCACTTTTAATCCAGAGTAATTTTACTTTAAACAATAACAATACTTTACATATAACCAACCTCATATTGCTAATAAGCTACAGATTTAAAAAAATTGAGTAAAATGTGATACTGTGTGAGTGCATAAGTCTGATACAAACTGTGACACAAAAGATAGTAATGAAAATTACATATATCATTCTGTTAAATTAGCAACTGTCTCTACATGTGCATCTCCTCCTGTAATGAACAGCAGACACAGCACAAGGAACTTCACCCACCTCAGTGCACCCCACAGTGATCTACTGATTGAATCATAGTGTTTTTGTGATGCATTTGCATAATAATTGCTTTTTTGTATTGGATCAGTATCGTTGTAAATTGCTCTCCATTACTGGAGTTGTTACAGAACTACTGCAGAGTCTTGGAGAAAAAATCACTAACTTTAACAAGACTCAGTAGCGTCACATCACAGTGGATTATGTTAGAGTCTAAAGAGTCATTCTTGCCCAAATGAAAAATGTAACCTTCACTATCTGTTGTAAACATGTCTGCTCACCTCCAGCAGCACTGCATTAGCCTCTAGTGTGTGATTTTTCCAGTTAAAAGATCCCAAAACCCCATTCTCATGGTGTATTCTGAAGGCTGGAGAAACATTTCAAATACTAAAACTGCTGTGAGGTGGATTTTGGGAGTGAGCCATGTTCTGATTGTTGTTGTTGTTGTTGTTGTTGTTGTTGTTGTTAGCTGATGAATGTAGAGGATAAGAGTTAATAATACAGTTAGGAAAAAATGTTTTACCTTTTAACTGTCTTCAAATCATCATTGCCATGGAGAGAATAAATTACAAAAGACAAAGAAATGACTCAAAGTTAGCAATGTAGCTGCCTGGCTTTATGGCAGGGTGGCTTAATCTCAAGTAAAAAGAGTTCAAGTTGTCTTTTTTAATGCCAAATAAGAAAGAATAGCTTTTTATTTTACCATTTTGTTAAATGTGTGAGGTAAAAGTTACAACAAGTCTAGCTGTTTTTTTATCAACAGATCACTGGCTATGCTAGCAGCTGGAATGATTGGCTTCTTTTCCACTGCAGGGTTGATGGTTCTTAAGGCTGTTCTGTGTCTTTCCATGCTGTTGTCGACCCGTTGTCCCAGTTACGGTTTATTTTTCCATTGAGTTTGCATGGTACACTCTGAATATTGCGAACAGCAATATTCCGTTCCCTATATTATTTTAGGCGTCCTACAGAACAGTTCTGTTGACCTGAGTACTGTTAGCTAACCATTCCGAGAAAACCGGGCTCAGCACTGTTTGTAAGCATCCCATGTCCATGTGGAATAGCCCCCCTGGAATGTTAACATCTGTGCTCTTACGAAAATTCATGGATAAAAACATAAAAATGATATAGAATTGTCAGTTCTTTTGAAACCAATGACACTAATAAAATTGTAAATAATACAATTCAACAGAGCACTGCACAAGAAAATAGAATATTAAAATATACGTAATTACAATAGAAAGCAAATTTAGGTTTTAACCTTTTAAAACATGTTATATTATATGTTCAGTCACTTCTCTTAATTATATACATTTGTTTTGTTCTTTTTAAAATAATTACTGCTATGGGTAACATATGCTAATTATGATATATAGCTTTGTAATGTCTTTACCTGTTCTACTAAAATTTAAGGTATTAATTAAGAGAGGGTTTTTTTTCTCCTTTTCTGCAATAGGAGCTCTTACTTGTCTGCAAAAGACTGAAACTAGAAACATTTCTGTGAAGATTAGATTGCATTCATCCATGAAAGCATGAGTTAAGTCAGGGACCGTATGATTAGTATTTGGATCACAAACGACATTGGAACCTACTCCACTAGCCCATGCTTGGCTTCAGGCATTTTATGGGATTTTATAGATTTAGGATTTGGCCATTATTGTAGTAAAATCAGTGGTAATAAAATCATTTGAATATTAAATCCTTAAAGATACATTTAAAGTCATAAATGTCAATGTTATTTATGCAAATATCACCAACTTATGTGCTGTAACAAATCTAAACATAACTCAATTTGTAGATATGGAATTTTTCACATTCCACTCAAATAATGGTTTGGCATATTACTTTAGTTAATGGTACATTTCAAAACTAAAATTCAGAACAAATAGAAGTGACCACTGGCTCTAAGCTTGGGCATTAGTCAGACTTGTATTACTGATGTCCGTAGGTACATAAAGTTCAATGCTATTTGGCTCCAGAAGGAACAATCTATCTACTTAAGGCCTTTATTTTGATTTACTATATCCTGCCTGATGCTGAAACAGCGGGGGAACCCTCAGCTGATTTATGATACTTTATTAGGCCATGCCCATCGTTTTAGAATGCAGGAGTAAAACACTGTATTAAACTGAACAGGCCTTTCCCTGTAGAGCAGCACCATATAAAAGCAAATGAATTGTAACTCAGGAACGTTGTGCATTTATTGAAATGCTTGTAAAGATGTTGAACTGATTTACGTAATATAACGATGCTTAAGTACTGCCTCTCAAACTGAGGCTGAGATTGCAAAAATAAAGCTGTGCATTTATATGACAGCCACCTTGAATGCCTGCCATACAGTGGCCTTGCTTTCCCTTTATTTATGTTAAAGTAGAATTTGGTTACAATAAAGAGTTCATCCAAATAAAATATATGTTTTAATATAATAATATATTGTTATTGTTATTTTTTTAATGTATACAATGATGATACATACACTTTGTGTCATTTTATTTAAACTTTTTCTTTGAAAACTGCTTTGAGTCAAAATTAGACAATTTTATATTAAATAAAACTTCAAGTTTCTCTCGAGCAAAACCTTATATTCCCAAGTTCAGTGCACCTTCCTCTTTGAAAGTATGTAGTAAATTATAGTAGATCACACTGATCATCATCACTGATCACACTCTTCTATGCATCCCATGACAACCTTTCTTTCCAACCAGGAGAGTTCTATGTAAACATATATTACTAACTGTATAATACACCTAGTGATGAACTTATTATCACAGGCATGTCAGCTGGGACCAGTGGGTGTTTGGGATCATTTGAACATCAGACACCCTCATCCAGGCAACACAGATGGGAGAGATCATTTCCCAGTTTGTGTCCAAGTTGCATGTCATCAGACATTTCTTTGAACCCCTTCTGTTTTGTCTCGGAATGGATTGAGGCCATTTGACTCACCAGTGTTTCCCTGCAGTGATTGGGGCTAGAGCTACTGGCACATAAAGTTTCAGGGTCAGGTTCCTCCAGCATTTCACCTTGGGAGTTCCCTGTGTGGTGCAAAAAAATATATAAATTACTTCTATTAATCTATTAAACAACAACATGCAGAGTTGAATGTCTGTGTGGTGACAGCGCAGTACTGGTTTATAAGGGAAACCTTTGGTGTCCTGATGTTGTTCTGCTGTAAAATGCTGAAGTTAAATGATGTGGCTTAGGGCTGTGGGGTGAAGTTCAACTCCTTTTATGTTCAGGTAAGTGGTATTCAGACCTGTAACACAAGCAGATGGCTGTTAAATTGCTGAATTAATAATGCATTGTTTAATCAGTTGACTGAGATCTAGTTGTGCTATTAGCATGAATGATTCTTGCTTCTCTTGGACCTGAAATAAGTCAAGTTACTCTTTGCCCTCTGTGGAAGTTTGATAGTGTTATTAAAATGTCATTATTCCATGCAGCTCATGTGCTGAGATCAAACACTCACAGGTTGTTTGTGGTGAGGATGTTGCTAAGTAAAGACAGATGGGGAGGCATCTGTGGGACCATTACACTAATCTCTCGGATGGCTTTCAAATTATAACAAAATCATGTTCGCGGAAAGGACTTGGGCAACCCTCATGTGCATGACATACATCAAAAGTTATTATTTTATATTATAGAGTACAGTGCAGAAGTGTTGAGAAGATCCGTAAGTATTCGTTTTGGAAAATGGAAATATTGCAATAACTACAAATCATATTAATGCTATTGAAGTAATGAAGTAGTTGTGCTTGCATTAATGTGTTTGGTCCACAATTTCCTACCCCAGTATAATGAGGGAGCTGTGGTTTAAAGCCCTTCTGAAAAACAGAATGTATCCTTAAGTTGTGCTGATGTACTTAAGTTATGTTAGTTTGGAACCACTAATTTGTACTGTATAACTACTAATATATATATACACACCATATGTAATATTTGCCACTTCTTTAATAGAATTTAAGTATATTTATCTCAGCCCAATTCAAATTTGAAAACAGGAATTTATTATTAAATTGTTATTAAATAATAAATATAATATTAAAATATGTAACATACAAAATGAACAAATAGACTGTGTCACCACTAAAAACAATGTAGCAGCACAAAATGACGTTATATAGTATTACATATTGCAATACTTGAAATTAGAAGAATAAGACATACTACACTTAGCAAATATATTTGAATTGTATTAAACTGGATGCAAAAATAATATATACTGTGTATATTAGTCATATGTTAAGTGTAACTTATTACAATTTATACTACATAACTATTTCAGCACAGTTTATGTATACGTTTAAGTATACAAAATGTTTGTGTGTGCTCACTGCCAAATGTGTGTATGTGTGTGGTGTGTTTACTGCCAAGGGGTTAAGTGTTGTGTCTCAATATTACATAAGTGGAATTGTCAGGGACGCGTGGTGGACTGACGGAGGCAGACGCACTTGATAAAAACACAGCAAACTTTATTTAAACAAAACAGAACTATACAAAACAGATAGACTTCAACAGAAAGGAAACACGATGACTGAGAAAACTAATCAACGACAGAGGAAACAAAACGAGAAACAGCAGAGACAGACTAGACTTGCAAACGAAACGACAAATTGGAAAACAATGACGGAGAAACAACAGAGACAGACAGACTTGATAACATGACAAAGGTAACAACAACTGGGAACGAAACAATACAAATGACTGACAACTAGGAAGTGACACATGAGGACTTAAATACCAAACACAGACAACGGACACCTGGAACAGATAATGAGGGGGATGGATACAAATAAGACTGATGAGGACAAGGGCGGAGACACGAACAATAACAAACAGAGCCATGTGCTAAGTGAGCACATGGTGGGGGAAAACAGACATGACAGAACAAAGGCGTAACAGGAATGATGATGTATCATTTTTTATTATAAAAATTCTTATTTTAATTGGCAATATTAGCAGTAGTAGTATTTGTATAGTATTAATTGTAATTAATGTACTATGTAACTATGTAAAATACATACATATATACCCTAATGATGTGCATTTTATAAATCACTTAACAGTTTTTTTTCCAAGAGTTAATCTGTGCTGTAACCTCCTTCCCTCAAAGCCAATGCCTCGCTTGACTTTCACTCTTATTTTTAGATGTGAAGCATCTCTATGGAACTGGCTTGTAACTCACACACACAGTCTCATACGTACTCACACACATTTTGGAACTGCTCCACAGGGGAGTGCTATTCAGTGCTTCACATCAAAGACTCTGTGTGTCCTTGTTGGGTTTTGGACCATTTGAAAGGGAATTATTTATTAGTCGATTTACACGAGAGAACACATGCAAAACTGAGAGAGGTTGTTCAGATACAGATCAGTATTTTTTCACTACTGATGCCACAACACACACACACACACACACACACACATAGACAATTTACTTTCACACTGATTTGTGTAAAAAAAACCTGCCAAACAAAAATGCTAAGCCCAGCAAATGTAACAAGGACGATAAGACTGCACGGTGGCGCAGCAGGTTAGTGTCGCAGTCACACAGCTCCAGGGACCTGGAGGTTGTGGGTTCGATTCCCGCTCCGGGTGAATGTCTGTGAGAAGTTGGTGTGTTCTCCCCGTGTTCACGTGGGTTTCCTCCGGGTGCTCCGGTTTCCTCCCACAGTCCAAAAACACACGTTGGTAGGTGGATTGGCGACTCAAAATGTGTGTGTCTGTGTTGCCCTGTGAAGGACTGGCGCCCCCTCCAGGGTGTATTCCTGCCTCTCTGATTCCAGGTAGGCTCTGGACACACTGCGACCCTGAACTGGATAAGCGGTTAAAGATAATGAATGAATGAGGATGAATGAATTATGTTTCCCTCAGTCGCTTGAATGAAAAGAGCAGCAATCTGATAATATAGATGTTAGGTGTATTAATACATTATATTTACAGTAAACATTTTCACCTTCCAAGCTCAGATTTTTTTTTTTATAGTGCACACTCTACAAGATACAAGCATGATCATTAACACATGAGCAAACAATTGTCTTTCAATCTCCAGCCCGCTGCCTGTGATATGTTTCTGGTAATGGCCCCTCGTGGTGGTGGTCATCTGGTGGAGCCACAGTGATAAGTTAACGATGTTTGGTCAAGCAGAGAAGGTCTATGCTAACTACGGGCACCACAATCAGGGCAGAGAGATTGCACTGCCGTTTGCTGCTTATGATAATCTAGCCTCCCAGATGTCTTCCTATCTAAATGAAAGCTCTTATCGTGGTTACAGCAGCAGGCAGAAGAGATGAGAGCAGGGACTTGGGTATTGAGGCTGTCTGTTCAACCTTAGAGACACAAAGGACTCTTTAAGGAAACCAAAGTGCTTATTATATCCCATTTTACCACAACATGTCGAGCTCCGAAAAGCACACAAAAAGACAAGACAGTTTTACGTCAGTCTAAAACTTACTCTCCTGGTATGTGCCTTACCTCTCTATAGATGAGGCACAGGTACCTTTCATTCAAGCCTTTTTGATTAATTTTAAGTTGTATTCATGTATTACTTAATGTACTGCTTTATTATACTGGAGTTCTTGACCTCAGTGTATTCCAAGTCTAAATATCAGGGCCGCGGTTGGTCAAAAGTGTACACGGAACCATTGGGTGCAAGGAAGGAACACCCTAGACAGGGCACCAGTTCATTACAGGGCATCACACACTCACTCTATCACACACTCACACCCGTGCACAATTTCACACATCCAATTCACCTAACGGCATGTGTACTGTAGAAGGAAACCAAAATAAACCCATGCTGACACAGGGAGAACACACCAAACTCTTCACTGACTGAATATTGGACCCCAAGATCCAGGAGCTGTGTGGTTATGACACTACCTGCACCGCCACTATGCTGCCCTAAAGGAAAAATAACAAATAATATAAATATTACAATAAAGATTTAGAACATGGGAGTTTGGTGTGTTCTCCCTGTGTCTGCGTGGGTTTCCTCCAGGCTCTGGACCAGCCCTGCAACCCTGAACTGAATAAATGCTTACAAACAACAAATGAATGAATGAATGAATGAATGAATGAATGTATGAGTTGAATCATGGAAGAAATAACAAAGTTAATCCATGAGGCATTTTTTAAAGTAAACCTTCCTATGTATAATTTGACGTTATAGCGGTCATATCTTATCCTTGCTTGTGTTATGTATTTCAATCCATTTCGTATGCACTTCTACACTTCTGATTGCTCCATGTGACATGCTGTGGAGAAATGAATCCACACATTTCTGCAAGGTGACTTTGAGAGGCTGATGCAATGCTGCTAGATTCTCTGCAGGCCAGCTAATAACTCAGCATCTCTGTTGACACCTTTTGAAATGGATTACCATCACAGAAATATATGTGTCATTAAATAAGAATAGAGATTCCCCATCTGTGGACTGTAAATCCGCATGTGGACACCCCAAGGGATGCATCAGATCCTGAGTAATGTCTTTCTGAGGTGGGCTTCATAAAACCTGAGCTTTGGAATCAGTCAGGTGTCTATTTTTATATGAATCTCTTGGCACCCCGTCTTGCAGTGCATTCTTTTCTTTTGGAAAATCTCATCAAGCTTGGGGTTTATAGAATATATTTGCATTATTGAATTCTGGAATCCAGAGTTGAAATGTTTTGATTAGTGTGGACTGGAGAGAACTAGTAGAACTCAGGAATGTCTCGATAGTCTCAATTACTGTCCAACTTGAGAGTGACTTGAGGCCTTGCTTGATGCACCCCCACAAGTGGAGAAAAGGAATACATGAATATATATATATATATATATATATATATATATATATATATATATATATATATTGGGGATGGGAAGCCATAGATCATAGCATGGGATGCATACATATATTCAATATATTCAAGAAATTTATTTTTGACATGACGTCGGACAGTTTGAGAAACATTAGCCTGGCTCTATAAAACTGCCAAAAAGAAAAACAGTCAGGAATTGCAGTCAGCATCCAGCCTTTATTAGTAAGTTTCTCTCTGTAATTCTGCTTGAAGCAGGTTGCAATCTCAGCTGGATATGAGCTCAGTCTTACTGTTCTGTCCTTCTTTGAAGAAACCCTGCTGAAATATTAGCACACACTTAGGAGTAACACTTCCCGGTGTTCCCAAAGGGCATTCTCCACAATGGACACTTGTGATGGCTGTTTCTGCCATTCCTTCTCCATTGTACTGGCTTTGCTTTTCTCACTGACTGACATCAAAGACAGTCCATCAGGTCACAATCTTCAGGAGAGATGACTTTCAGAATAAAGGCTGCAACAAAGTACTGGCATTTTACACAACGTCCTGTTCTGCCTTGTCCTTCTCTCTCCATGTCTGTTCCCTGCGTGTTTACGCACTCATTCTATGTCCCTGACCATGTTCGTTTGTGTTCCTCTGTAAAATGTTAGCCTGTGTCTCCACCCCTTGACCTGCCCTCATCCCTTATTAGGTCTTTCTTTTGCCAGTTTCTCTTCTATAGCTCTTCCCATCATCATTATTCTTGGGGGTTTTTTTGTTCACCACCTTGTGAGAAATTATTCTTTGCATTCATTTTTTGAGCGATGCCATAGAAGAATGACTTTTGGTTTCATTAGGACCCTGTTTGTTTAAGAAATGTGTGAGTGTGAGGAACCTTGTGAAGGTCTACAAAAACTTTACTTGATGTAAAAGTTCTTGTAAATGTATGTACAGGGCTGAGGTGAGGAGTCCGGGCATGGTCCTACTCCCAAATTCGTATTATTATTTAACAAAACCAAAAGTGGTTCTTCTATGGCACTGCTCAAAGAACCCTTTGTAGAACCTTTCTATTTGAGAGAATTTTGTGTTACTTTTCAATTTTTTATGTGGTTTGTTAGCAATTACGTTGTTCATTGTGAATTAAACACTGCACTCTATGAAGAAAATTATTCAGGGTTTGATTGTATACACCTGTGGCAATGGGACTAAACAAAACACCTGAATTCATTAATTAGTGCATCCAAATACTTTTGTTCATATCACTTTATCTGGTTTCCATGGAAACCCCATATGTTACATCAGGGACATGCACTAAATGAAAACAGCAGATGAACCAATCTATGAATATATGAATATACACTTTGTTTTTCTTGGTACACTACATTTTAAATGCACACACACACACACATATATATTCAAAATAATTATTACTACAAGTATTTGAGGGAAAAAATGGGGAAAAATTGCTACATTTAACATTTTGTAAAAAATTCTTGAAAAATAGCATAAAAAAAGTTAGTTTTATGTTCTGATTCACTCTCTGTTTAAACAAGACCAAAGTATTGCAAAGATAAATTATCTTTAATTATAAAATCTAAAGTTTACTCTGCACCATGGGCAACTTTAAAATTTATTTACTATTCATGCAATTAAATGCAAAGACGGGAGTTCCAAGCTTTCAGCATGCATTATGTGTGTGTGTGTGTGTGTGTGTGTGTGTTCATTAGACAAATAGACAAACAAGCTGACCTCATGCAAAAAGAAAAAAAAAGATAGTTTGTGGGAAACATTATGAGAATGTTGTATACATGAATAAGTCATTTTTAACAAACTAAGTGTGTGGATGCTTGTTAACCTTGTTACACTTAGGATGTTTTTGTAAAATTGTCTAAATGTCAATCACTGGAGGAGAGCATGAGTGACAAATGAGATTGCATGCGAAAACATGAGTTGTTTAAGATGGAAACAAGAGTGGAACCTCAGTAAACAGAAAAGTTTGACAGTATAATGAGCTCTGAAATCTGAATACATTTTCACTTGATCTACACTACTGTGCAAATGTCTTTGGCCGCCTGAGAGATTTTTTTTTTTTTTTTAAACTGGTGAACTAGGCAGTGTGCTTTTTGCTTATACACTAAAAAGCAGTGGAATTCATACAAAAAATGACTAATAAATAATAAAGTAATAAAGTGTTCTATATAAAATATTATTGATATGTAATGAAATAGTAAAGAAAATAATACAGATGTTTATCAGAATCAGAAACTTACATAAGCTTATATGGCAAGTTGACTGGTCTTGAGGCCACTCTTGACCCCTGACTCTAAATGATTATAACAAAGACCACACCACAGCTATAGGAAGAGTACACATGAAACTCTCCTTAACATAGTTTAGGTTCTCGAGCTTTACAGTTCGGCTCTTAGAGCCAGTCACCTAGATCTGACCCCCACTGACAGACATGGCAGAGTCATCGAATGTAATGAATCAACTCTTTTGGAGTCAACTCACCACCACTCTCAAGCGAGACCATTGTGTACTTTATGTAAATGAACACATTAATTTATAATGAATGAAATCTAATATAGAGCTGCAAAATAATTAACTTTAAGGACATGAAATAGAGAAGTGGAGGTGTCTAAGGTTCTAGATTGAGTTTCTTCGCCAAGTGTGTATCACTGGTTGTTGCTGAATTAGCCTCTCCCTGCTCACATTTTTTAACAGGTAAAATAAAACAAGCTTCTATTTTGTCTATGCTACCTATGTGAGCACTTTCTATGGTAAAACAAGTAAACATTTATTAATTGTAGCCTTTTCTGTAAACACTGCTTTCATGCAGCTTTATGCTCTGTCATATAAAGTTATCAAATAATTTAAATACAATTTTTGCTGGGTGTTCTGATCAGTGTTGTTTGTCCCCTTTCTCTGTCACTGTGGGTTTTCAGGTCGGTTGCTCTGTTGTTGTGTGGCATTTCCCCTGGCCACTGGTCCGGGTGAATGTCCCCAGTCTCTGAGCTGCCTCTGTGTGTTAGAGCTCAGTGACTGACACAGTGTCACGCACTGCTGCCTGGCCTCAGTGCTGAGGACAGGCACAGCTAAGGAGCTTATTCTCTGCAGGCATTAGAATCAGTCATCTAGGCAATCAACCTGCACCAAAAGATAAAGAAGCAGCAGGTATTATTAAAAAAAACAGTCATTTCCTGATTTCCAATGATTCTCCAATGATTCCAATGTATTATGAAACAGTTGTTATTCTGCCACCTAGTGGCCCGGATGCATTAGTAGCTGTGTTCTCATTTTAAATGGGACATATTCCCATTTAATCCCTTTCACACAGTTCTCTGGGGTCTTAATTAAACATCTTTGACCTGCTTTGGTCAAAATACCACAAGAATCAAACACCATAGCACCCTGTCTAAACAGCCCTGTTCTGAACTTGTTGCAGCTCTTTAATCTCTTTATTTTTATATCTTTAAATAATAATGAGCCACAGTTCAGTTCAGCGCAAGAGTCCAGGAGTGGAGTTCTCTTTCTTCTCTGTCCAGTATGCTTGTTTGTCCACGCTCTATGTGTTTGTTTTACGCCATTTAATTTACTCTTTATTGTAGAATCTCAGATAAGGAGGCAGGACAGCTGTACAGTGTCTACAATATACTTAGCACAGAATCAGAACAACTCATTTTAACCCATGTTTTCCAGTCTTAGGTAGACCACAACCAAATCTTTGGGACTTGATTCATAAATTATGGGTTGGAATTTACTCCAGATCCACAAATGTGAGTTGTAGTTTATTTTTAAAAAATGATAATCACTTTCACAGACATATTTTGCTATTTTATGTTGGTAAAAAAGAGCAATGTTTAAGAATTCATTTTCAAAACCTAAAACCCTTACTAACAGTAGATTTCCACGGATGATCTTTGGTTCAAGGCAAAGAAATGTTTTTCCCAGTCCCATTACAGTTAGCCACTTAAAGTTCCATTCATCACTCATCACTGGCGGGATCATTTTTGTTCACAAGTAAACGTGGATTTCCAAAATACTAAATTGTTTTTTACTAAATTGTTCAGTATTTATCATTGCTTCTTTTATAAAACTGTCACTGTTTCTGTAGCTACTGATTGAGCCTTCAGGAAATTAAATAGCAGCATACCTCTTTTCAAACACCTTGTTCACAATCCTTGTAAAATGGGACAAACAGAAGAAATCTGTTTCAGACGGCAATATAAAAATGCTCAGATTTGGCTGTTTGCAATATTCGGTTGCTCTGTGCCAGTTATTATTTTTTGATTGCACAAAGCGGTTTCCCACTATTGCCTCCTAGCTTACAAATTCTTGGAATAATTCTTGGATGGCTTAGTGTTATTTTGAAAGTTACTTGCATCAGCATATTTTATGTTTTGTCTGTGACCAGCTGAGAAGCACCAGCTAAACGCACACAACGTACTCCCAACCAGGGATGACCATCCAACTGGAGGACTGCATTGGGCACTAGGGGATTCTGCCAATCCATATTTGGGCATACACATATACATTTATTCACAAACACACTTATTCGCTCACACCAGGACAGTTTTTTTTAAAGTAGCCTGTTCACTTAACCTCCTTGCTTTTGGACTGTGGGAGGAAACTGGAGACCCTGGAGGAGGATTAAAATCTTAACTTGGGTCAGATTACCCCCTTACCTTATCAATACATAGCATTAGGTAGGAAGATGCCTTGCTTTCAGCTTTCAGCTTTGAAAACATCCTGGCAAAGTGTCATTTCATTCCATTTATCACATATTGCATAATAACAAGACATTCATCAACCTGCAATACTATTAAACATCATTAAAAGGCAAAATAAGACAGCAATTTAATTTTTAATGAGTGAGTAATATATCAACCATTCCAACAATCTGTGAACACCAAATGCACAACATGGCTAATCCAGATAGCCATAAATAAGTGATGACCACCCTCTGTTAAGAATAAAATATGTATCATGAAAATGGATTCCCATACAACTCTCTTCATGAGACAAGAGCGGTATGACAAGAAAGGTCGAACATGAGATGCATATATGAAAATTGCGTAGGTTAGTTTTCCAGGAAACAGCATTACCCAGACTTTGTTGTTAGCAAGTTCATACTGCATCTGCTTTAGCTGCTTCATTTAATCATGGCCTTACAGTTAGTGTTGTCATTTTGCTATCTTATTTAAATTTAAAAACAAAAACTGTACTTATGAAAAACACATCATAAATCAAATGCACTGTACTGGTTGAAAATTACATAAAGGCCTCAACAACTTAAATGTATATTCATATACTTTAGTATTTTGTATGTCCACCCATTGTCTTGGTTAGAGATTCTATTATTTTCAGGAGACCAGCTTTTAATTCTCCAAACTAATCGGCAGGAATGTTTTCCCATTTTTTCAAAGACCAGATTAAGAAGTTGGTTGCATTTCCCACCTCCAAATTGGTGTACTTCCAAAACAGATCTCAATTTTAACTTCTCTTTTGAAAATTCCTGTTTCTTAGAGAAGTGTGTCTTTTATCTCCATAGAGAATACCTTCTGGTAATAAATGGCTTGTAATTAATTCCACTTTGGAAATTAAATAAATGAATAATGGTGATTAAATATTTGCACCGTACTGTAATTACATAATTAGCCAGATATATAATTATATTTAATATTATATTTCAGCAAATTCAACTCATAATATATATTATCTTACTCACAAATGCAAATGTTATCAATTAAATTTTAGAAACCACACATTCAGCAGACATTCTCTACTTGTTTTAATGAGCTACGAGTGAGAATGTAATTAAACATAATTTGAGATTAAAAGAATTCAGTTCATATCTGTCATGTAACTACACAGGTGAGAGAGTTGCAGGGTGGATGCAGTGTGTTCTGTAACAAGCATTTGATCCCAACCATCCAAGTTTAACTCCATTTCCAAAGAGAAATTGCCTTTCACGCATCGCTGTGAACTGAACTGAGAATAGATTTTGGGTGAAATCAAAATGTTTTAATGTGTGAACCTAAGGGCATTGCTGTCAGACTTACTGAAAATATCAAGTTCCTGAATAAGACAGTGAGTTTCTTAAAATGACCAACTCACTGTGGTCACTCTGACCCCACACATACAGATCTTCCAGAAAATTAATAACACACATTCCTGCCAATAAGGCCTTCAATTTATCTCTGAACCTAAATTATTGCTATGGCTTTTAATTTGTGACTCAGAAGCCATTATATTCATACTGCACAAAAACTTCCATTACTGTGTCTGACTAGTTTTGGGAGAATTTCAGAGATTGGGAAATTAATATTCCTGTCCAATTCAATGTTTGCCTGTTAAATAATATTAAAACTAATTCCAGATTTTTAATATATTTTATTTTATTTAGGAATTAGGAATAAAAGAGCTGTCTTACTCTGTAACACTGTGTTTATGCATGAGTGTGCATGATCTTGAATTCAGCTCAGGGGAGAATATGGGATATTTTCAGCTCTACTGAGAATAACCCACCAGCCAAAAGTATCCAGCTGGCTGCATCCTGTGACCACAAATAAAGTACCAATAAAGGATTGCCTAAGAATAGCCAGTGTTTAAAACTCAAGCAGCACTGCTTTGTCTGATCCACTTTTATCAGCACAACACCCATCACCACTGCATCATGTTCATTGAACTGCTGAGAATGATCTAGTACCCAAAAAATACCTGCTGTACTGTGGTGCTGACCATTGAAGGACAGGGTGAAATTGGGCTATCAAAGTATACTGATATCAGAGCAACAGATGGACTACAGTCTCTAACTGTAGAATTTGCAGATTGCAGGTATGGTACGTGGAACTGATAAAATAACCAGTGAATGTGGAAACAAGGAGGTGGTTCTAATTTTCTGGCTGCTCTGAGTGTATTTATATTGCATTCACGGATCCTGGGCTCCGAAAGGCAGGAATGTGTTGGTAGTGGAGAAGCCAATCCTGGTCTTCTCCAGGTTTTGTATCCAGGCGGAGGAGGCGGCGCTACTCCCCGCTGAAGGACTGCAGGAGGCCGGGAAGAATTCGTGCTTGTGGACGCTGTGGAAGTCTGACACTTCATCACAGGCTTGGAGATAGCTCTTCTGATACTGACAGAGGACTCCCTGTTTTCTTGTTTCAATACACGGCTCCGTTAAGAGATTACGGCTAATGAGTGGCGACATTAACTTAACGCTACCGTTAACAGTTATTTCTTATTTATACTAAATTACCGCAGCGTTAGCAAACCGTAAGCGGGATTATAATATAGTATGAAGGGCTCAGACAGCCTAGTGGCTTAATTTCATTTACGAATGGTTCGCGCATGTCTTTTTATCTCATAATACTGTCAGAGGAGTAGCGCCATGTGTATGAGAAGGGACCCTCTGAAACCGTTAGCTCTTCGCTAAGATATGAAGAGGCATTATTTTGGTAACAGCAGCTAAGCTACAGTTAGCGAGCCTGCTAGCGACATTCAGAGCTGAGAAACCCCAGCTTTATGAACAGGTTACCGAGGTAAAACACAGTGGAAGCCTGATAGACCGAGCCAGGAGAAAGACAAGGACAATTTTTGACGTGTCTTCGTTGCTTTAATCTGAAAACCACAGGGGAAAAGAGAAGTCGACACCTGTTCACCCTCAGTCTGGTGAGTGGAAATATGAGATATCAGTGTAAACACATTAGAGTAAGTTTGTACAGAACACACCGAGGGCAAAATATGCCCATGCTTTTCCAACTTGTATGGAATAAATGGAGTTAGTATCGCTCTTTCTCTCTCTCTCTCTCTCTCTCTCTCTCTCTCTCTCTCTCTCTCTCTCTCTCTCATATTTTAATATTTTAAGGCTGTATTTGCTAAATCCCAAAGGTAGGCTTCCCTGAAATCTCAAGTAAAGTACAAACACTTTTTCTTAATATCTAGACTGAATTCAAAATATCCTATCAAGATACAAAGTTCTTATTTGTTTATTGAGTAAACGTATAAAACTAAGCTGTTCATCATAATTATATATATATATATATATATATATATATATATATATATATATATATATATATATATATATAATATTAAATATCCTCTATTAAGAGGTCTTAAGTGTAATACCACAAGCCTCTTCATCTCCACAAAACCCCACCCCAAAATTTTTGGTTTATGATGTAAGAAACCCTGGCTGTCTGAATCCTCTTGTTTGAGTTTCAAAGCAGATATGATACATTTTCTGGCATATAAACAACACCACACTGACATATTAAGGTAAACACACACACACACACACACAGTTTAATCACATGAATACTACATAGACAGAATTCAGAATATACTATCAACTGAAAGAAAACTCTCTTGCTTTCATTTTTTGTAGTTTACTTTCAGTTGACACTCTTATAAAGTTCACCATTTACCTCAAAACTTTACACAACCCTTGTCTTGGAAGGAATGAAAAGGGAATTTTTCATGTTTTGGTGTTTGACAGATATGAGGTTTACACTGTCACACTTAACTAATCAAAGCTGCAAATTCAGCCCAGTTTGAAGTTTACAGACACAGTAAAAAGAACAGGCAGGAACACAGCCTGGACCGGACACCAGGACACGCTCACAAAAGTCCATTCAAACCTTTGGACATTTTCAAAGAGCAAACCCACCTACCAGCATGTGATGTTGGACGGTGGGAGGAAACAAGAGCATTTGGAGGAAACCCATGCAGAAATGCTGCAAACACATCACCACCAGCGTTGATGTAAAATGGATTGTGTGTGTGTGTGTGTGTGTGTGTGTGTTTCTTTCTCCTCACTAAGCCCACAAATATACCACCAGTCGACCTTATAAAAAAATAAACAAATGACAGGAAAAGCATAAAGGACCTTCAAATACTGAAAGTAATCTCTCTCTCTCTCTCTCTCTCTCTCTCTCTCTCTCTCTCTCTCTCCCTCCACCCTCTAAATATTTTGAGACAACTGACAGTTATATACAGCACGTCAAGCTGTGTGGAATGTGTATGTTGAAATTAACATTTGCAAAGTTACACAAAAGAAAACTTTGGCCTTTAAGAAGTGTACTCCCTGTAGATGTTGCCCTGAGCAAACAGACTGATCTGATTTCCCTGTTGAAGCTGCTTCATGTGACCAATTTGCAATCATTGAACATATCCTGTGATGCATCTCACTCTCAATGAAGCTGAGATCATAATGGAGCTCAGCGAGGTGTCTTCATCTGTAATGGGCTTTCTAAGCATTTCTAAACCCTGGCATTAAAGAAAGACTTTACTATGGCAGAATTAAAGCAAATGAAAAAAAAAATTAAAGCAAATTTTCTCTAGACCTTTGGCCTACAAATAGAGACCACAATATTACAAGCTGGCATACATTGTTCTTACCCCCTCCTGCCATTTATTATTTATATGTTTCTCTTCATGTCCAGAGGATTCTGCATGCCTGGAAAGCCTGTGCAGAGAATGCTACACATTAAACATTTAATAATGTGGCTTAGTTTCCCAGTATTTTGTCTCTTTCTTGGATTATGCCTGGATGGTGCTTTATTAAATACAGAATCTTACCGTACCGTTTTTATTTTACCGTTTGAAGTTGGTTTTATTTTGTTTTCTTATAATTGTGAATGCATTTTTAAATTTACTGTGGTCCACGAAAGAAAAACGTTGCAAAAATGCCGAAACTTAATGTATATGGAATTACTGACAAGCAAACATTGCTAAAGCAAGAGATGTATTGTTGCACTGTTATTCAATATTTTGTGGCATGTTGGGTTTGGAGCAGACAGGATATCACAAGAATTTATTGTGCTGGCCTGACCACATAATTAATGATGATGATGAGCCAAATGGAATAGGCCATTTAGCCTGGACCAGTTTATCAAAGCACTGATCTTTCTGTCTGCTGCCAGCCCTCATTGAGTATCAAACTGAGGCCAACTTTGGTTCAGATGCATCTTAGAATATTTGAGAGAGTGGAAAATATTTTGTGGAGAGAATTTTTGGTGAAAGAAGTTATAATCATGGGTAGATTTTATTGTTTTGTTGTTAACATGTAGTTACATGTGACTCTATATGTTACATTTTCTTTAAGAAAGAAATCCCAGATTAAATAGTTATAGCCCAGTGTTCATGTCAGTGTTAAGATACAAATTAAAGGAGTCCAAAAATAAACATGAAATCCCAGTTAAATGCAGATACAATATATTTAGAATTCGTTTTAATCAAGTAGTCCAGTGTCACCAAAACGGCCAGCTCTTCTGGAGTATATTAAATGTGTTATCAAAATTCACTTTGATCTAGTTTATGCTGCTAAATGTTTACCAATGTCATACATTCCTACACAAACCTGTTCATTTCCACCATATCGCCAATCAATAATATGTACATTTACTATGTATTGGGTGGTGTGCATTGATGCAGCTTCTAGACAGTTGATTCTTACTAAGTTTAGCTCTGCCCTTCAAAAATTGACTGTTGCTGCTTAATTGCCTTTAGAAAGTAGCAGTTGACTATACTGGACCATGTCCTTTGAGACCACCTCACCACTTCGCAAAGCTGTTTGGGATATATAGAGCGGGATCACTGAATCAGAGATTTGTAAACGCGGGTGAGCTTCAGAGTGCCAACATTAGTTTGGCTTCCTCTCCTGATAGCGTGAGATTGCCTGTCACCTGTCCCCTGAGACTAAGCTCTGCTCTGCTTATTGCTAAGCTGCAGGGGAAATATAGGGCAAGGTCAGTGAACTGGAGCTTTGTAAATGTCTCTCGGTGCCAGCGTTAGTTTAGCTTCTTCACTAGACTGTGCAAGATTACCTGTCACCTCCTAGTGGGCTTTGTTTGTTCACACAGGTGAGCAAAAAGAAACAGTATAGTTATAAGCCATGCTGCAGTTCTGTTGACTTCATGTGTGGGTTTTTTTTTCCTTTGAAGAAATTGATGTAAACCAAAGAGATAGGTTACTGTAGTTTACTTCTGTTTTCCTGACACTGTTTTATGTTTGAAAGCTGAGAGATGAGAAACCTTCACTGACACTGAAAAGCCTGGTTTGTGACTTTGTTGCTATGGCAGTAGAGCATCACTAACTGAAGTAAATGTGTTGGCCTAGTTTTGTAGAATTTTGGGGGGCTTGGTGTTGAGTGTGATAATTGATAATTCACCGATTTACAGGTTCATATTTATAAGGTTTTGACATGGACTGCAGCCTCTTTCATGTTGTCGACTGATTCAAGGTTTCCGAGAAAAAGAAGAAGGGGGAAAAAAAACACTGCACAGTTTGCAGTCCTTGTGTTTATGACCCAGTATTCATCTTTTATTTATGAAGCACTTTCCTCTTCAAAAGCTTCTAAAACTGCAATACAAGTATGCTTCAAAAAGAAGCTTTTTCCACAAAAGAGGAGAGGGAATGGTTTGAGAAAGTTTGGAAAGACAGAGCCGAAAAAAGTGACAAAAGAAGTTCTTGTGTAGCAGAGGCTTGAAATTATGCTTTACACCAAATGAATTTTCATGTGATTTCTCAGTTGGAGAGAAATTTCTGATGTTGGAATAAAATCATGAGAATTTTGCTAGAGCGGTTTTCTCTCTGATCATCCCGGTCACTTGGGGTCAGGAGGTCAGGATACCTGTCATGAGACAGTGTTTAATATTATAGTAATGCTAAGACTAGACTAGAACACTTTGAAAAGACTGAAACCCTCTCACCTCTAAAAACAGTGTGTTTAGTCACAGACTAAGGTCATTATTTGCATAAGCAAAGACCAAAAACATATGATAATATTAAACATGGTTAATTCTATTGCAGTGTCTTCAGTCAGCTATCCTGAACCCTTTACACCAGGTGAATCAGAAGATGAGAGTGACTAACACTGTTTTTGTATAGTTATTAGTTATTAGTATAGTACATAATTATCACAGTATCTCGGCCTTAAATTGCCAATCCCTAAATCCAGCACATGTCCTGACACCAGAGGCTAAAAATGCAAAGGACTCTAGTAAAAATACAAATTTCCATGGCTTTTTCTGTGCAGCTGAGCATTGACCTTAGTGCCATAACCTGTGATCAGCATGTCTCTGACTGAGCAGGGTTTCATTATCCACCGGCACAGTGTTTTGGTGCTGGTGTGTCAGCATGATTGGTTGCCAGTGTAAACTCCAGGCAGACAGAGGTGCTGGAGAAATGCTGAGGAAAGATTCCTAAGCTCTGTGCTTCTACCTTTCCTCCTTTTTGTTATGTCTTTTGCTTCTCACTAGTGATGACACCAAAAAGAAGAAGCCTGCAACAAGCCTAGACTTCCAATGTGATCAAATGGCGAAGGACTATCGTATGTATGGATGGATATGCTCTTGTGTAATTAGTCAAGTAGTCACTCATAAGCTAAGCTATGAATTATCAGGGCTGTTTATCATGGACAAAATTCCATATTTTGATTTTATTTTTAGCCTGCATAGAAACAATAAGTCAGTATTACCCACCTGTGGAGCAGGAATAAATAAATATCCTAATCAGAACTGAGTTATGTAGTGCCTGATTTGACCACCATTATGCAGTGGTCTTGACAGTACAATTCATATTTAAGGTATTTTCCTTATTTAAGATGTCATAGTCATTAAGTAAAAGGCATTAAGTTAAATAATTGTACCTCTCCCTCTTACTTTATTTTAATTCACTTTCTCTAGTTCTCCGTATACACTTCCATCTTTATGACAGCCTTGGTTTCATTCATACTTGAGAACACAACCCCACACTTGAAATGAATTGTGTTTATAAGTCATTTTCACCTCCGGTTAAACTCGGGCCATATTGCGGGAGGAAGCTGGCCAGGATCTTTTACTCAAGACAGTAAACAGTATCACTTATTGGCATTGAAAGACTTCACACGGTTCTGTGAGGATGGCCTTGTAAACCTCAAATCATTTTTATTTTACAAGACACCTCCTGCAAATGTGCTCTCATTGTCTGCCCCACACTTCATATGTTTTGAATTCTCAGTTTTCTGCCTCTGCAATAAGTGGATGGCTCACAAAACAGAGGGTTGTTGTTAGAGGAACAACTTTGTGTGTCAAATAAAAAAGTGCATGTTGGATTTAAAGGGATGCTTTTCTTCTTTTAGATTTATTTGTCTTTTCTTCTTGAAATGATAGAAGTTTATGATTTTTCTTTCTACAGTGCAAAACAGGCAAATCCAATAAAGGAAGCTGAAAACTTTACTTTCACACAAAAAAAGTGGGAGTGGTGGGGGATTAGCTTGATATAACCTATAAAAAACCTCAATTTTGATTTCATGGTTATTTAAATACACCAGTGCTCTACATCAAATGACGTGTTCATTATGTGTTCTTTGTTTTTTTTCTTGTTTTTTATTTATAAATTTTTTTTTTTCTCCTAACAGTGCCATGCACGCCCTGGCGCGTAACTGTTGCCCACATAGAGGTCTCTCAACCTCCTGATCTTGTCAACTCTGCTGGCCCCAGAGGATGCTGGGAATGTGTCGTGGGCGCAGGAAGTTCCTGGTTGCTTCCCTGGCCCTGCTCTTCATCCCAGCACTCACCTGGCTCTACCTCACTGCTGCCAACTTCACAGGTATGGAATTTTCCAGGAAAACATACATACTTTAACAGTGTCAACTCATTTTTAGAGTTTAGTGTTCATTTTATATATATATATATATATATATGTGTGTGTGTTTTTCATTGAACCATATAAATATCAGTGCACATGTATGATTTATTTATAGCCATATTTATTGGCCTATAGACAACTGTAGGCTAAATAAACACTTTAGCTTATATGCAGGATTATATACATTGTCAGAATTGCAATATTATGAATAACATTGTTTAACCTTAATTTCACAATAAAAGTTTTTGGAAAAATTCCACATTTTATATGAATAAAATAAAATGCTACAAGGCAACAGGCAATTTAAGTACCATTAGTTATATACAGTTATGCCATGATATGTTTTAGTGTAGCAGCAGCATTAAAATACAGCACAATTGCATGTACCTGCAACACATTATTTATAAAAGGATATTGCAGGACATGCTGAACACAATCAAAATCATTTATTTCAACGATAATGTGTTATTAAGTGAAGATCTAGTAATTCTAATGTAAGTTGATTCTGATCATCCAGAACAAAATATGTGCTGTAGTGGTCATCTTTAATAGAATTGCATGGAACCCTTAAGAGCTGGGGAGTTACCTCTGAGAATTTTACAGTGTCAAACTTTTATAAACTATCTGAACCCTAAAGAATGTCGTAATGCATCTCTTGGTCTAATTTGAAAATTACATTAAAGTACATCACAGACTCATTTAGGCTGTTTATGTTTCCTCTGTGATGAATTGAGTCACTGTACCTTGTCTGAAATTGATTACTTCCTCAAGATGATTTAGTCCAGTAGGTTTTAATGACTTTGTGGCTGAAAGAGAAATTTCCCCGCCGTCACATTATTAGTTATGTGAATTATTTATTAAGCCTCCGATTTTGGTTCAGTGAACTTGAACGCTTCAAATAGCGCACTGTGAAATGGTCTCGGAATCTCAAACAGACTTTAGTTTGCCACTTTTACTCAGCTTGCGTTTTCAATGTTTTTCAAACACTGATGCTGAAAAATGAATAACTTGTACACAGTGGCTGTTTTGATCAAAAATGAAATCAAGGAATGTCGTCTCTGACTTTTGCGCAGTTGAATACATGTGAGATTTCAAACGTAACAGCACCCCAGCTGGTGCTGGCAGACGTGAAAATACAGATTATTGGCAGGGATTTTTTATGTCATTGCAGTCCCAGTCTTGCTCCCAACTGTCAATAATGGTGTAGAAGCACAGCTTCTTATATCACCTGCTGTATTTAATAAATGATTGCCGTGCTACTGTATTTCCTCTTTATGATTCCAAACCTTGGTCAGAAAGCTCCTTTCAGGAGAAGACTGCAGACACTTCCTTTGCTCAATGTGGTGTAAATGCATTTTCAAGGGCTCCAGACAGCTTTACAAAATTAATTGGTGTCAAGTAAGACAAATGTAGTGTTCTCCTATGCCTCCTCAGTATTTGCAGTTTTTGTACTTCAAGTTAAGAAGGGAACTTTATTGTATGTCTAGAAACTTTAGCTTATTTTGTTTGCTGTTGTGAACTAAGTCCACCCCTACCTGCTTCTGAACCCTAAGGAAATTGCCCTCTCTTCTCTTTCTGCTTTTTTTAAATAATTCAACATTGTGCATTTCTGAAGTTCAGCCTAGTTTTTCCAAGCCCTTTTTGAGCCACTTTTCCTCTCAATTTTAAAACCGAACTGCCATGGTCACGCCACTAGCGAGCAGAGCTGTGATGCACCAATTCCTTTCTGGATAAGGCTTGCTTTCCTTTTTTCGCTTTCCACACTGTATCATTTTGTCATTAGATTTGGTGACACTCATGTCTGCTCTGCCCTCAGATCGGCGTCCCTGGGGAGAGAAGCGAAGCAGTTAGAATGAGAGTTGTATTACTGGGAGATTATTTGGAGGGATTGGTTCCCTACCTTTTAAAATGTTTCTCCACACCAGCGCTGCAACTGTCATCTGCTAAAATCTCTCAGATTAAATAAATTGACTGTCGTTCTCCATAATGCAAGAATATATTGAGAGGGTATTTGCCTGATCAGAAGAGAGGGGTTTCAGGGTGGATTGAATTAGGTTCACTTAGACCTAGCAAGCTTACTGCCAGCTAAATCATTAGGCTAACTCTCAGCTAACTAACTCTTAAGCTAACTAAGGTAATGCCATTTGTGTGTTTTCTTTGCCTGTGTGACATGTTTGTTTTCTTTATTCAGTTGAATGGTTTTAAAAACATATTATTTATTATACAGGTAATAATGGCATCCTATTGAAAGATATTTGTTTAAAAATATCAGTGTCTGATGAATGATTTGATTAGACATATATTTGAAATTGCCATTTAAAGATGTATTCAAAGCAGAATGTTTAGATTTGACTTGTCATCTGTGCCCAGCAATGGCCTTTTTTCCCGATACTCATGACCATATGTAAAAGTGGGGACATAGATTGACCAGGCAGCTTTCAATGTACACACTCTCTTATTGGGGGAAGAGATCTACAATGCTGGAAAGCTTGGAGTAGATCCATTATCCCTTTGCGCTCAAAGGAACCAGTTGAAATGGTTCAGGCATCTCATATGGATGTCCCCTGGATGCCTCCTGCTGGGGGTATACCAGACACGGCCAAATGGCACGGCCCCAAGCTAATCTCAGGGCTCCCTGGAGAGACTATGTCTCCAGGCTAGCCTGGGAACACTTGGGGATCCCCAAAGGAGGAGTGGTTGACGTTGCTGAAGAGAAAGATGTCTGGGCTCCTTTGTTTACACTGTTGCCATCACAACCCTGGAATAGACTAAAATGATGAAATGGTGTACTGTACTGTAACTCCATTGCATTTTTAAGTGTGTAGAAATAAGTGCAAATTTTTTTTCACATAATGATATTGCAGAAAGAGCTAGTCCTGATTTTTACACATTGTAACATTTTATACATTGGATATAAATGTCTACACACCCAGGATTTATGATGTAACAAAAATTAGAATAATTTTCCACCTTTACAGACCTATAATCTGTAGATTAATTGGGGAAAACCTGTGTGAAAATCTGTCTGAATTATAATGCATACCCTTAAATTAATACTTTATTGAAGTAACTTTTAATTTTAGGACAGAGCATTCAGTGTTTTTGGATAGCAGTCTTTGAGCATGGCACATCTTGAAGTGGCCATCTTTGCCCACTCTTCCTTGCGAAAAGGTTCCAAATCTGTCAGATTGAGAAAGTATCTACTCTGCACCCTCATCATGTAACTCCGCAGATTTTCAGTTGCCTTCAGGTCTGGCTGAGGTATTCAAAAACTCTTACATTCTTCTAGTAAAGCCATTCTGTTGTTGATGTGGAGGTGTGCTATTCTTCTTCATCTTCAGCATTTTAACAGGGTTAAATGAAGGTTTTGTGCCAAAACTGACTGATATGTGGAACCGTTCATAATTACATCCATCTTGACTAATGCCTCAAATCCACCTGAGAGAAAATGTTTCCCTCACCATGCCTCATTGTGGGTATGGTGTTCTTTGGTGATGCACATTGTTGGTTTTGCCAAAACGATCATCCTTGGTCTCATCTGACTCATCTGATAACACACATTCTCATATTTTTTGGCAGACACGGTGTAGATTTTGCAAAATGTTGCTGCGCTTGGATGTTTTTCTTTGTAAGAAGAGGCTTCTACCTTGCTACCCCACCTCACAGCCTATGAACAATACTGCCGTTGAAAAATCCTGAAAATATTCATGACATTGGTCCAGTATTGCTTTACTATACTTTGAAATTTAAATCCTAGATGTGATTTGTGTAGATATTGTTTGGTCAAATTTAAATGTGTAATTACTCAGTTGTCTAAATTCTGGGTAGTTTACCTAATTACTGATGTATCCTTTGTGTCAGCCTCAGTTTCAGGCTTTTTCTCATTATGCAGAAACGCAGGGTAACATACCCTCTAGTGTGCTGCGTAAGGAGAAATACACCTGTGCGTCTGTTGAGACATGAGAACTTTTGACCCGTCTGTTGCAAAGCATACTTCTAATAGGTGGCCATGACAACAGTGGGGTCTCGTTTGCATTCTCCTCATGAATATTTAGTGTTGTGGCCGGAGGCAAATCAAGGCAGAATCTCCTTTTCCTTAATAGCGCTCATTTTAGTATGCACTCTGTTTTGCTGTTTCCATGGCAATACCCTATCGCCAAGTCAATTCTCATTTTTTGACGGCCTGTATCATAGAGCAAGAGACCGCGAAGGTGTTTGGAGTGATTGATTGGGCACGCAGAAGTGACAGAGGATGGGCCCTGACTGTTTTAATGCGTTTGAATGCACAAATGCGCAGCAGCAGGAACTTATGCTAATGGCTGCCTCTTGGCTCTGCTGCTGATATCTCATTAATGCTTCGCATCTCATCGCGCCCCTCACCGCTATGTCTCGTACAGCTCACACTCACCGCAACGCTTGCTCGCTAGCACACACCCAGGGGAGCCCTTTTGAAATATCACTGAGTCAAAACTCTCCCTTACCTTCATGCGAAAGCCCTGAGGAATTTGACTTTGCTTTTGAAAACGGCAGGTGTTCCTGACTCGAAATTAAGGAACAAGAAGAGAGCATTTATGACCTAGCCAAACTTTCTGGTTCTGTTTCGGCATATTTTAAGACTTTCTGTTCCTTTTGTTTTTACTGGCTCCTTTCATATGGATTACAGCTCAGCTATGCCTCCCTGTTTCACTCTATTTAGTCAACTCTAATGTTTCTAAGCCTCACATGAGAGTGCTCTAAATCAGTGAGGGGCGAAGGGTGCACATGGCGTCTCCAGTGCATGCAGGCTCTGTGGTGCCATCTTCTTGAGCCACTGAGTGCACTTGGGAGAAAGATTTTGACTTCTCAGAGAAAATAGCACAGAGACAAGTGTATGTGCTATCACTCTTGAGTAGCACAGAAGTCCCCAATTCCCTCTTGCTAACACACCCTCTCACCTCACCACCATTTGTGCTGGGTTTTTAACATAGCTTGAACAATCCTAGCGTTCTCATGTATTTTAAAGACATTGTTTAGATCTTGTGTGTAGTCTGTTGGTCTGTAGGTGACTCCAATATCAATCACTACAGGATCGCCTGGCTGCAGTTATATAAGGTTATTGAATTTTTTTTTAAATCAAACATGATGTGTATAAGGTGTATTTTCATTAGTTGAGTTGAGGAAAATCATGTTGACTAATATTACAGGAACCAAGTTTACTAAGATGTTTTATGGCTAAAAAAATTCTCATTACAAAAGCAAGTTTCTAATGTGTTACATTTATTGAGATTTTTGTCAATAAAAAGGCAGTTATTAATCATAATTACTTACAAGGTAATTGCTTTTCCAAACATTCTTGTTAGTACAATTATATAAATAAGTACAATTAACAAGTAAACATTAAGGGCGGCACAGTGGTGCAACAGGTAGTATCACTGTCACACAGCTCTAGGGTCCTGGGGTTCTGGGTTCAAGCCTCACTCTGGGTGACTCTCTGTGAGGAGTTTGGTGTGTCCTCCATGTGTCTGTGTGGGTTTCCTCCAGATTTCCTAACGTGATTAAAAAAAAACATGTTGGTAGGTGGATTGGTGACTCAAGTGTCCATAAATGTGTGAGTGTGTTTCATCCTGTGATGGATTGGCGCCTCCTCCAGGGTGTGTTCCTGCCTTGTGCCCAGTGATTCTGGGCAGGCTCCAGACCCACCAAAACCCTGAACTGGATCAGCGGTTACAGATAATGAAGGAATGAATGGAAGTAAACTTTAAGTAATTGAACATTTTGAATATTTGATTACACTGTATGCAGCTATTAAAGTATATATAGTTAGAATTGTGAAAGATGGCAACTAAAAATATGATTTTAATGTATTTTCCACACTTAGAACCTCTTCAGGTATCACTTCCTCTAAGCTGATGAAGATGCAAATAAGGATGCTTTCCACGCTTTCTTCCAGCATCAAACCACTTCAGTTGACTGACAGAGCAGTAGAGCCATTGCTACAGGAGGCAGCCTTTATCTCACTTTTGTAGATAATCTGAAGAGCTTTGTTTCGGGTGGATGATGAAGGTAATGGAATTGTCCGAGTTCCACATGGGAAGCTGCGAGTTTTGGGGGTTAGTTTGAGTGAGTTATGCAGACGATGTGATCGTGAGCTGTGCTATCGTGGGCGAAAGTCTGAAACAAGAGCCGGTGCTGGGCTCAGGCAAATAAAGCACAGTACACATGAGTGCTCTATGAGCGGGAACATTACAACAGCCAATGAGTCGCAAGTCAAATGCTTTGCCGGTGCTGAAATCTCGTCTTCATGGGCTGAGCAGTGGCTTAGCAAACACGATGAGGGGATTTTCACGCAAGCCCTGCTTACAGCCTTAAAATAAATGTTTTTTTCATACACCATTGATTACCGGGGAATGGTATTCTGCCAGAGTTTGAGCTCTCTCCTTATTTACATTTGGAGATGCCATGTTCTAGTCTACAGTGATCTGTATGATATTCCTGTTTCAGCTTAGACTAGGTGACATTACCTTGAATATGCTAATCCCATGGTGAATAAAGAAAAGATACAAGCAGAATGACATTATTTCCTTACATGTAAAAGATTATGCTATAAAGAAGTGTTTTTTGACAAGCATACCATATGGCGTCAATGCCACACACTTCAGGGTTCCTTGTAGGCAATCTCTCACATGAAATTTAAATGTCTTGAAATCACATCCACAGTAAATTTCCAATTTGGCTTAACAAAGAGAGCAACCAGGTGCACTTAATGTGCAGCAGCTGCCAAACCAGTTGCCTTTGACAAAATGCTTCTTCCAAATGTGGCCCCTGCCAGTTTGGTAAGACTAAGCCCAGAATCTGCTCAGGCTAGAAAGAAGCAGAGGTAGACTGCATTCAATGCTCTGTATCTAATGGCTTTTTGTATTGCATTTTCAGTTAAACTATGGCCTAAATGCAAGTGACGTGAGCGAAGAGCAAAGAAAAAATGGAACGCTCTCATTATAATCTTTATTTACTGGCTGCAAGTGTTCATTCTCAATGCGACATGATAGTTTTAACGGGCAGTCCATTTCTGTCACTGATGTGTCGCACTGCTTTGTCATAACAGTATCATACTCATTCAATTTAGAATTTTCTGATTGGTTAGTAGCTGATTTACATTCTGACTTGTTAAGCAAATTTGACACATTTAAACATTTGCTTGCAATTAAAACTTGATGTTAGACTAATTTATGCATTCATTAATTCGGAAAGTTGGCATATCTTCTTAATTCTCCCCAATTACTGCTTACAATGTTTTATCAGCAAGGACTTCTGTCAACTGGTGTGACAGATCTGGGCAGCTGGTGCTCTCCTTTTTGCGTTAACCTATCAAATAGCCTTGTATTTGCAGTAGGTTAAAAAAAAAGAATAAATAATGATGTGGTTGGCTTCATGTACCTTTGAGGACTTGCCTTCAACATACTGAGGTTGATTGTGTTTGGGGAGACTACCTCATGGGTGTGTATTTCAATGACTAATGACTGGAAAGATAATTCTGCTAAAACATGGATGGAAATAAAATGAAAAAAAAAAACAAAGAAAAGAAAGTTGGCATATTTTAGAGTACCATTTAGCATGAACTCTAAGTGAGCGCTTTATATTTTTCATACAAATTTATTTTGTGGTGGTTATTTACATAATGCTATCATGTAGTGCTGGAATACTCTGTTTTTTAGTAATTATTATTCATGTTTTCTAGATTTTTCTAAATCTGACTTTATTGTTCAGTCTGACCACACAGTAGTATGTAAAGGTGTGGGCAACACTGGCCTTCTTACTTGCAATTTTCTGTGTATAAATGCTTAACATACATTCCACTATCCAGGTAAGGGAAATGAGCTCAGCTGGCATCAAAATGATTTTTTTAAGCAAAGTGTTGTAGTTGATTCTGAATTTTCCAATTCTGTTATGGACAAATGATTTATCTAAATTGCCATTGTGTTTAATCTTATTGTGATATAAACCTCAGCAGTCCACAGAAAATAATGCACTCTCCAATTTCCCAAAGTAAATATAAAATTATGAAAGATCCTGCTTTACAGATGAATACAGATAAAAAAAAAAAAGTGGTGTTTGAATAGCAGCTGCAAAAGTGAGAGCAATTACAAAATGTAGTTAACTTAGAAGTGTTGCGTAAGAGTTGTTCAGGTTTTTTTTTTTTTTTTTTTTTTTTAAGTCAGTATTCAGTCATTTCGTGACTAATGTCACTGTTTCTAGATCTCTGTTCCCATCTCAGGCAGAGGAAATTGCTCTGCTGCATTTGGGATTGGGAAAATTGGGATTGCTGTGCTGCTTGGCCTCTATGACTAGGCAGTTTCTAATTACACATTTGCAGTGTTCAAAATTACCCTCACGCAGAGTTTATCACTGTTTCCCTGATAGCTGTAGGAGCGTGTGGTCCCCCCAACCCGCATTCCTGCTCTTGTATACGCAGGCACACAGATGTTTCAAGTGCTGAGGGGAAATTGCGTCTCCCCCTGTTTGGTACATTCGGTGTGGAGCTGCATCTTTTCAGAAGCCACAGAATTGATTGAATAACATTCATGTTCCTCAAGGCATGCAGCGTATTACCATGGTGTCCTGACTGCTAATTGGAAATCACTGGCTGTCCACATTGGGCTTAGCTAACTTAACATTCCACTACAAAAAATACTGAAGTTGTGACCAACCACATAGTGTTATTCTGTGAACTGTGCCTGTGTGACAAATCTTTTTTCCCCCCGATCTGAGCAGTTTGTCCTGCTTATTGTAATGAAGAACTAGTGGCACATAATTTATTTTCATTTGATTTTTGTCCTGTATACATGCTAACCTGGTTATTTAAAATATGTAAAATAACACCAAAATATTAACCAGTGCTGGAGAAGTTATCCCCAAAAAATCTACCACAAAATACGAACTTTTTTAAAACTTTGCAAAACTGAAAATATTGGGCCAATATTTGTGGGGGGGAATGGAAATGTTTATTTATTTATTTTTAAATGTTTGCTTATGCCCAATTCTGTTGCAGACACTTTTTCTCAAATTGGAATCAGTGAAACTCTCACAATCGCACAGTTCCGCCAGCCTTTGAAGGGTGGGGTGCAAACACTTTCTCTATATTTTTCACCTGGTATCTTTTAGCTTGAATACACCAAGCTTGTTAGAAGTTGATTCCCGCACAGATACATCCAAATGTGTCTGTAAACTGTTGACCTAAAATATTGCTCTGATTTGGTCATTTTTCAGATTATGTATTGTCACACCACAGGTCCTATACCGGGACCCATCATATTAAATTTTATACCAATAGGTCCACTGTCACTCTGCCCTTTATTTTAATGCAGGGGCCCTAGAGTCGGTGATGTCACCACCACTTTGGTTCCCATAGAGTTCTATGTAAATTTTTCTTGTGAGAGTACTTGCTTTTGCAAAATGTTCTTGTGTTTTTCAACTGCTATAAAGCAAGCAATGTTTGCTTATTCTGCAGTTAAGCAGTTTGACATATATTTTCCAAACTTGAGCATGTGTTTGTGGGGAGGAAATTTGAATGAAAATTGAATATTACTCTTTTCTTAAAGTCAAGTTACTCCTCCAGATCTGTGTCTGAAATGTGGGTCTCTGCTACAACTGACATTGAAATTTCGGAGTTGCCGACACACACCCGCAGCGTCTGCAAGAACTGCAATCTCCAGTTCAATGTGATATTTCAATGAAGGTTGTGGTATAAATACCAGAGGCAGGTTGAAGGGGCAGTGTAATCTTCTGTGTTGATTATGTTGTACACTATCTTCAATATCAATAATGCTCTTGCAAAGGTCATGGTTGTATTTTCCTGGTGTTAACTGCAGTCTCTAGGTAAAAACGAAAGGTTGTCTCTGTCTTTTCTCAGTGAAGCCTCTGTCTCTGTCTCCACTGGAGCCTCAGTCCTCCACTCTGATCGGTGGCGCCGGTGAGCGACAGGCTCTGGAGCTGCGGGTCCGAGAGGTAGAGGAGGAGAACCGTGCTCTGAGGAGAGAGCTAAGCCAGCCACCCAGAAACCCCACCCACACCAACAGTCACTACAGCAACAGTCGCCATGGCAATCAGTCACATCCACACTCCACAGAAGAGGGAACCGGTGATAGTGAAGCTCAGAAAGTGTTCTCCACAGGCAACAGCTCTAGCTGTGTCCAGCAGCCTGTTGTAGACAAATGTGAGGTAAGACTTTTGGAAAGAACCTGGACTTCAGTGTATTGCAGACAGCAAATACTGACAAACACTGATTTGTTTTAGTGAATCAAAGCCTTATTCATCTCCATGTAACCACAGCCTGCAGCATATTCTCCTAAATCACTGCCACTATGAAATCATGTTTTAGCAAAAGCAGAGTTTATCATTACTGTACTTGATGAAAATCAGCATATTTAATCCTCATTGTGATTAATTTTAGCCACGCTGGTCTAATATTTCCAGTGAGTAACCATAAACAGTAGTTAACTTTAGCACAGACACTCAAACAGTACCAGGGGAGGGGGGAAATCACGGTTTTGATGGACATGTTTATCAGCCAGTGGAGATGCTCGTAAAAGAAACTGATTTTTCGGCTTTTTATTGGTCATTTTGATCTTAGCTGCTATGAACAAATAGAGATTAATGCCCACATTTAACACACGTAAAAAGTGAAAACCACTAAAAATGGAGATACATGTTCTTAATCTGACAGTGATGATAAACAACAGCAAACACTATAAACTACACTACAATAATAAAAACACTAGTTATAAAAAAGACTATGCAAAATCCATTTAAACCAATGAAACAGGCGAGCAGATCTGAAGTGTAAGTGTTGATAGGTGCTAGGCAGAAGTAAGCAGCTGTGTCGTTCAGAAAACAGACTTGCATCACTCTACATTGTGCAAATGGTCCATTCATATGCCATTAGCATTTGCTAAATTATAATAATGTGGCTATGACTGGGAATAAATCAAGCAATGTTTACATGTGCTGGCTAATTTAGAATGTCTAAAACATTATGTGGGGGAAAAAATGATAGTTGCAGTTCTCTTTCCATAGCCATGTTTTTTGTGTACACTGTGAAACCGACATTTGGTAAAGTGCCACTAAATACATGAGTGATTTTACAGTGCACACTGCTTGAATTGCTAACTACCTCACTGATAGCCAGAGACAGCTATAGAAACTTGTGGCAATGACAATAAACCTGCAATAGATTTTGATGTCAGTAACTTGTAACATAATCTTACCTAGCTCAAATCTAATCGAAGTCTACCAAGAGCAAGATCTGTGTTGAAACGACCAGCATTTTTCTAGTGGTTGTGAGGTTAAGATTAACTGTGGTGTGTAATAGATTGAGATACAATGATGAAAATCTAGTCATGATATAACTTATTTATTGCTTGTATCATTGCCACCGCTAAAACTGAACAGCTACAGGTGTCATAAAGACTTTAATCAAGTAGTGTACAGTAACTGGATTATAACAAGTAGCTGATTGGATGTGAGCCCATTTTAGCATTTGTTTGATTACTTTCTCATGGCACTGCTGGTTTGCTGGTGAGATTAGTTTGTTGCAATTTGTCATGTTATTATTTGTGAATATATCTTAGTATTATGATATATTTTTATCATATTACCTATGCTAAATCATGATTCTTTACTTGCTGGTACACCACATGTTTTCAGCATTTGTACTGAGTCATCCTTGGAATGGCATTAGAGCTTCAAACACATTAGTATTCGTTGCTGCACAATCTTTTTAATCTCCAACCACTCAATATATTGCTGCCATGATTAGAGTGGTACAGCATTAGCAAATCATGACTGTCTTGATGTGTTTGTTTAAGTAGTGTACATCTCTGCTTCATGTTCCAATTGCCATGCTGATTACACTCTTGGCTACAGCTCTGTATTAAATCCAAATTGGATGTGTTTCCAAAGCCCATGCTCTTTTCAGACTTCACCCAGAGGCTTAAAACTCTGGAGGCTGGTCATGTGTCAAAGCTCTGCCAGACGAGAACTGTCAATCAATGTCAATATCCTGAACAGCTGATTGATACCGCTTCCCTACCAAGTGCCCTAAGAAAATTGTTATTGTTGGAGGGGGGGGGATCTATAAAACATTGCTTTAGGAAGGAAGAACTGTGGTGTTTATGCAGTAATGATCAAATTTGTGAGTTTGAAGAGTAACTGCACCTGATTTGACCTTGGTGGACCTTGGTGGACTAACTGGAAAGCAGGAAAATGTTTCTCATGCCTAAAGATGTTATGTTGTTTCTGTGCAGAAAAAACATGTCCTTTGTGAACACAACTGTGCTTCTTCCTGGTTCTAAAAGGGGTTTGTGGTTGAAAGTGCCTTATTTACTATCAGTCATCACTTTCACTCTCAGTATTTTGAACTTAAATCTATTAATTCTGACCTCTCATTAAATGATCAGTAAATGGTTTGTAAATGGATCAGTAAATTGTCAGTGAAAACATAAATTAGGCATTTTGCTTGTAAAAAATGTGTGAAATTTCTGTAGGCACAAAGTTTTTAAGACCCACTCCAGTGAAAATCCTAATTTTAACCTTGTTAACATGTCCATGAAGTGTTGTTTATACGCTAGAACACTGAACAAATTAAATATTTAACACTATTTCCGTTTTGAAAATACAGTGTTCTAAAAACACTGGTCTCAAACTGGTGACTCCAGAAAGTCAGTGTTTATGTCATAAACTTAAGGAACCAATTCCATTAACTTCCAGTGCGGTGGGCTTTCAAGCTGCAGGTGAGCAGTGGAGGGATAAGTAGAGCTAGAGGCAAGGAATAATTGCATAATCATAATCATCATCTGTGCATAATGAATCATGGTGAAAGTGCAAAATTACATCTATGAAACACTTGAGGCACTAGGGGATTATTTTCATGGAAATAACTTCTATATATTGTTTATGATGCATTTATCTGAGTATATTTTTGTGTGTATTATTTGTTGTGATTCTGTGTTGCTCCCATTTTTGGAAGGTCTCCCTTGTAAAAGAGATCAGTGGAAAAAAAAATCAAAAATGTAAAAATGTTGATTTTGATAAACAGATATGAGTTTTTAAGTGGTTTAGAAATAGCTCATTAGAAAGTAAACTTGACCCTGACCTGAGCCCAGTGTTTTACTTAAAAATCTGGCTCACAACACTGAAATTCTTTGTAATCAAAGTCTTCTATGTATTCAGTAATTCAAAGAGGGCTAAAAGGAATAATTTTTTTAAAGAATATCTTTCTTGGCTTTTTAAAATACTTTCTTTAGCTATTTCTGACCAGCATGCTTTGATGGAGGGATAGATAGAGAAAGTAGATGTGCTGTGCAATTCTGAAGAGACTGTGTGTGCACCTCTACTGTCTCATTTCTTCCTGATTACCCACTGGCAAAGCAGTACCGAGTAGAAGGAAGAGAGCGGATAACCCTCTATAGCAAGTCAGATAAATTATGTCCCTCCCTCAATCTCAGCTATCGAATGAGGGGGAAAAATATTTCTAAACAAAGCTACAGATGGGCTCACATGGGTTTTCTTTTCTAATATCTGGTGCCATGTGTTAATATTGGCAGTAGCTGTCAGTCAGCTGAAGTGGTATAAAAAATATAATTTCACACATCTAAAAATTCTGCATATTTGAATTAGTAAGATTAAAAAAAAGTTTTTTCAGAGTGGTTCAGACAGGGGGCGGCACGGTGGCGCAGCAGGTAGTGTCGCAGTCACACAGCTCCAGGGACCTGGAGGTTGTGGGTTTGATTCCTGCTCTGGGTGACTGTCTTTGAGGAGTTTGGTGTGTTCCCTGTGTCCACGTGGGTTTCCTCCGGGTGCTCCGGTTTCCTCCCACAGTCCAAAAACACACGTTGGTTGGTGGATTGGCGACTCCAAAGTGTCCGTAGGTGTGAGTGTGTGAGTGAATGGGTGTGTGTGTCTGTGTTGCCCTGTGAAGGACTGGCGCCCCCTCCAGGGTGTATTCCCGCCTTGCGCCCAATGATTCCAGGTAGGCTTTGGACCCACCGCGACCCTGAATTGGATAAGCGGTTACAGATAATGAATGAATGAATGAACGAATCAGACAGTTTTATATACTTTTTACATCAGGGAGATACATACAGGTCATGTGTAAAGAGGAATAGTCCCCATGTTTTCTTCATTATTAACATTTTATACTAAAAAAATATAGGTAAAAATGATTAAAAATCACTGGTCACTTTGGACAGCAAATAAAATTGTTTGTGCTGTAGATACCTCAACAACTAAATTTGGTCAGTTTCAAAACACTATTATTAATTATGACTGTAATTATGCATAATATCTGTTTAATTCTTCTATAAAGTGGCAAGTGGCCTTACCGTTTTTACCATTTCTGGTATAAAAGGTCAGCACAGCTTCTTACAACGTAGGTGGAAAATCTATTTCATCAGTTGTGGTAGTGACAGCAAGAGCTCAAACTTCACCAGTTTTATTCACAAAAATAGAAATAAAAAAAATGAAAATCAGTATAGGTATTTTCAGTAAGCACAAGTTGCTATTTCATTGGCTGACTGTAGAGTGGCACTACTTAAAAGATCTCAATTTTGAGAACTTGGCAACACTAATCTGTCATTGAAAATGAATATGGAACACCACAATTCTTACTTGCTGTATGAAAATCCTTTAATGGTGAAAGACTTTATGAAAAGGATTATTATTAGAATCTTTATTAGCTTGAAGGAGATGTCAGGAGAGATTAAAAGCGCATCAACATTATAGGAGACTCTCTAAAAGGCCAGCTTTGTAAAAGCAGCATGCTGCTAGTAATCTAGCTGCCAGCTTCTAAATGGCAAGCTTCCATTATGGTGTAGTACAGCTTGGTGTAATATTCTTGTCAGCATTGTTCTGTGTTGGATGTGTTTGTTCACATTTTGACTCTGCTCATTCGCTTACTATCCCTCTAACCTCCAGACCATTCATGTTGCCATTGTGTGCGCGGGCTACAATGCAAGTCGAGATGTGGTGACGTTGGTCAAGTCTGTGCTGTTCCATAGGTGAGTTAAACAGTTCATTAATGTTATTGATTTACAAATATTCTACTTAACATATGCTTGCCAGTCATTTATTCATTTAACTATGTCCAACCCAGTTATATCATGCTACCAGCCTGAAATGTCTAAGGGTGAAACATTCTACTTCTGAGACATCTGAAGCCTGATATCTCTGCTTTTCAAAGAACTGCTATCTCAGTGCCATTGGACAGCCAAATGTGCTTAGAGGAGGCCGCTATAGGTCCAAATTTATGTCAGTTAATGAATGCTTGTATTTTCTAGCATTGCACTAATGGAGCATGCCCAGTAGGTCTCTCTTAGACTCCTGGCTTGAGGCCTTACTAGGGACTTGTGATGGTGGGACCTATGCTTTGTCATTCAAACTCTTATTACTCAGGAGACCAGTCAATCTATAAACTCCTAATTAAAGGCAAAGTTCACAGTTGTAATCAAAAAATACATTATAAAATTCAGCTGTTTCCTCACTTGCTCTCCAGCCTGCTTGTATGCCGGAAACCAGTCTAATGTGTTTGTGTGTCCGTTTACAGACACTGTGCATGCCCCAGTGTCTGTAAATGAATACAAAAACAAACTCCAGTATGCTAGGCTTTCTCTCTCCCTCTCTACTCATTGCAGAGGCATATGGAGCTTTTTTTTTAATACAATGGAGAGAATTCAGAACATTGAAAAGCATAAACTGAAATGAGGATTGCTTTATTCCTGCTTCATAGATGGGTAATATTTACTTATTTTGGTGTTTTGTGAGACGGCTAAAATCATTACCAAAATTGCTACAAAACTAAACAATTTGGGTTACAAATTATGTCCTGTAATAATTCAAACGGTGAATTAAACTTACACAAATTTTCTCCTTAAACACATCACGCCATTCCACAGTAAAAGATGAGGAGCTTAGAACTGCATTTCCCCACAATCGTAGACGTTCCCTTTAATAAAAGAGAATATATACTGTTTATTAATAAACAGCTTAAGGCCCCTGTGACATTCTTTTTCATTTTCCGCATAATTGAACATATGCAAATGACATGTTTTCTTTTGTTAACATCTATGATATACCTGTACTCTGTACAATGTTTAGAGGATTATGTGGATCATTTATGAGGACAGAATCCCATAATCAGCATGTGTACCATTTTCAGCTGCTAGTCACTTCAATTAAACAATTAGGAAGCGGAGCAGACATAATTTTAATGGTGTGTCTAGAGCATTTGCAATATTTAGACCAGTTGCTGAAGTGCACTTGTATCACTCTGCAGCATCTGTGGAAGACGCTGCACTGATTTGATGGTCTAAACTTGCTTACACATGCACTTCTGACTGATCACTGAAGATACCAGGCTGAAAATCGTAAACATTGTTGTATGTGCATATGCAGGTTTAAGAAAGCTGACTTGTGTTTAAGCAGTAAATGTCTGTATAGGTCCTTTATAGAAATTTACACTGTCATCAGATGTGTGACATTTTACTTTGGCAGCTGTTTTTTTTTTTTTTTTGAACTACACCCTGCAGAAAACCTCAGGTTTGTTTGGAAACTTAGAGTTACAACTTAATGTGTTTATTTTCTTCATCCATGTTATATATTTGAATGAAATTTGTTTGATAAATAGGTTGCTTTTGACTGTGCAAACTGGAGCACTTGATTGTTTATTTAAGAATCTTCCACATTCTTAAAAAACTGGGAGTTCTTTAGTTGACTTTGTAGTGTATATATAGCATAATATTGTTTTCAGATACAGAAAAACATTAGGTGCAGTGTGGAGAAAGGCTGAACATGAATTCCAATCACAATTCCAGACCACACATGGGTGTTACTTGCTTTAAAAGTTTGAGGACCACTGGTTTAAATAATTGTATCTTTGCTACCTCTCACCTATTTAAAGCACAAGCGCTTTATATTATGATTTTTTTTCTTCAATGCAGTGAGGTGTTTAAACTGCTTTTTTGCAAACTATAGTAACTATGTGTATGGTAAGTCTGTATGATTAATGTTGTGCGGTCTGTCTTGTTCACTTTAGTTGTTTTACTTTTCCAGGCTCATGACCAGTAAAGTGCATCCCATCAGCACTTCGTTATCGGCCAGCAGCAGTAAATAACACCTTCACTGTGTGCTATAAAGGCTCAGCCCTTCTGAAAGAGAGAGGCAAAAAGTAGTTTCTTGTGCAAGGGGAAAGCTGTGGAATGAGTTGCTGTGAGATGCGAAGTAAAAAGAAAAAAAAGAGCAGAAAAGTGGCTGCAAGGAGTCTTGCAGTACACTAAACGAGTCTGCTCTTCGCTTTATCGCTGGCCTCTCTGATGGAAACTTTCACGGAGTGTCTGTGACACATTCGGGTGCAGTAGTATCTCTTCTGTTGGTACCTGTCTTCAGCATTAGGCATCAGGCCACTCTCGCTCAGATCTCAGCTCTCAAAAGCCTTTGCCTCCCGCTTGGCCTGCCAGACTCTATTGAAGCAAAACAATAGGGCAATTATCATCATTAGTGCAACACGCCAGATCTGAAATTCGAGAAATGCGGGGGTCCCTGCTTGCCAGAATTTCAGGGGAGCATTCTTAGTTAATCACCATAGCAACGAGGACTATGAGTCAATATGGTGATAAATGGGATGTGTGCATTTTCTTTTGTGATGTACAAGCTGGCTGATCTATAGCCAAGAATTGTTTTGTGGAGCTGTACTGTATTGTGAACTGAATTATTAATGTTCTTTTCTTCAGACTTTGCAAATGTCACGTCATTGTGAATGCTGAAATAAATAAATGAGCAAACAATTCGTAAATACAGCCACCATTAGAATGCATTAGGCGTGCGTCCTGTGGGAAGTATGGACTTGTGGGCTCTATGTCTTTTTGTGACATTGCAGCTGCTATGAACAAAACTACCAAAAAATCCTTACATAAAAAAACACTTTTTCAAAAGGACAAGACATCTAAATAAATTACATATTTTGACACATTGACACCCGCTCAAGAGAACTGTTGCATCTGTTTGTTGCCATGACAGCTGTTACGAAGGCTAGTTTATTCTGTCCTGAGCGCTTACTCACAGTGACAGCTGAGGGCCGCCAGAACGCTTCACAGAGTAAAATAACTGAAACATGGAAACACATACAGATGTGATCTTTATAAAAGGGCCTTTTTACAGATCACCAAATAATTAGGCATCACTCAGTGGCACTTTTAGAAACATGCTGCTATTGACTAAAATGTCAGTAGAAAAGCTGTCTCACAGCAGTGAGTTTTATGGTCATCAGGAAGGGTCTATGACTGACTTGTATACCAATCATTATATTAAAACCAGGGTGCAACAAAATCCAGTTCAAATGAGTTACTGCTTGCACAAGTTTTTAAACATGGATGTGTGTATAGCTAACCAGGTCTGAAGCATATGTTGGGATAATGCTGCTCCTTTGTGTTAAGAGTGGTGAGATTGCTTTGTTGTATGGAGCTTGAAAGTACTTGTTCACTTTGTAAATGACCATTTTATTTGTCTGACAGGCGAAATCCTCTCCACTTCCATTTCATCACTGACTCAATAGCTCAGCAGATCCTGGCTTCTCTCTTCCGAACCTGGATGGTGCCCGCCGTCCGAGTGGACTTCTACGATGCTGATGAATTAAAGGTGAGGCCTGTTTGTGTCAAAGTTTGATAAATGTTTGAAAATAAATAAAGTTTGAAATATGAATGTTACCTCTGCATTGAGAATCACATTGACACATTGTGTTGTGTTAGTCTGAAGTGTCGTGGATCCCCAACAAGCATTACTCTGGTATTTATGGCCTGATGAAACTGGTCCTAACCAAGACGCTGCCTTCAGACCTGCAGAAAGTCATCGTTCTGGACACTGACATCACCTTTGCCACAGACATCGCTGAGCTATGGGCTGTCTTTCACAAGTTTAAAGGTATTTCTGTATTTTTGTAACGTTCTTAAGATGTTTTGTTTAATTTGTAGCAGTCAATTATAAACCAATCACTATTGTAGTATGCCATATTGAGGTAACCAGGTTATTTGTTTCCAGTTACTCAGTAAATGAGAGGTCAATACCAGGTGTGATTCTTCCTGAAATGAATAATGATTCAGTCATCTTTATTTTAGTATTAAATAATTCTTTTTACTGTCCTATTTGCTTGTGGATTAGGTTTTTGAGTTGTTTAGATTAATTTAAATGGCATTGATCTAACATTATTTCTCAACCTTGAACCATGATTGGACCAGGAAATAACAAAACATTTTGAATTTCATGAGAATTCAATTTGATCAGTAACAGAAGCATTCATACAGCCTGCTGTAACTTAGGTGCCAGATGGATTTAAAAGAAGTATTTAAATACTGCAGAAATAGAAACTGATCACACTCCTTTGCAGAGAGCTCATCACAAAAGATGGTTTATTAATGCACTTCATTAAACTACACCTGCTGCATTAGAGTCTAACATTTCCAATTAAACAGATGATATATTTGATATCACTGTGAAAGGTATCTTGAGTGCCAAATACATTTGAAATGGTAACTGCACACCTCCAAAGATGGTCTTTTTTTTCCATGTCTGGACTTAAATATGGCAGGTTTTGGCAGCTGATGTGATTGATTGTTGTAATGTTCAAAATATGCTTCTCCAAAACTCACATGGACCCCAGCAGATTTATTTCTTAGAAACCTAGATATTAGCAAATATTGTTGACCATTTATTCTTTGCCTTCAGTTATAACATGCCTTATATTGCCGTTAAATGGCATTACCATTTAAAGTTATACATGTTCTGCGAACTAGGATAATGCATGATATGTTAAGATTCTGCCGTTATACTTTATTGTTTTTGATCTTGATATATCTTTTCTACCAACATAAATGCACCTCTTACTTGAGGCACTTAGCCTATAAAGCACATGGTTGAGCTTGAGGAGACACAGCAAGCACCATGCTGAATCCTATGTGAGTCAGAATGTAGACTTGTAATGAGGCAACATAAGCAGTTAATGGTAATTTATGGTTTTTACAGTTCAGTCTTTTATTGAAATATTACAGTTTGGATTACTTTAATTATTTCAGTTTGCCTATTGAAAAGACACTTATTTTATGTAAAGACGGAGTTATGTTTGGTTTAAATGGTCGTTTTCAGGGTTGTGTACATTGACTATCCCTTTCAGCTTCCTCCTGTGAGTCCACCGTTTTGGTCATCATTCTCCACCCACCCTTTAGTCAGGCAGAAGAGTGTCTCTCTTTGTTTCTGCCAGCTCTCAGAATGGGGGCTGACTGAAATGCTCAGTGGAAATCATTGTGGGACTGATTTTGACATGATGCATTGTCAATCGAAAATTGTTTGGATGTAGACTTTAAACAAGTGTTGACAGATATTTGTGTATATGAGGGGGAGGTTGGATATTTGTGGGTGCATGAGAAGTCAGAGGTCGAAAATGAATGCAGAGAGTACATATGTGAAAGAAAAAGGAAGTGGCGTAGCACGATTTACTAATGTTTTTTTTCCTACTTGTTACTGTACGTTTTTAAATTGAGAGGTCTTTTGAGAGTGATTTTTCTTAGTATTGAATAAATCTTTCGACTGTGGTATTCCTTGATGTGCATCAGGAAAATATCCTGGGGACAATTTTGTCAGACTGCTTTTAAAAATGGAGTACTTACCGATATATTTATTGCTTTATCTTTGCAGACCTTAACTTCTATCAAAAATAATAAACCGCAGTATTTTATGAACAGCCAAATGAATGCTTTGTTGTTTTATGCTTCCAGCATAGCAAGCTATAGTAGATCATAAAAATATTTGTCTACTGAGTTATTTCAAACTAAAACATAGATGTATTCTTGCTTGGCGAGTAGGAGAAGCTGAATATGGCTGACTGCTGGAGTTTTTTGTGTTTCCACCCTCCTGCTGAGACTTTTCCTGCTGACATCTTTTTATGAGCTTTATCATAGTGCGCCTTTTCTTCCAAAGATGCACTGTAGGCCACATACTGTAAGTAGTTGCGGAAAATTGATGCTGTTCAGTCAGAAAGCACTAAATTCTGTTTTGGAGGTAATTGCAGTGTGTGGATGTGACAACTCCATATTGTGGTATTGTGTGGTGTTTTCTTTTCTTTAAGTTTGTTTTGAAAATTAAATTTAATTATGTCAGAAAACACCATAAACATCCTTTTGTACGTAAATGACATTGTGTACTTTAACGTCCATGACTTACAATTATATTAAACCAATGCTCCTTTTACTCAGCAGTGATTCGTGCCTGGCCAGTATTGTTTTAAGAGCCTTTGTGGGGATTTACGGAGAGCACAACAGCCCGCTTAACTAACACAACATAAAGACAGTGATTTAATGTTGTGCCTTTTTTTATTGCGAAAAATATTTCTGCGGATTCTGTGTGTATATAACAGATAACAGATGAAATGGCGGAGAGTACTAAGTCACACTGACAGCGTGCTTCTTTTATTAACATTGGCAGTCAGGGTTCTCATTGCTAATACACGAAGAGGCACAGACGAGGACAATTCGGCTCCCTCTCTGTACATCTGTTCAACACAATGACCTGCTGTGAAGCATAAGTGTGTTTACTCCTGATACAGGTTAGATGAGGCTGCAAAGACTCACATTGAATGAATTTTTATTAATACTTCTTTTTTTTCTTTCCCAATTTTCATTCTGACTTTTCACTATACTATTGTTTGTATCCACTACAGTGGCCACAATATGATGCAGTGGAGAATGGTAGTGTTGGTGCCACAGGTTGTGGGAAGGAGTTTTGTTTCTCAGGGTGACCTTGTTGAGCAATAGGGGGACTGGGGTCCTTCTGTGCTGCAGATTGAGTGATTGATTTATGGCACCAGTCAGCTCTAAGGAAGGCTGCCTTTAAAGCAAATGTTTAACCAAAAATTACATTTGCACAATTTTTAACAGATATGCCTTGTGTCTCCAAACATTTGTAGAGACCTGCTCATCCGTTTTCTGTGAAATCTGGATTATCAATTGGTAACTTTTGTCTGTTGTTTGAATAACAACATCTCATCTTTGGGGAAGCTTGTGCACAAGATGTTGGTACATTGCTGTGAAGATTAGGGATTCACTGATCCGATATTTGGATCGGATATCAGTCCCAATTATTAACAAAATGAACTGGATTTCATATCGGATAAATAGGTCTATCCATGAGACCGATATTTTGAATTGCACTAAAAGTCTTTGTTTGATGTCAGTGCCGGATCAGAGCACACTGGCGTCTGCCTGGTTTCTGGTTTGCTGGCCGGAGGTTAGCTGTTTGCTATCTTTGATGCTAACGGCTGACCTGCTGACCAGAGGAGTCCAAGTCCATCACTACTCTTCGGCAATTTCCTGCCTGTGTTTGCCGTTTCTCTCGGCTGGGACTGTAGATTGGAGAAACCTGCTGTCATTGTCTGCGATTCATGTTCAGTTCACACTGATGTTGGCTGTGGCTGATGTTGACTGAAGGAGTTTGTCACGTTTTGCTGCTGCTTTGCGGATAGCGGTTCGCTAACACCAGAGCTAGGTGCTGTTGATTCGGCTGAGGACCATGTCCTTTAAAAATGCAAAGTAAATGAGCCAAACATCAAATAATTAAATGAATGACCACTGATTGCATTGTTTGGACATCTGATTCTTATCATGAGCAGTTCCCTAGAAGTTAAACATCAGCTAAAATGTAACATTTATGATAGGGCTAAAGCATCTATAGATATTTGTTGAAAGTATTTACCAATTTAAATGGATTACTTTGATTTACTTCATTTAAACAAAAATGTTTATCTGTTTCATGTGATGAAGTGGTAAGCTGATTGGACCCTGTTTCCACTTGGAAGACAAGTCTTTTTATGTCCCATTTTAATCATGGTTTAGTGTTTGCTCAGTCCAGGCTGGGTGTCATGAATGGCAGCAGCAGCTGAATGATGTGTGTTGCTGGTGAGCGCTGCAGTATGTGTGGACTGTGAACTCTTTTGGAGAGAACAGGTTTGTCCCAAACCCACACACACATGGCTCCTTCGTATCGTTCAGTTCCTCTCTCCAATCTCACACGCCCGGTAAAGACAGCTCACCACCTCCGAGGCTCCAGGAAAATGGCAAGGTTCCGAATGAACTCGCCTCATGAATAGGATTTATCATGCAGCGTCACGCTCGTGCACCCTCTTACTTTCTTTCTCTCCCTTGCTCTCACTCTCTATCTCTCACCCTCTCATTTTCTCCATGCCTTTCTTTCAGTCTCTGCTGCTCATTCCCTCCATCTATTTTTTGCTTTACATTTCTTCTTGCTCTCTTTTCCTCTACCTCCCATCGTAATTTTCCCCTTGTTTCTTTTTATATGTGTATCTGTGTATCTTCTCAAAAAAGTTGGGACAGGGGCATGTCTACCACTGTGTTACATAACCTTTCCTTTTAACAACACTTAATAAGCGTTTGGGAACTGAGGACATTAATTGTTGAATTTTTTCCCATTCTTGCTTGATGTACAACTTCAGTTGTTCAACAGTCCGGGGTCTCTGTTGTCGTATTTTGCGCTTCATAATGTACCACACATTTTCAGTGGGAGACAGGTCTTGACTGCAGGCAAGCCAGTCTAGTACCCACACATTTTAACTTTGAAGCCACGCTGTTGTAACATGCAGAATGTGGCTTGGCATTGTCTTGCTGAAATACGCAGGAACATAGATGGAAAAAGACGTCCCTGAAAAAGATGGCAGCAAATGTTACTCCAAAACCTGTATGTACCTTTCAGCATTAATGGTGCATTCACAGATGTGCAAGGTGCCCGTGCCCATGCCATGGGCACTAACACACCCCCATACCATCAGAGATGCTGGCTTTTGAATTTTGCACTGATAACAATCAGACAGTCTTTTTCCTCTTTGGCCACAAGGACACAACGCCCATGATTTCCAAAAACAATTTGAGTAATAGGACACTTTTCCACAGGACACATTTACACTTTGCGTCAGTCCATCTCAGATGAGCTCAGGCCCAGAGAAGCCGGCAGTGTTTCTGGGTGTTGTTGATATATGGCTTTCGCTTTGTATGATAGAGTTTTAAATTGCACTTGTATGTGGAGTGACAAACTCTGTTCACTGACAGTGGTTTTCTGAAGTGTTTGTGAGCCCATGTGATAATATCCATTACAGAATGAAGTCAGTTTTAATGCAGTGCTGCCTGAGGGGTCGAAGGTCATGGGCATTCAATGTTGGTTTTCGGTCTTGCTGCTTACTTGCACAGATTTCTCCAGATTCTCTGAATGTTTTGATGATATTATGGACGGTAGATCCCTTGCAATTGTATGTTGAGAACATACATGTTGTTTCATAAACTGTTGGACAATTTGCTCATGCAGTTGTTCACAAAGTGGTGAACCTCGACCCACCCTTGCTTGTGAATGATTGACCTTCAGGGATGCTCCCTTTATACCCAGTCATGACACACCTGTTTCCAGTTAATCTGTTCAACTGTGGAATGTTCCAAACAGGTGTTTTTTTTGTTTGTTTGTTTGTTTGTTTTTTTAATGTTTGCAGAAAAAAAACAATAAAGTTTATCCGTTTGAACATTTAAATATCGTGTCTTTGTAGTGTATTCAATTGAATATAGGTTGAAAAGGATTTGCAAATCATTGTTTTCTGTTTTTGTTTGTTTTACACAACATCCCAACTTCTCTGGAATTGTGGTTGTATAAAGGAATAGAGTTGGAATTCTTAAGAAGCTACAGTTGTGTATAAGCCATGTTTAAGCTTTGTACAGTGCTGGAATATAACACAACAAGGCTGTATCACGCCATCTCTAGTAGACGTTATCAAAACCCTTGGAAGAAAAGTTTACAAGTGCATTGCAATATTTATTTATTTATACAGATACATCTAACTCCAATGCAATCGTGTGAAAATGTGTGAAATGTGTAGTCCCCCACAGAGGGGTATAACTCAGAACAGGTGTGTATTGAGAGCCCAGTTGTATTTTTAATGCTTCAGGACACACATATCTGGCAAGCAGATCAATAATATAAGAGAGTGTTTGTGTTGACAGGAGGCTAGAGAGACGCTCTGAGGCTGAGGCAGGGATCACTGGGAACAATTCCTCCAACATAGTATATCAGTCATGGAGCCAAGACGAATCGCTCTGTAAATAACACCGGAAGGTGTGAAGGATGATTCCTTGTAATAATCTCCAATCTAAACTTCACTCAGATCTGTATGTACTTTATCCCTTTTGGGAAGGTTTGTCAGTACTGGGTCATATCTACTTGAGCTTGGGTATGGTAATAGTATGGTATTGTATCCCCCACTCTTGGCATACCCTGGTGGCTTTATGTTGACACATGATGATGGTAGATGTGTTCAGTCATCTAGAGAGCCAAGTGCTGCTTTCATTATGCATTCAACTGGGCTATGGTTGGACTGGATAAGATACGGATCCGCTTCTTGAATATCAGAACTACGAAGAATGCTGACAAATACATGTGCGATTAAATCATACATTTCATTTTGGATCATCACTTTTTTTTTTTTTTTTTTTTTTACATAATTCTGATGAAATGTATAAAAGTATGGTTCATTTCTCAAAATGACACTGTTTATATTGTGGGGTGCTAAACAAAAACTCAAGTAGATCTGACATCTCTGTCTCAGCTTCCCCCAAGAAAAAATGGCCATTTTTTCATCCCAGCACTGGCTTCTGTTTGTTTATGTAACCGAACAGGGAGTTAGTGTTCTCCTCCAAGCATAAAGTTAACACTTTATTGATCCTGAAGGAAGTTGCAGTGTCACAGTAGCATACAAATTGTACAGAGCAGACATACCTTAGTCAAAAATGAGTGTGTCTGTTTGTGTGTTTAATCCACTAAATGTTTTAAAAAGCCCCACTCAAAAAGATTAAAAAAAAATCGGATTTCCCTGTTTCACAGCGACCTTTTTGGTACAGATTTTGCATATTGCCTCGTCTGAATTTCATGGCTCTCACTTTTCATTTGGTTGAAAGCTGAAATACTCCCAACCTGTCGAAGCTGTATTTGGTTTTTTGACTAGGTTTGCTGCCATTGTGTCCAATTTGTAAAAAGAAGACTGACACTCAGCTGTTCAGATGCCAGCAGTTGGGAACACATTCATTACAATCATACACCAAAGTGTAATACAAGAAAGACCATACAATGAAAGGGAAAACATGCACTGTGGTGGTGACAGTCCTTGCCATTCCTTGTGGTTGGCTGGTTAATAGCACAGTATTAACGTATACTGTTTACGTAACGGTTATTGCGACAGCCCTAGATACATGACAGGTACGTTATTGTCCTTAAATATACAAACAGTGTAAATGTACCTTTTAAAGGTACAATAGTGGGTTTCTCCCATATCTACTATATGGATTATTAGGATTATTTATCTAGTTTCATTGAGGTACATACATTTATATGAGTTTTTGAATGTCCATCATAAGGGATGTGTGCGCATGTGGGTGGTATCAGAGATATCAGGCTTCTGGCCTGGCAAATAAAACAATTAAATCATTAATCACAATTATTGTTATCAAAACAACTGGATGATCATGACAACCCCCTTTTTTTAGGAAAATGATACTCTCCCTCTCTTTCCCTCTCTCTCTCCCCATGTATACAGGTATACAGAATTTGTAAGAATGTCATTTCATTGAGAGGGGAAGATGGGGGAGGCAGTAGATTTGTGTTATGATAGCCAAACTCCTTCATTATCTTGGAGCACAAAGCCGTTGCAGTGGCGTTCAGTTTGAATGAACATATTGAATGGAGCCCAGCCAGAACGGAGACACCAGTCATTAATATCAGGGCCGAACTCCCATTGTTCCAAATGAGAGCAAGGAAATTGATCAAGCTAGGGTTGTTAGTGTTCTTTCTCTAAATGGAGAAAGATAAAAGAAGTGGCATTATTGGTGTGTAAAAGAGAGAAAATGAAGAGACACAATGACGCTTAAACAGGCCTCTATAAGGAACAAATGAGGGGCACTACATCTAGATATCAGCTGTAGGATTCCCTCTCTTTTCTTGGAAAGAGTGATACTGCAGCAGCATACTGTTATCCACAACAGCACTGCACAGTGAACCAAGCCTCTAGATGGAAAAGCAGCCACTCCACAAAGGTAATATGCACCAATAAATGGCTTACAAAACCAGCAAGCATGTGGAACAGCATGGAGGACATAAAATAGAACACAGATGTAATCAAGCGTGTGTTTATTGTGACCTTGCTGCTGGTCATTTAATGTGCATCAGCAGCACAGAATAGGCACACAATCTCAATTACGATCTGTTCCCACTTTTAATTACATCCTCGTGTGATAAGTTACCCTTTAACCCGACTTAACAGCATCTGTGAGCGAATGAATCCTTATCCAACTGATAATGAGAACAGCTTTGTTACGGATTAATAGAAATCATCAAAAGTTTACTTAAAACTATCAACGACATCAAGTACTCCCTTATCTTGGTTTAACTGATTGTGTGCAAGTGTTTTGTGTTCTGTTAACCGTCTGCTGGTGCGGGTAAGACTCAATAAATTGTTTATTGCTTCTTCTGTGCACATGGCCCAATCCTTAGGCTACCATTGCCTTGCTTTTTAGAGTTAAGTATTATTGATTTCTGTTTGGAATTATGGAATAGACCACTGAGATCTTTGGGTTTAAGCCATTTTTGCCTATGAACTGAACAGTGCTTTGAAAGTAATGTTCCAGAGCATTCCATAACATCCTATGCACAGTTTAACACAGGTTCTTATTATGTAGTTGGAATTCAAATATTTATGCTGCAAGCTAGCACACCTGCACAATTAATAAGTCATGTGAAAGTAAAGCTATTACTTTAACCACATAAACATATTACATAACACAAGCTACTCAAAATGTCCATAATACACAATTTGATTGTTTACTGAATTTATCATATTTAAATGTGTGTGTTTGTGTTTGCCTGTGAATGGATTTGGTGAATTGCTGGGGTCAGGCAGGACAAATCAAACCTCTACACTGGTCAGCTTGGGCCTGCTGGCCATGCTTTCAACAACACAAGCTGAGGTCCAGGCCTGTCCAGATGCTAATGATGAGCTGCAAAATAATGACAGGACAAGTCCATGGAGTCTTTTCATTGCAAGAGTAAATGATTTACAGATAACTACGGTGTGTGAGTGATCTGCATAATATAAATAGAGCAGCTGAATCTGACGGCATCAGTCGTAAGCACAGTGGCGTGTTATAGTTAGTCCTAATAAAGGAGACACCATTGTAGGGCGAGTCCTGTTATTTTCTTGTCCCCCTAATGGTCACATTGTGCTGATATATATTGATTGTTAAAAATGTATTTATTTATTTATTTTTTACATGGATCTGCTGCTCAGATACACTCATTAATCTAGCTCACAGCCTTCATTACACCTGCACTGTGGTGCTGCCACTTTGAGAGACGGACACACATATACACACTCAGGCCTCTTTCACCAACTGCTGACAATTACTGTTCTCCTGTCCCTCTCAGCACAATTACTTCTCCATTTCCCCAAGCTGATCGTTCCCTCACTCTCACCCCAATCATCTATTATTGCTCTCCGCTTGCCTGAGCCCCTGAAACCAGGTGTTTTCCTTTGCTCCCTTTTCCTGCCTTGTCATCATTTGCCACCTTGCTTAATGTACATTTTAAATATTGGACATAAGAAGTGACATTTAATTCTGTTTACCTCGCATTTTTATACAGTTGCTTAACGAGCTATCAGCAAATATGTATTCAGAATATATCTGTGTGTTCCTAATTTTGATATATTGATATATCATATTGTGCTATTTCTTTTTGGATTTTTGTTGTCTCACCAGGGAAAGACGGAATTAATATTTTATTAAAGCTGAAAGCTTTTAAGAAGCTTATCTGATGTTGACATTTTTGGTGCTCTACCAGGTCTTACAGTTATTAGGAGTGTCTAATTTCTCTCTCTTTCTCTCTCTCTCTCTCTTTCTCTCTCTCTCTCTCTCTCTCTCTCTCAGGTCAGCAGGTTTTGGGGCTGGTAGAAAATCAGAGTGATTGGTATTTGGGGAATCTGTGGAAGAATCATAGGCCTTGGCCTGCTCTGGGCAGAGGCTTCAACACCGGTGAGTCAAAAGTGTGGAATTCATTAGCACTTGAAAATTTTGCAGCACCACATGTAATATAATCAAATGTTTCATACCCATAATAACCCTACATTTTGACACAGCTTATTCTAACAGCAGAGTGGCGAGGTCTTGCCTAAGGTAATCTCATTTTTGTGCCACATGTTGGCATATCCGTTTCATGCAGAGCTACTTTACCAGGTTCTAAATTGTTAGAGGCAAGGAAATACTTCCTTGTATGAAAGAAAAGTTGAAAGTATTTCCTATTGACCTGCTACACTGAAAGAGCACAATAAAAATTCAGCTTGATTAAACAGAGAAAGTGTTTAATTATATAGTATAGACGCCATATTGTTTTTTATATTTACCATCTTTTAGGCTAGTCCACTGTAGGACCAAAGAGGTTTTTACTACTGTGCTGCTACAGAGCTGTAGAGTACTTCCATTTTATCACGGAGTCATTGGCAGTGTAGAAAAGCTCTGCATACCCTTGGAGTTTATAAACAGAAAATTTGTCAAGACGTTTCTGCAGCAGAAATCTACTACTTCATTCATGACTATTTCTTCCCCTGGAAGCTCTAAAAAAAAAGGAGTTCATGAACAGTTTTCTGCAACAAACTTAGAGCTTTTATTACTGATATTAGATGCATTACGCATGTTCACAGTGGCTGTAACCCTCCTGCAGTTGTTGTTCTGCAGCTTTGGTAACAGATGGAACACAGTCAGGTGTAAAATGTTTTATTTGTTAAGCTCTTTCCCTCAGAGAGGAAACGTATGGAATTTCTTGTTTGTTTAATTCAGTGTTCTATAAACGTTTGATGTTTTTCTCCTTTAGCAGTCATGTCTGTCACTATATTCATAACTCTGCTGTTAGATCGGTGACAGAGGCCATGTACATGCAGAGTGACCCTGTATAAAACACACTTCTCTTTATATTAGGGTTCTAGTTCATCTTGAAATGTTTAACATGCACAAAGCAGCATGAGATTTCAAATCCCCTTTTTTTTTAACCTCTGTATATAGATCATGGCTATAGTTTCACAATAACATATCACGCTAATGAACACTGAGTGATCACTGGATTAGGAACACCTACCTCCACTGACAATAAGTCTATCTGTTTTTTGCATACTTCGTATGAGGGAACATTATTTATAAACACCAGTAGTCCTGCGGTGTCTGATCCACTTGTACCAGCGCAACACACACTAACACACCACCACTACGCCAGTGTCAATGCAGAGCTGAAAATGATCCACCACCCAAATCATACCTGCTCTGTGCTGTACTGCGTGGGGTCCTGACCATTTGAAAAACAGGGTGAAATGGGGATAAGAAAGTATGCAGAGAAACAGGTTGACTACTTTCTGTAATTGGAGAACTAGAGTGCCCCTGTGTGGTCAGTGGAGCTGATAAAATGGACAATGAGTGTAGATACAATGTAGGTGTTCCTAATCCTGTGAATAAGCATCACTATCAGGGAATATGTGCTTTTAAAGGCTAAGCACCGCTTAATGGACCTCCATGAATCTTTTACATTATTTTAGTTACTGACATATATAAGTATGAATTAAAATGAAAATAGCAGCTTAATTTGCTTTAAAACTGACAATTTTATTAAACTGATGGAAAAACCCGAGTTCGCTACGGAAATTCTTGAACGCAACCGTGACGTCACTGGTGGACAACAGCTGAACAATGCCACGGTAAAACACCGCTATGACTGACTGTTATGACAGTATCTAGCTAGCTAAATAACCAACATTATTCATGACAATAGCCTAGCAATAAGCTAAACTCAAATTTAGACTTGCCGTTATTCTTGTAAATGTGATCGAAGTTGAACTCGAATTCTATAAACCTCCGTAATGCAGCTACGTAGCCGAGTATAATCTGAGCCACCGAGTTTAGCAAGTCAAGCTAACGTTAACTAAGACCAACTAAAACAGGCGAAGTAAGTGTACTTACCCTATTTACCTCCATGTTACAGAGGCTCTTGAACACTTTTTGTTGGTGTCCTTACATGCCCATATTGATGGAAAAGCACCAGTGAAATGAGCACTACAGATAACGGAGTGAGCGGATGGTCCTTTCCAAAGTGCCCTTTTAAAATTGACATCTTTGGGCCATTTGTGCACAGATGTCCCACTGCACATTAAATTATTGCAGCCAAAAACAACACACCTTTTCGTCATTTTGCATTAAATTAAGTGCAGCTTCTAGAGTTGTTGTCCACCATCTACGTCACAGGCAAGACACCTATTAGAGTTTCTGAACACCGTTGAGGGGGGTACCAACCTTAACCTTAAACCTTATTCCTTGAATTAGTAAGAAATAACATGTGTTCTGACTATCAATAAACACAAGTTAGGAACTTAAATCCCACTGTATTTATGTGTTTGACACTTTCATATCGCTGGTGCTTAGCCTTTAAGCATAATTCACAAACCATTTTACTGATGCCTTAGTTATGCAATTTTTTTTATTGAAACACTAATCAGTTAGGGCTGTTACAATAATTATCGACTTATCCTTAATGATATTTTCTGACTTTAAAATCGCCCATTGTGTTTACTGATGTGTTTATTTACAAAAGAATGAACGTCACCAACATTTAAACCACTTTCTATTCTAGAGCCATTATGTGGGTTTGGGGAAAACTGTGTTAAAATGACGATATCATTTATCATAATTATTTCTGGGAGAAAATATATCAGCCAAAAAACAGCTATCCGGACAGGTCTATGGTCAGTTAACAAGTCTTTGTTTCTGATACCTCTTGCGGTGTGTGTATATTTATTTTTATTAATTCAAGTGGATGCACTCTACATGTCCTCAAGACTCTTCTGATAAGAGCTTATTCTACTCTCTGAAACTTAGTCTCCTCTTCAGTTCAAGATTCATCATTCGTCCATATCAAGCATGCTGCTACGGTCAGTTAACCAAGAGTAGATGCCATGATTCAGTCAGTCCAGTACGATTGCTGCCACGCCAGTGAAATGCCATAGCTCTCATTACTCTGCTGTCACATTATTCAATCCACTGTCACACTGTGTTCCCTAATACATCCATTCTGCTTAAAGTAATCAGACACTCATCACCACATGGTCGCGCTCTTAATGTGGATTTTTTTTACCCTAACTGTGTGGCTGACAGCTGGGTTGATAGCATGTTAGTTCTAAATTCTGTGGAGAATGGCATTATCAAGGTCATGATTAGTGAAAGGGCATCTGCGTGGCTCATCTTAATAATGCTTAATGGCTCCCTCCTGCTGTGTCTTGGTGTGGGGGTGTGTGTTCCAGGTGTGATTCTCCTGCTGTTGGATCGTCTGAGGAAGCTCAGATGGGAGCAGATGTGGAGACTGACAGCAGAGAGAGAGCTGATGAGCATGCTGTCGACATCACTGGCAGATCAGGTACAAACATGAACATCACTTCTGTACAGATCTGTTCTTTGTTTAAATAACATATTTACAAAAGTCTGACCATATGCTTTCAGGCAATTTTTCAATCTCTAATATCTGATCCCATCACAAACAGACCAACATAACATTGCACATGGTAGCAGTAAAGTGCACAACGTTGATCAAATGTATTTTTCCAACAGGGAGTTGTTCTGGTAGTAAACATCCACAACTATAATTGGTCAGGAATTCCTGTGCTAATTCTACATTTTTGCAAAGTTCAGACACTGAGATGTACACAGTCTTCTTTACAAATATAGCCATCTACTTCACTGTCTGGAATAAATAGTGAACTTCACCCTGCTCTTCAATGAATAGGACCCCTACAGTGGCTCAATCTCAGCGTTTCAGTGACATTAATGTTGTGGTGGTTTTAGTGTGTGTTGTGTTGGATCGGACACAGCAGTACTGACATTACATCTCTAAGGTGGATTAATGAGGTAGGTTTGTTTAACAGAGTGCACAGTGAGTGAACACAGTTTTTAATTGTAGAGAGAAAAAAGTGCTCCTTTATGGTCAGTTGACCTGATAAAATGGACAGTGAGTGTAGATACCAGGTAGGTGTAAATTTCTGTTATTTTATAATTACACAGAATATCTGGAAGAAACTTTTAATGTTTGATGTCCATTAGTTTAGTTTTCAGTTGTGTGAACATTGCCAGTAAAATATCCATAGAGAATTTGACAAAGAACTAGGGCTGTGTACATTTCATGATAATATCAATATAATTTTTAAAACAATAAAAACAAAAATAATAATAATGATAGTTTATATGCTACATATTTATTTGTTTCAAAATCAGAATCTTGGTATGTTACTGTTTTTTGTTTTTTTAACAAATGTTTGAAACATTTACATATGTAGTAAAAGAAAATTTTACTATTTAATGAAATAATTTAACGTAATTAATATATATTACGTAGGTGTGTTCTCCCCTTGTCCGTGTGGGTTTCCTCCGGGTGCTCCGGTTTCCTCCCACAGTTCAAAAACACACGTTGGTAGGTGGATTAGTGACTCAAAAGTGTCCGTAGGTGTGAATGCGTGTGTGTGTGTGTGTGTGTGTGTGTGTTGCCCTGTGAAGGACTGGCACCCCCTCTAGGGTGTATTCCCGCCTTGCGCCCAATGATTCCAGGTAGGTTCTGGACCCACTGTGACCCTGAACTGGATAAGCGGTTACAGATAATGAAATGAAATGAAATAATTACCATGTACAACATACAATGTAACAGTTGCAATAGTTTTTTCTTAAAATTATTCATTCATTGTCTGTAACCGCTTATCCAGTTCAGGGTTGCGGTGGGTCTGGAGTCTACCCAGAATCACTGGGTGCAAGGCAGGAACACAACCTGGAGGGGGCGCCAGTCCTTCACAGGGCGGCACACACTCACACAATCACTCACACATACGGACACTTTTGAGTCGCCAATCCACGTACCAACGTGTGTTTTTGACTGTTGGAGGAAACCCAGTGGACAACTCACCAAACTCCTAACAGACAGTCACCCGGAGCGGGACTCGAACCCACGACCTCCAGGTCCCTGGAGCTGTATGACTGCGATGCTGCCTGCTGCGCCACCGTGCCACCCTTCTTTAAATCAATTCATGTATTTTTCAGAGTTTTGCCCTATTGCCAAGAATATCGTCATTGCCAGAATACCCTGAAATATTAGGTCTGTCCCCAAACCTAGTGAGCTGCCTAGGTAGGCACTGACTGCTTGGACAACTGTTCAAGTAGACAGCATTCTAATGGTGGTCTGTCCTCATGAGGCAGATTGTTAAGACACTATAGTTAGAGAGCAATTCCGTCACGGCTTGTTCATGCAACCAGTGTTTTTTATTTTTTTTTAACTCTGTGGCTAGCGTCGCCTCAGTTTCAGTACGGCGGATTCTAATCTCCCCTTTTTGTTTATTTTTTTCAAAGTTATGTTAAAACCATTGTTTTTCTTGTGAAATTCCCAATATGTTTGATGTGTCAAATGACCCTCTTCCCATTGGGGAAAAAAAACAAAAGTTGGATCCAAAATGGCCGACTTCAAAATGGCCACCATGGTCACCACCCATCTTGAAAAGTTTTCCCCCTCCCATATACTAATGTGCCACAAACAGGAAGTTAATATCACCAACCATTCCCATTTTATTAAGGTGTATCCATATAAATGGCCCACCCTGTATGTAAGGCATTGCAGAAAGAGTAGAAGCTTCTAAGGTTTGCAAGGAACGTTTTAAAAATTCCACAGCAAAAGTATTTTGAAAGATCATCAGCTGTGATAAGCTTTGCTGCACTTAAAATGTTCTTAATGTCAAAATATTCTTTTCATTGCGTTTTCTAAACTCTGGCATGAGCCAGTATGAAAGCTGATGTACTGTATATGTTTGTCTCCAACTGCCAACATTTTTTGTTCACTGCTGTGAACATGATGTCTGATCGACAGCACAACACCTAGCTGTCATACCAAACAGCTTCTTAGCCTGCTTTAATGCAGCTCTCTGCCCATACTTTCTCCAGCAAATCCAGGACCTGAGCTTCAACAGCCTCAAGCGTTTGGTTTCTTCTATCACCAAACACTCAGGGTCACATCTTTCATCTCCTCCTCAAAGGCCTCTGCCCTCTGCCTCCCTCACACTTTCTCTCTTTCACGCTCTGACATATCTCTCTGAAACTCCATCTCTGAGCACTTCAGCACTTTTTGATTTTTTTCACAGCCACTGTTCTTAACACTTCCTTTTTTTAGACAGTTTTCATCTATCCAGATCCTCTGTCTGATCTTCACTCCCAAGCATCTCCTTTATTTCCATTTGCTTTCATACCAGTCCAGTCCATGCTCTGAGGCACATCTGTGATGATTCTACATCATTAACCTCAGTTCCACATAGAGGTACTTTCAGGTCAAATATCGAGAATGATTTTTGAGCTCTATGAAGACCACATTAAGTCGAATATTAAATAAGTGATTTTTTTTTTGTCTTAATGTTTCTACATGTTTAACAGGGCTTGTGGCAGGTTTTGGAAGAAGCTAGCAATTCTGTTATCGTGAACTGCTGTAGATTAGAACAGATACCAAGCTTGTATCATTTTTCCATTTGGCAGTGTTACTGTAGATTTAACAGTTCTTTGATCTGACTCTCTCTCAGGATGCGGTGTAGTTAAACAAGTGTCCAACCATGTTTAGCCAAGAAACTGCTTTCTCAGCTGTTCATAATAGTGTCCATTTTAGATCCATCATATGATGTTTACTTTTTAACATAAACTCTATTTCTAGATGTTTTTTTTATTAGTCTTTCATTGGTTAAAACCAATTGGAATTCAGTGCTGTGTAATCTGATGAAGTTTTAAAGCACAACTAACCTTGGGATTGACCAAATGTTTAATGTGATGTGTGCATTCTGAGGAGTATGATGATTTAACGTGATCTCAAAAAACCTAAATCTACTTTGTCCATTGAGCCAAAGTAATAAGAGAACGCTTTTCTCTTATTCCCCAATTTAACTATATATATATATATATATATATATATATATATATATATATATATATATATATATATATAAACTACACACATTATTTTTGTATGTCATAAGGAAGCCTGACATTGTCCACAGGTCTGTTAGTATCTGATGGAACCGAATGTGAGCTCTACTTTTGTGCTTTGCAGGATATCTTCAACGCAGTGATCAAACAGAACCCCTTCCTGGTTCACCAGCTGCCCTGCTTTTGGAACGTCCAGCTGTCTGACCACACCCGCTCTGAGAAGTGCTACAAAGACGTGTCTGACCTCAAGGTGAGGGGGTTGGGGGAGACTTTTTGTGTATAAAATATGAGTAAAAGTAGACTAGTAGTTCATGAATACAGGTAGTTTTATTCCCAGAACAGAGGAATCTAATCAGAAATTCTATTATGTTATATTCAAAACTCAAAATAATCATAAAACTAATTTTGCATTTGTCATGATTCTGAGCCTTGAAATCGACAACAAATGCAGAATTATTGATACCTTCAACAGTCTTCAGCTGTTGACATTGTTGACTGATAACATTATAGTTGTCTGCACATAAACATTCTACAGTAGCCAGGATTATTGGCTTCTTTGAGTGGGAGCAATCATTAAAAATAGTTTTGTTTTCAGTTGGCTCAGTCTCACACTGACAGTGTGAAGGAAATCTAAATTTTAATGGAAGTAAATGTGGTCAAAAAAAGGTTGGCTATTTAATACTTAATAGCACAGTAGTGAATGCATTTCCAGGTGTGTATCCATTGTTGTTTTTGTCTAGCATCTGTCAAAACCCTTTGGTTTCATATAATTTATAATTTCACTGATTCTTCCCCATAATGACGAAAGCCTTGGGGAACTTGGACTCAAGAATGTCAATTAATTTATTTTTTTTTAACCCAATGAAAAAGGAAGTCATGGATAAAATATAAGAGGGAACATGCTTCAATTGTATTATCTATGCAAGTGTCCCTCAATCAATCAGAGGTTATGTTAGTATCATATTTACATTGTAACCGTTTGTTCATGGTCATTTCAGCCTTCTTTAACAAGGGTCCTGATAATTGTAGAGATGAACATATAGTCTATGTTTATGTTAGAAACATCAGGTAGATATTTATAGTAGATCACTACAAGCATTTAAAATGTGATGTTGAATACAGCTGTCAGGTTCTAAGCTAATAAAGACAACATCCATTAATAATATAAACAACTTTTGCTTGTGGGAGAAGCTCTAATAATATTCTGTGGATCGATCACTGCTAGAGCTCTACAAGATTTAGGCTGAATATTAAGTGGCTCCCTACTCTGTACATAGTGCACAACATAGGAATTTAAATGTTGGCTCCTGCCCTCAGTGTACAGTGTCTGCAAGTAATAGTCAATGGGGATTAAGTCACATATGCACAAGTATAGAAGGGTGTAGAAGACTGCATATTATAACTTACATAGTGCACTACACAGGGAATGGAAAGCCTTTTGAGAGCCATCTTTAGTGGAGAAGGAGCAGCTGAAATCTCATATATAGCTGATGAGAAAGAGGCAGATAAGGGAAGGGGCATATCTGTGATGGTGTATGTATGAATTCCTTCCTGCTGACTGTGACCATCTGCTCTCAGAATATGTGTGTGTGTGTGTGTGTGTGTGTGTGTGTGTGTGTGTCCTATGTCCTCTGTGAATGGCTGAGTGACAGTAGAGGAATAGCTGCCTGGTGCCCCCTGCTCCTCCCCAACTGCAACTGCTGTTCTCTTAAGCTGCACTGGCTCTAACACTGACCTTTCTACCCAAACACACCTGAGGCCAGCGTAGAAGCAGATACACCTCATTGCCAAATGACAGCATGGTTGACTGGGCCCTCTTCACTCATGTCTCACACTTCCAGTTTCATAAACTATTTTTATAAACACAGCGAACATTCTCTCTGCCTTTGTCTGTTTGGACAGGTGATCCACTGGAACTCTCCTAAGAAGCTCCGGGTGAAGAACAAGCATGTGGAGTTCTTCAGGAACCTGTACCTGACCTTCCTGGAGTATGATGGAAACCTGCTGAGGAGGGAGCTCTTTGGCTGCCCCAGCGAGACCGACCACAACAGTGAAAACGTAGGTACAGGAAAAATAAATAAAAGAGAAATTGATGGAACTCACAGTGAACTGTGGGGAAATAAGCCTCTACTCTTCTGAGAAGGCTACACAAGGTCTTGGAAGATTTTTGTAAGAATTAAATTGTATTCAAATCAAGTCAACGGATCCTTATTGTAACTCTTTATTGGAATGAAGGGCCATTTCTCAGGCCCATGAGCAGCACAAAACCACAGCAAAGAATATACAGTAAATACACCATACAATAAAAAATAAAAAATTAGCTCAGCTTAATTTCATACTGCAGTTTAGGAACAAGCAGACTAATGAACAGAGAGAATGATGATAACAATTCCTGTCGACACATAACTCATATGAGTCTGAGCGGAGTTATTTGGTCAGGGAAAAAACTACTTGTGGCAGAGGTTAAATGTTTGTATAGGGTACGAGGGAAAGTATCCTCTCTCTCTCTCTCTGTGAAATGACAGATGCCTCTGTGGGTGAGAGACACAGATGGGTCTTTCATGTGACTGTGTGTGTGTGTGTGTGCGTGCACTCCTGCATGCCCGCACATTTGCGTTCATCCAGGGTCGTTCCCTCTCCTCATAGCAAGAACAGCAGGTGGTCTTTATAATGAGACACTTTTTTGTAAGGCATGTTGAGAGAGTGTGTGGAAGGATCAGACGAGTGTGATATGGGCTGCATCCCTGCGGAGGGGACGTCAGCATCACTGCCTGCTTGCTGTGTGCAGCCTCACTGATGTATCCTAATCCTAATCTGCTTCGTTTCACAAGTGCCTACTGTGGAATTGCATTTCAGATACATCGGTTTATTGGACATTGTGTGTACACTAAAGTGGAAATATTGTAAACAAAAAAAAAAAAAAAAAGTGGCAGGGGGATCCTTTAAACAAAAGCGCACAGCCTTCATGTTTTCCTGGTGGGAATAATACCGATTTGCCACAGTTTTCCAAGTTTTCCAGGACATCTCCAGTTTCCTTAATTAATCAAATCATTCTTAGCTTGACATTTTCTAGGACGGCCTTGGCACTGCTTTTGTAGTACTAATCAATTTAATGGGTCCTTCTTAACTCGAGAAACATGCGGTCCACTCGATTTTGCTGAGTTGGAGAAGCTATTTAAATCACATTAATGGAATGCTTGGGCTAATGAAGTCACTCAGGAATTAACTGGCCCAGCTTTCCTCAGCTTTGCATGTTTCAGCCACAAATAGATTAAAAGTGTCCAGTGCCTTTCAGCAACTGAGAGATTTATTAATTTGTTTGTAAAGTAATTTTTAAGTGTTACTTATGGTGACACCTATACTATTGTGTATAAAAATGGAAATTTCCTAAAGCCCAACAAAATATTTTTCCCTCTGGCAATGTTCCAATTAAAAGCACTGCTTAATATTAATGAGGGCTCTAAGGAGAATAAAGTGTCAAGTATCTGAGCACCTTTTCCTCTGTCTGTTGACTGTGCAAGTGTTTAAGTTCCCCACAGGAAGGAAAAAATGGATTTACTGTTCATTACTTCTTGTAACACTGCTGATTGTAGTAGTATTATTAGCAGTGCGGATATTATTAGTGATGTCGTTGAATCTCACCGTTATTCCTGCTGTTTCCTCAGCTCCAGAAGACTCTGCTGGAGCTGGATGAGGATGATCCGTGTTATGAGTTCCGGAGAGAACGCTTCACTGTTCACCGCACACACCTTTACTTCCTGCACTATGAGTACCAGCCCAGCACAGACAACACTGACGTTACACTAGTGGCTCAGCTCTCTATGGACAGGTATGTTTCTATACGGATGTTATATATTAAGGATGCACAGTTGTGGAATTCTGAATTTGCCATGCCGATACTGGTATTTTTTATGCATGTATGTCAGTGTTTATGATGATGTAAATATAGGGCTATAACTTTGAAAAGCCTTAACGTTTTAATATAATATTGAATATTTAAATGTTTTGTAAACCATTATTGTCAAAGGAGATGGTATAAAATTCGAATTAACACTGTTAGTGTAATCATTTAACACTCTCAGTGTTAAGCTAACAGTAATAGTGTTGGTTTAACATTGGTGAATTTACTGTGTAAAGCCAAGTCAGGGTCAAGAACAAGACAGGGACACATTGCGTCAGGGTCAAGACCAAGAGTTTTAGTAGTCGAGCCTAAGTCAACAATGAGACTGAGAGTGGCCGAGAGGAAAGAACAAGACAGAGACTAGATTAAAATTTCTTTCAGAACATGGAGAAAAAAATGATTAGCTTGTACGTCTTCGTACATATATATTCATTCATTCATTATCTGTAACCGCTTATCCAATTCAGGGTTGCGGTGGGTCCAGAGCCTACCTGGAATCATTGGGCGCAAGGCAGGAATACACCCTGGAGGGGGCTCCAGTCCTTCACAGGGCAACACAGACACACACATTCACTCACACACTCACACCTACGGTCACTTTTGAGTCGCCAATCCACCTACCAACGTGTGTTTTTGGACTGTGGGAGGAAACCCACGCGGACACAGGGAGAACACACCAACTCCTCACAGACAGTCACCTGGAGCGGGAATCGAACCCACAACCTCCAGGCCCCTGGAGCTGTGTGACTGCGACACTACCTGCTGCTCCACCGTGCCGCCCCTATTATCATTCATTATACATTATAAATAAATAATATCATGTTAAATAATATATTTTGTAAACGAATACAAAACATTATATATAGTCTAAAATAATCATTATTATATTGTAGTCTTAATCAAAATAAGGCAATGAAAAGCATATTGATAGAGATGATTTTAATAGCTTTCCTATTTCTTTGGGAAATTTTGTACTGTGATGTGGCAGATCTTAATTTTGCTGGATGAAGATTGTGAATTACTACCACAGACCTCTAGGTGTATAAAAATGGAATATGTCCCAATGAATTGTTTAATAGGGAAAAAAAAATAAAAATCTTGGGTATCTATGAAGAATTGCTAGTATTTATCTTTTGTAAATTTCATAATGTTATGGCTGATGACTGTAAACATAATATGCTTAAATGTTTATCATGTTTTTTTTTATTGCAATTGTTTATTCATATTTATCAATATTATTTGGGCCTTGTGCAAAGATTGCAAAAGTCTATACGAAGATATCTTCATATTGAGCTACTCTGCAAGTTAACACAGGCAGGATGTGAGAAAGACTGTTTGTGTGTTGTTTGCTCTAGGTAAACAAGGTCTTTGGTGTTCTAATAATAGTCCAGAGATCTGATTTTACTCATTTGGTGAAGGCTGTGGCTGAATCAATGAGAGCTGTGAACTTTTGATGATGCTTTCAAAGCTCTTTATATCAAAGTTATTTTTCTGGTTCTGAACTGGAACCTTGACACATTGATTTTTGTATCTCGGTGAAATTGTATTAATGTTAGCTGAGGTTTGTTTGTTTTTCTTGCTTTTCTCCCACCACAGAGATTTCTGTAGTCTGCAGAGGTCAGCATTAATGCTTAATTATTAACGTCCACACCGTCCCACTTCAGCCACACGTCCAATCCACACGCACACCAGTTCAGTAGTGTTTCCTGCCACACCCACCCTCAAATCCCAGCACCATACTTGGCAGCACACACTGACTTGTGTGTTCATCACTGTGCCAGCCCATCCACCTGCACATGCACCTAAGAATTAGTCCACCGCACCTGGAAAATTATTTCACAGTCACAGAGCATTTGGTAATCCCAGCTTGTGCAGACCTCTAACCAGTGATGCATAATAAAATTCTGTTAGCTAAACTTTCAAAATAGAAGCTGTCTATTTATGATTTATGAACGCTTTGCGATTGCTAATGATGTCATGTGGCAAGTTTTTCCAGAAACCAAGGCAGTCTTCCCATTGTCAGGTTTTCAGCTTTTGGTTTTGGCTCACGGCTTCAGTTTTATTATCTGTGCGAGAATGAGAAAGTTCTTCATTTCCACTGGTCCATATTGATAAGCAGGAGGCAGGGAGCAGAAAGCCTGCAGGCCTCTGCATTGGTATTCACCACTGAGCACCAGCCTTCACTCATGGCCCACTGTCTCATTAGATCTCCAAACTCTGTGATAGGTCAGCTTTAGACCGAGGTACTGACCGAGTCGGTTCTGATTGAAGTGGAATCATCAGGAAAGGTCAGATTTTAGGTCATTCCTGCCCACACTTCTTTATGGAAGGCATTGAAGCTGACTGAGTGACACACTGACTGAGCCAGTTCTGATTGAGCTGGAATCATAGCGGAAAGTCAGAACTTAGGTTGCAAATTTCCATAGAAGGATAGAATGTGACAATACGGTTGGTTTGGTTTTGCTTTCTCTAAAATGGCCAGGATGTGGGCTCATGTTGAATAGCTGAAATGTAAATTGTCATCATATTATATGAACATTGTAGCCACTGTTGTCATTAAAGTTATCATAATAATCATGATCTTCATGTTCAGATACAATGGCATCTCTAAAGAAATCTATTCCTCTATCTTCACTCATGCAATACCCCAAATCGAAACCTAATAACCACTTGAATTGACGGTACTCTCAAAGGATATGTAGCCAAGAAATTATCATCTTTTGTGTGTTTTACATCAATACACATTTAAGGAACTTGTTTTGTGAACAATAGGGTAGATTGTTAAATTGAATCAGTTAATTTTAGGCATTTTAATTCAACAGCAGAGTCACTGTGAGCAATGAGTTTTTTCTTGTTCTAACATTCTGCTGAGAAGTCTTGAATAGTAGATACAGATATTCTTCTGGATAAACAATGACTCAGATCTTCACAAGTAGACACTTTGTGTGCTAGAACAGGCTTATATTTTTCATTGTCCAGATTACAATAGGTTTTAAATTTTACATGCTATTTAAAAAAAAAACAGGCTCTCATTTACCCTCATCTCCCTGAGAGTAAGCTGGTTTGCTTGTTCTGCATATGGTGGATAAGTCAGATTCAGATAAGGGGGTTTGAGCATCCGTCTGTTTTTCTGACATCTCTGAAAGTCAGCCAATTTTGAAGGCATTGGCATTGATTTCAAATGGCAAGAGTTAGGACCCATATCGGATTTGCTGTTTATTTCTTTCCTGCAGTCAGAGACACTGAAGTATTTTTGGGAACGACAAGTGATTGACTATTCCATATCGAGAGGACTGTGACAAAGGACTGTGGAGAAATCTATACCCTGATATCTACAAAATAGATGTTGGCAGCATTTAAAAGTCAAGGCAGTTTTTCTCCTGTCCATTTCTGGGTGCAGTTTTGTCCTTACTGACTTGATAAGGTGAGAATGATGTCGCACTTTACTGGCTCCACTCGACTGAAAAGGTCAGGGTGATGAGAAAGGGTAAAAGCTTTGCTTTCCATTTTGGGCGATAAATCTACTTCCATTTTCTTTGTCTGTAAACAGCCTCACTGACAATCAGGGATGTATAACCTTTCCTGAGTACACCAGTTTGAAATCCAGCGGACTAATCCAGAGTTGTCTGACATCAGTAATACAATTGTACAAGTCTGAATCTTTGTGTGGGTGGTTCTCCATGTTGATTACTAAAAGGGCGTTTGTATGTTTGATGCGAGGCAATGTTGATCTGTTGCAGGCTGCAGATGCTGGAGGCCATCTGTAAACACTGGGAGGGTCCCATCAGTCTGGCTCTGTATCTGTCGGACGCTGAGGCCCAGCAGTTCCTGCGCTACGCTCAGGGCTCGGAGGTGCTAATGAGCAGAAGCAATGTGGGATACCACATCGTCTACAAGGAGGGTCAGTTCTACCCCGTTAACCTGCTGCGCAACGTGGCCATGAGGCAGGTCAACACCCCCTACATGTTCCTGTCCGACATCGACTTCTTACCCATGTATGGACTCTACGAGTACCTCAGGTAAGACTGCTGCTTAGAGCAGAGATTGAAACTTCAGTTCTCCATTATTTATTCTGTTCAAGCCGCAACATACAACTTTTAATTCAAGAGCTCTGAAGCTCTTTAGTCTCCTTCATTACCTGCTTCAAATGGAGAAACGTTGGACAGAATAGATCAAGAATGAATGCTTCCTTGTGGGCTCCAGAGGCCTAGATGCTTTACCACATTTTTGAGGTAGACAGAAGGTGACTAACGTGTAGGATTTTATAAAATTGGACAGCATCCAGAAATGCTACTGTATGGACAAGCTCTTTTTTTAGGGGATTTCTGTTAGGGCTTGAAACATGTACGATGTACCTCCTGCAGGAAGTCAGTGATGCAGTTGGACATGGCCAACACTAAGAAGGCTCTGGTGGTCCCTGCATTTGAGACGCTGCGGTACCGTTTGTCCTATCCTAAATCCAAGGCGGAGCTTCTGTCCCAGTTGGATATGGGCACCCTCTTCACCTTCAGGTTTGCAAAAAACTGTCACACACATTGACACTAACTGTTCAGGGACCTGCTATAATAGTGCATTCATCCTATAAATATTTTACAGCCCTCAAAGGCATTAGCCTCTTTGAACAGCATAACCTAAAAGCTTTCTGGGTGGACAAAGTTGCTGCATGCATTATTTCTTCTCTTATACTACGTTAAGTGCCACCTTGCCATATATGTCAGGTACAGATTACATCAGTCTCTTGAGATTCTGCTACTTGTTCATTTTAGCTTCTTCTATGAACTTTGTGCTTGATGTCCACACGACATCTCATGTCAAAATGACAGCTGTAGGGTGTATGTATTGCCTCTTTCACACATGAACTCCAGAGAATCTCTAGAGAAATCAGGTCCGGCGATGTCCCGGAGTGGTCCTTTCATGCATGCAGCACAGTGTGTGTCAGATACACTCTCTCAGTGGGAAATGTGCTGCATGCTTGAGGCGTGGTGTGGTGGCTATGCAGGAGAAACTCCAGAGCATTAGCGGCTCCATTCTCACATGCGCAGACCCTGAATTTACCCAGCGTGGGATAAAGTCTGCGTAAAGTCCAGGACAGATGTTGCGTGTGTTTGCATTCACACATACAGCTCCTCCGGGTAAACATTTCTGTGTTGCTGTGCATGTGTGGAAGAGGCTTACGTGACTTGTTCAACAGACATGATCAAACACGGGGACAGTTTTACTTAGCAGCAAAATCACCAGACCCCATCCTGACTTCTCAGTTTGGAACAGCAACTAAAACAAGCACACTTTCATCAAAATGGTGTAATCATTACCTGACACAACTGATGCTGTTGTTAAGGCGTGGAGACACATAACCAAAACACATTCAGATGTGGAGTTTTATTTTTTTTTACGAGTTATTGTACATGCTGTTGGACAAGTTATTGTTTGCTTTAGTAAGGTTAGTTAATCATTTAATAATGAAAGATATTAATAAAAATAGTATTCTGTTGCTCATTTCTAATTTCTCACTGAACTCTCCACTGTTGTCTTGGGCAACAAGGAAATATGCCATACTGCAGTTCAGATTTTACCTTTTTTATCTTCCCAGGCACCTGTGACTTCTAGCAAAGTAGAGTTCCTATTTCTATTTCCTCAGGTATCATGTGTGGACAAAAGGCCACGCTCCGACTAACTTTGCCAAATGGCGGACAGCTACAACACCGTACAGAGTGCAGTGGGAGGCCGACTTTGAGCCGTACGTAATGGTGAGGAGAGACTGTCCAGAGTATGACCGCAGGTTTGTGGGATTCGGCTGGAACAAAGTAGCCCACATTATGGAGCTGGATGCACAGGTAAACCAATTGTCATTAACTTTGTTGGCAAAAGGCAGCAGCTATGTCCATTCTCTCTCTGTATATCCCACACTTCACTGAGGCCAACCACAGATTCTGTAGGCCAGAAACTACTTGGTAATTCTACCTTTACTCTCAAAACTGCTTGCTTTCCACTGTGTGGTTTTTACAAATGAAACACTTAGCAAAGCCACTTAGCAAAGGTAATCTTGCAGCAAGAAATGGAGCTGCCAAAGGATGCATTCAGTGTTTTATTTAAAGCCACTCTGTTTTCTTTGCAGAGACTGGTTCTTTGTAGAATAAAGAAGAGCTTGATCTATGAAGCTTGACTAAAAATGTGCTTATTATTAATGAATAATGGTGGCCGCATTGTTTGTCGTTATTTTCCAGCGTTTCTGTAATGAGTTGAACAATGATCTAGTACTATATCAAGCCCTGACGATTCATATGATATGGCTTCATTAAAATTACAGCTTATATTTGTATTGTTGTGCTTATAATTGGGGAAAAAAATTGATGATAAAGATCAGTATCGTTAAATGATGACATTTTATTGAAATAAACGTCCTTGCTGTCTTGGCTAAGTTTGTTTTGTGTGGAATGCTCTCAAGCTTCTCCAGTTTTGGTTCTGTCTCGGCTGCCAGAGTATAAAAATAATGATTATGTTAAAAATAATTTTCTTTATAGAGTTCGCCGTAACGCCTGGAACATAGCTTGAGGGTGACATCACAGGCAAAAATCACGTACGACCTGCAAAGACCCATTGGTTAACTTTTGATTTCCAATATCTACACCGCTAATGTCAGTCTATATTTTCGTTCAGTAATTTGCTGATTCAAACCAAAAAATTTAAAATTGCTGTGTGTATGGCAGAGGTACATGTGTTTGTGTCAAAAGTAACCCAAATGGTAAAGGGGTGTCATATTTTTAAGACAATTAGTAAACATACTGCATGTACTTTCCTACTTATTATTTGTTTCAATTGTTGGTTCATTTGTTGTGTTGTATTTGACGGAAATATTTCATTCTTCCTCACAGGAATATGAGTTTGTGGTTCTGCCAAACGCCTACATGATCCACATGCCTCACGCACCCAGCTTCGACATCACCAAGTTCCGGTCCAATAAACAGTACCGTGTTTGCCTCAAGACTCTGAAGGAGGAGTTTCAGCAGAACATGTCCAGACGCTATGGGTTTGCTGCCCTCAAATACATGACTGCAGACAACAACAGCTAGCGAGGCCACGTCATGCTTTACTCTATCCAGGTGGTATTAAGCCACTGAAAGTTAGAAAGGCATGTGACATTACAGGTCCATAATGGACCTAATAGTTTGATAATGAGATGATGGGAATTCAGAGAGTTATGCTTATTTGTTCTGGCATTCAGGGTGCTGATTTGACCATTTGTGACGTTTTCAGTCACTGCTTCAGAAACAGAAAAGGTGCAATATCTCATTGTGTCTTCAGTTGGATTCCCTAAGATTAAATGTTTAATATCTGATTCATTCAAACAAGCCACTCCTTGGAAAGGAATTGGGATATCATTAACAACCGGGCAGACAGCCTTTTGCCATGATGATCTGCATATGGCTACTTACGAATCAGCACTGCTGAGACTCACCTGTGGTATGCTGGAATACGTCCAACGATGCCTTGTCATGGACTCGGAGTGAAGCCCCAAAGCAAAAGGTGGTGGTGTATTCGTGTTTGGGCCTGGGAACCTTTTTTCAGTATTAGTTAATCAACCGAATGTGGACACAAGGAAGAGTCAGCCGTTTAACTGGTAAAACTAGGAAGTTATAACTAGCGTGAGTCTGTCACTAGAAGTGATTGATGAAGCATCAGGGTTTAGTTCCTCTGTAGAAAACATGCACTGTTAACCACAAAAACTGTTTAACAGACAGTGCTGGATTTTGAAAGCAATGGACTAGAAGGGAAAATAGCTCCTAGAGAGATTTTTCCCCTCTCAAAAGCACTGAGGTTGAAGAATAGAACCTCAATGCACAGTAGCAATTTTATGTTTGGAGAAAGTTAGGCTATGCCTATTGACAATCCAGACAAAAGAAGACAGAAAAAAACCCAAATCATGACTAAGCATATACTGAGTCACTTTGACACCATCCTTTTTTCTTTTAAACAACAGTATTATAATTTCTGATGTTGTCCTCATTGTCCTGAGATTTCAAATGGATTGCTTTATCATTATCATGTCAGTAATGTGTTTACACTTCTTGCAGCTGCGTAAGCCAGCAGAAATGCACTAACTCCATTGTGGAGTCAAAATGACAAAATGGCAGGATGTAACAGAAAGCAGCCGCATACACATAGTGGCATCTGAAAGGTAAGATGACCCTGTAGTGCCATTAATTGTGCACCTTTGTTCCAGAGAGAGTTTGCTCTTCTATCCCTTTGGTTAAGATTCTTAAACTCTTTCTTTAACAACAAGATGAAAAACATAGAGACATCCGGTCATGTCCAGCCATTTATCATGCATTCAGATACAAGGAAATGGAATTTCATGAACAAGTATAGTATTGTATACGAAATGTCAGCACTTTGATTGACTTACAGAGAGAAACCCAGCCCCAACCTTTCTTTTCTGAACAAATGTGAACTTGTTTTTGCGACAGTATTAAGTCTTAATGAGGTGCTAGTACCTATTGACTGCAGTCTTGAAGGACCAGATGTCATCTTGTAAAAGAATGTTTGTCCAATGATAGAGGTAATGTTTCATTTTTACTGTATACGAAAAGTTCTCCACACACATGTGCATGCTTATTTTATGTTGTTTCGGTGGACTTTCTTTTTCTAAGCTAATGGCAGGTTTATTATTCATTGCATTGTGTTGATAAGGGCATTATTGTGCTTATTTGAACTCCATTCTTATGAGTTTTTAGAAACCACCTTAATAGACTTTATATCAGAAGGTATCCAGACACTACATTTAATTTGTGAATTGAGCTCCTTTAAGGTGGACCCTTTATTGAAACTTGTTCAACATTGTGTGCATTCATCTTGTACAATCTCCACAAAAAAGCATTACCATGAGAGGCTCTGGACTATGAAGCTAAGGTGACTCTGCCCAGTCCAAAATGTCAACTAGCGGCAGTAACCCCCAAAGCATTACGCTCTTGAGCAGTGAACCTGTTTGCTCTGTAGAGTTTTTACATGTAATTTATGAAGAAACATTGTATGGTCAAGTGTCAACATGCTGTTGGAGATAGTGTAAAGGCCTTTTCACACCGTAAAATACAAATGTGATTTTTTTTTACTTAGTGGAACCTATGTGTTTTTTGCCTCAACGCTCTGGAATCACAGGAAGACACTGTAAGAGGAAGAACAAATTGATTAATTGAGTAGGAACGCTGATAAATGTATCATTTCATGTTAAACACTGCAACTAAACAACACAGAGAATTCCCCCCCAGTCTCCAGAGACAACACAGAGAGTTCAGCAGTGTTTCTGTAGGTCACGGGGAGAGTTTGAGGCTCCAATTCTGCGTGTTGCTCATCTTCTAATTCAAAATCTGACACAGCCTCACACAGTCCGTCAGTTTCGGTGTGAAAGAGACACAGAACCAGATGTGAGGTTTTTTTCCCCTTCGTTAGTAAATAAATCTGACTCTGTGAAAAGGCCTTTAGTCTATAGTTCCATTGATATATAGCCCAAAGTTTCTTATTGTTGTTCTGATGTTCTTGTTACAAGAACACATCTGGCCCAGCGAGCTTATTTTACGCAAGTATTGCTAAGAGCTTGGAGTTTATCTAGAATGCTAAATTAAAACTGTCCAAACACACACCTCTAATTAACAAGCAAAGGCTGCTTACAAGTTTAAAAATGGATGTGTATTTCAGGCTCCTTGAGAGCAGAAAGATTTGCGTGTTTGGGGGTGTGTCATGAACAGCTCTGCGGCTGTAAGACAGTGACTAGACTTACATGTGGAAAATAGCACTGACAGTTTTTTTTTCTCCTACATGAATAAAAATGCTGGAAAAATGATGCATCTTTTGCTGTTTTACTTTGGGAGCATTTGACAGTAGTGTACCATCTAAAAAAATGAAAGGCTGCAACTGTAGTGTTTGTCTAATGCGACACCTGTTATTCTAGAATCTCTCAAGACCAGAGGAGGGATTACGAAAAGGGATAAAACAAATGACAAAAAGAAATATCATTGTAGCCAAAAGCTGGCATCGGAATGTGTCATATTTGGGAAATAAGCCTTGCATCTGCTGACATTTTTTTCATCCTAAAGAGCTCTTAGATTCTTATTGGAATTTGTCTAAACCTCCTGAGCCCCTGCTGTACAATTCAGTAAAACTGATTATTTCACAAGCCTTTCCTAAACCAAACATGATTTGAGCAATGATTGAGGATGGTACAGCTTTAAAAATGCAATCTATGTCTTAAAAAAATTAAAAATAAATCAAATAAACTTCAACCTCACAGGTGCAGGAATCACGTCTATTTTTCTTTTTTTTGCAGGAGGTAGGAACCTTGTGTATTTAAAGGACAAGTGTGACCGCAGCACGCCTGTGTGTGATATACTGTATTGGAATCCCAGTCTAGTTTAGATATAATCGGGAGACACTGCCGGCACAGCAGGAACAATCATCCAACCAGAGAGGGAGAGACTCGTCTGAGACAAAAACACAGTCTCGCACAGTGGCAGAGCTTGGCTGGGAGTCACGTGGCCAAGTATGATGTTTATTTATGGAGAAATATGTACTAGAGAGGGAGGTGAGGGCACAGAGAAGTGATGGGCTCAGGCAGTCTGCCACAGTGTCTCATCTGCAGGCCAAGCTGGCTTTAACATTCCCATTCACAGCAGTGTAAATACTGATTAATGAGGCACCACGCTGTGAAATCAAAGTAAAGGTGACTAGCACAGAGAACACTTACGATGTATGAGTGCTCACTTTGGCCCGAAATTATTTATTTAAAATTGTTGAACAGTACAAGAACACCAGTGTCGATCAAAGCCAGTTTTCAAAAACAGTGTTAAACAAATGGGGGTGTGAATAAAATAAGACACATTGTATTTAAAACAAAAGACAATGCCGTTTCTTTAAACAACCAGCAAAAATGTTTATATGAGAAGTGATAGCTACAAAGGCTGGTGCAGCAAACTACAAATCTTCATCAAAACTTTCGCAACACCACAGAAAAAGCTCTTCACAATCAGGGGTTAGGTCCCTCCCCTGAAACACATTGAAGAAGGTACTTTGAGGTTATGTATCATGTTCTGCAGAAGGGCACGTATTCAAAAAGCTTTGCATAATATCACATTACGACATGAAGCTACGTGAGAACATAAACAAAGTGAAAATCTGAAGACTTAAACTCAACAGACGCATCAAATATAAAGGCTTTTCATGATGGCTTTGTGACATAAATGCTGTTTGTCTGCTTTGATGTGGACTTGACCAGCTATAATTACGTGATGGATCAAGCTGTCATATTTTCTTCATCATTCATATTCTGTAACCACTTCATCCAGGACAGGGCACCAGTCCATCACAGAGCGCCTCTCTCTCACACACACGTAAATTGCTAATCCACCTACCAATGTGTTTTTGACTGTGGGAAGAAACCCACTCGGGGAGAGCACACCTAATAGGCAAGTGACCTGAGGCAGGGTCTGAACCCACAACCCCAGGACCTTGGAGCTGTGTGGTAGTGTGGAATGTAATTGTGTCAATTCAGAAACCAATGGAATTCTCCTTTAAAAGATACATATTATACCCCTTTTTCTCCAAACGTTAACACCATTCCTTGTAGACGTTTTCATTCACATTTCACTCATCCACAGTGTGTACAGTACACAATGAAACTACATTCCTCTAGGACCAAGGTGCTACATAAAACAAGCACCGACACAAGACTAAATAAAGGGCATGTGTGCAAATGTGCAAAAATACAAGACAAGTACAACAATGATAATAAATACTAGGGAGGGGAGATTAGGGACTGCAGTATTGACCAGTTCACAGTGGGACTAAGGTAAGTGAATTAAAGTGGAGTGTATTATATTGGCATTGTTGAATAGGTGTGGGAATCACAGGGCATCTCATGATACAATATCACGATACACAATATATTGCATGACATTTCTCTATGATACATCACAGCACCTGTGTAAACGATATATTATTGCCTATGAACACCTACTGTCGAATTGAACAGAAATGTAAACATTGTACACTAGTTTAAACAGTACACTCATCTGGAAAAGGACAAGAAACTAATTTTGAAGTCCTTTTTATTTGATTTTCTTTATTTTCTATTCTTATTTTGGCCATTTTTAGTTTTAGTTTGGAGTTTGTTTTGTTTTGTTATACCTCGTCTTTGCATTCTCACATAAACACTGGTCCTGTACAACGATTGGAGAGACTCGGATGAGGAGGCGGGACAACTCTGAAGTGCCGTGCTATTTACGTTAGACGCAGTACAAACTTGTTTTTAGGTGGATGACAAAAACTGACTAGGTTGTTTTTTTCCACAATGTGTGGGTTGGTAGGACTTCTGGATCCACAAATTAATGTGCTGATGCACTCAAAAAGTGATTTTTGTCAAAATACGTCCCCTTTAATCCGCTGAATTGTATGCAGTGCTCAGCAGGTATTTGACTTCCATACATTCAGCACTTCTCAAAGTGCTTTTCTCAGTGATGCTCTATGATTCAAAACCATGCTCGAATTTTCATTAGATTTTCAGCCCACAGAGGGCTCCGTAAGTACTTCTCCTTTCTTATTGAACATGCCATGATTAAATATGATTAAATATTTTCTGCTCTGTGATGCTCCATAACCTCTCCCCTGCATCAATAGCACTGAGTAATATTAATAGTGCAAATACAAACTGCCCCAAGACACATGCTATTCATCTTTTAGAGAGCCTGTAATGATTATGCATTACGCAGCCTGCGCTGTACCTTCAGCAGCCTCACTCTCGGTTTGTTTACTTACAGTACATTAATGTCAATGACTGCTGCATATCATGCCCGGTCATAAAGCAAAACTGCAGTCGGTATAAACACTAAGGTTGTGCAAATCAATGAGTTTGCATTCCTAGGTGGACATAAAAGGCCCGTCTTTTAAATGATAAGCTGACCTACAGTGTGTAGTCTCGGATAACCGGTTAGAAGTGAGGCTATAACAGGGATATAGTGTTTAAAAAATAATGAGGACAAATTTCACTGGTCATCTAGTCACATAACTGGTGAATAAGGGGGTACACAAACAAATGATATCTTTTCAGTGCTCATCCTTTAATCAGTAGAGTGTTATTAATTGTTTTGAGTTAATTAAGGATGGTTTTTGTTGATTATTATTAATTTTTAGCTGTACCTGTGCAGTTTCCTTTAAAGATACAGCAGAAAAACAGAACGGCATTTTCAAACTCAAATTTTAAGACTTTGAAATATTAGCACTTGAGGTGATCTTCAATGTTGTGCTCTAAGCTGATTGTAATTACTGTGAAGTGGTATAAATGTTTGGATTTGTTTTCCTAGGTTGTGTTTGCAGTGATCGTGTCAGCTCAATGCCATCCTGAAATATGTGAAGGATCTGCTGGAGCCTTATTTGGCTTTCTTTGTGTTTGTTTTGAGGGGTTACCTACATCTGTTGCTGTATTCCTGTTTTTATAATGTCAAGGTTTTTCTGCAAGCAGTAGATTGTCCCAGCGCTCTGGAGGGTGTTGTGATATCATTCATGTTTTCCTTCATAGACAGCTCTTGAGTCTCTGTGCTGGTTTATGCCTTCTGACTTCAAAGGCTTACATCAAAGCAAAAGCTGCCAGTAGGTCGCAGCTCCAAATAGTTGCTTCTTGCACAGGATAGGCAACCAAGTTCTTTTATACTTCTAAAATTTTGTCTGTCAGCACTTGAAGTTCTTTTACTTTGTGTTGGTATGAGCCTAAACAAAACCTTTTCCCTGAAACAATATGAAATGTGGCGTTCTGTACGTCTGCATCCTAAACAAAAGGCCATCGTTTTGGCTTCACTCTGAACATTACCAGGCTGCAGGCTGCAGTGTAATTTGTATTATATTTGAAGTCTTAACATCCAATCCGATCTTTTCAGTCCTAATTTGGACCACACTCATAAACCGCACAGAGACTATTTGATCATGTCTTCTCTCTAACAGAGTCCCATTACCACCTTATTAACCTGACCAGGCCAAAACTGAGATTCCTACCTGAGTGAGCTTCTGATCCTCACATATGTGTCTCCTGATGAAGTCTATAATGTCCTTGAAGATTTGACTGTCATATTGCCCATTCTCTGGCAGCAGCACTGAGGGACTGCGGGATGGAGAATATCAGAGGCAAGTGTTACCTTAATGAACACGTATAATGATAATCATAACTGTAAGGAAACACATTTTAAACAGACCTAAGTACCTTCATTTCCATTTTTATTTGTAGACATTTTGGAAAAAAAACAGCTTTCCTTTAGACGGTAATGAACCAATAGAACTCAAATTAGAATGATGATTAAAATGTAAGTAGTTAACAGATCTTAAGTAATGCACTTTTTTCTTACTTCATTTACTGGAAATTACCGGAAACGTCATAAATTAGACCTACATGATTGCAGTTTTCATTTCCTACTTACATTTTTCTTGAGCTAAATAACACTGTTTCTCAAACTCTGTTACAATACTGTGTTTTCCAGCTAGATTTTATCAGCATGGGCACTGAAGTTCAACAATACTCAAAGTCTACCAACAGTAAATGAAACAAAAGAGGACACTGCATAATAAATCATTGCATGTGTTTAAGCAGCGCGTTCAAACTGCCTGAGGCCATGTTAATTTATTGTCAAGCTTTCACATCAGGGTGATAAAGTGTGCTTTATGTGTCCACAAAGTAATTAAGATGTTACACATGACAAGTTTCATTTGCTCTACATGTAAATATGAATTAAATACAGAAACGTTAAACATAAACTGCTGCTCTAATGAGAGAACTAGCTCTCGTAGACTTTTCAATATAACTGTTGTTGCACAAAGATCCTATTAGATGCTTGATAACAAACGTTTGCCATGCTTTTTTTGGTGCTTAAATATATTTGAAAAAAGGTACACACCAATCAGCCTTAACATTTAAGCTAACACCTTATTTTTGACGCTCATTGTGCATTTTATTAACATCGCCTACCATTACAGACTGTAAGCTATATGTGGCTCTGTATACTTTGTTATCCCATCCACTCTGAAGAACAGGGTAAAATGTGCTGCACTACATAGACAACAGTTTATAATTGTAGAAATCAGAAGCAGAAAACTAACTAAACAACTGTAAACTTACTAAAGAGATGTGATTCAATCAAGGGCTTATTTTTATCTAATGCTTAGGAGCAGCAATGGCCTTAAGGTCAAGAAGGGAGCTTGGGATCAGAGGGTTCCTGGTTCAATTACATGTTTATATAAGTGATGATATAACATTCATATATCTATTTTTAGTGTTAATAAGTAAAGTCAATATCTGATTACCTTTAAAAAAATTTAGATAAAGCTAGCAACACACAATTCCTGTGTCAGTACCTTAGTAGTTAATGACTATCTTTATAGAGAGTGAACATCTGTGTGTTTATGGATATGGTTACAGTCTATTGTTGTGTATGTGTGTTTCATATATAACCTTGTGCGTGTGTGTGTGTGCGCTTGTGTGCGAGCTTTGTGCCTGTCCTAGAGGGAGCACCCCATGACTGTGATTGATTGCTTCAATCGGGACGCAGCAGACATCTTGGATTAGAGTGCTACGTGAGGAGACTGTTCTCTCCCTCCAGATCCACTCATCTACCTGCTTCTGTCATCTACCCTCGCTCTGTCCTCCCTAGAGATGTTTCTCTAGAAACAGTTTCTTTTCCAAAATCACAGAACCCACCTGAGTGCCTCCTTCTTCTAGCACTAAATACTATCTTCAACCCCTCGACCTAGGACTCCTGGGCCTTTTTCAACCAGGTTTATTTAAAGCTGATCATGTTCCTCTTGCTGTTATCTTTCCTTTGTCATTTTCATAACAACTGATTTGACCGGCATACAAAATGTAAAGCAGAAAATCATGCAAGAAAACAAACACGTCGTCCTGAGATGAGATATAACAGCAGTACATGTCAAAGCTTGTACATGAAATTACAAAAGCTGTTACTTAACAGTGCCTCTGGGTACAAAAGATACATTTCTGGACATATAATGCCCCTTTCACACATGACCTCTGGAGAATGTCTAGAGAAATTCCGGAATATCAGGTCCCGAAATGTCCCGGAATGGTCGTTCACAGATGCAGCTCACAGCGGGAGATTTTATGCCTCGGGCGTGCTCTCGCAGCAGGAAATAAAACACTTGCTTTAGGTGTGTGCTGGGCGATAAAACGACATCAGTATGTTTCATGATTAATTTTAGCTTGATAATGATGATAAGCTTTGGGTAATAGAGCTCAAAAAACCTTCATTTCTATTCCGGTTAGCACAGCCAACTGAACGCTATCAGGCTCATGCTATTACGGTGTATGGACAGGTGACCGTATGAATGTGAGAACATAAACAAGACTATAATAGGTTTAATTCATGTTTCAACAAGAAGGACGTAAACAAGGACTACTGAAGTGCAGACTGACCAATTAAATGTTTACAGAGAAGGTTATCGACCAATAACGGTAGCTCTACAGTCAGACCGTGCAATCCGAAGATTTTAGGCTACTTCACCATGCCCTCTTCTCACTCAAGCGAACCAAACAGAGTAGTGGAGGGCGGGACTAGCTTGTGAACAAAACGCTTCTCAAAATTCTATGTAAGCTCTTGGAAAAACAAAATCCCGGACGTTTGTGAAATTCCGCCCGGATGTTTTTTAAGTCTAAAACATGTCCAGGTAAAAGAGGACGCCTGGTCACCCTGTATTAGATATATATATATATATATATTGAATATGTTATAGTCTCCTATTCACTCTGTGTTTGTTTTGGGGTGTATTGTATCTGGTATTGCATACCCCTGTCAGGACACAAGCGCAGAAACTTTCCCTCACATGCAGGGAGAACCTGGTGTTTTTTCCTCCCGGGAAATGCGAGAGCACGCTTGACGTTCTCCACTTGCAAAACACAGCCAATATATAAACAAACACTCCCAAGGGCGGAACTTTTCCCACCTCGCACCCAGTGATTCTGGGTAGGCACCAGACCCACCGTGACCCTGAACTGCATAAGCGGTTACAGACAATTAATGAACGAACATGCAAAACTGAAACCTAGCTTTCCCATTGTTACAAGCACTGTTCAGCACTTGGGAGTGTTCATTTATTTATTCATTTATATTTTTAAATCTTCTTAATCTATCATTTTACTCTCTGTTTCTTTAAACGCTTGAGGTTGTAACGCCCTAAGAATGTTTTCATGACACAAGACACAGATATCATTACCTTCTTGTTCCAGTGAAATTGTTGAATGTGAGTAATGTAATGAAAATTTGGTGTATTCAGCCGACAGTTTTAGAAGGATGTCACAGTGTGACAAAATGTTAATATTGTTATAAATACCGAGATTGATCGATATAGAAAAACTTATAGTGATATCATTTTTGGCCATATCGCCCAGACCTTGTGGCGCACAGTGCTTGTATAGCGCATACAGGAGGATAAAGTCTGGGTAAGGTCTGGGACGAATGTTGCAGGTGGTCGCATTCACACATCCGGGTAAACTCAGGAACATTTCTAGATTACCATGCATGTGTGAAAGAGATATAAGAAAAATATACTCAGGCACTACTGATAAACTGGACTGTATTCATTAGGATGGATAAATCTGCCTGGATGTTTTCTGTTGCAGTTCAGTTTGTGTGACATGAATTTAAAAGCACAGAATGACATATCCAATGAGTTGAATAATGTTCCTAGGCCACAAAATACAAGATGAGTCAAAAGTCCACAATCACCTTAATATTTGTAAAAGCGCAAAGGTATTTGTTGTCGTAGTAGCTACATTATAATCTGCCTTCTGTGTGAACTGCTAATAAGCAAAACACCCCTCCCCCAAAAATTCAGTAGTTTATTTTTTTCTTCTAATGTTTCTTCTATCTTCAAGATTTTCCTATTGTTTACATCAGATCTCCTTCTAATGCCTTCTTTAGCATCAAAGTAGGATGTAATGGTGGTTTCAAACTCTTAGTGACACTTAGATTTATTTTGTTGTTTTGATCAGGCTTTTAATCATAAGCTTTTTACATCTTGATGTTATTAGTGAATAATTACAGAAACACAGATGCAAGCTTTAGGAGTAATTCCTGTGTTTGAAGTAGAATAGGGCAAAACCAATGGATGTATCTTTTATGTATAATACCTTAGCCTTTTATCATCTTCAGAACAACCATCTGTCTAAATTTAAATGTCTTACAAATGTTAACACATTTTTTGTCTGGTTGCAACATATTTATTTCTCACTTTTATTAATGGATGTTTCTGCTACTTGGGTATGGTGAGTAGAGAACAGTACCTATTTGGAGAACTGGCATCCATGTCTCTCTGCACCACATCGTATACAGTCTGAAGAAAAAAAAATGAACACACAGCTTCAAAAACTTTAAACACTGTGCTGATCACAAACGTGGTCAGTTAGAGTGCTCTCTTCTGCCTCTACATGCTTTTTCTCATCTCATTCCTTCTTGACCAACAGCACATTTTTCTGCTAATTCAAAAACGATAAGCTGTAGTAGGGAGAAGAGAAATCTCAAAAGCAGCTCGGTGGTGGATGCAATACTAAAGACACCTTTTGTGTTGTAAGAACTGAGGTGCTTCCTCCAGTGACATTATCAGAGCGTGACAGTGATGATGTGACAGGAGCAACAGTGATAAAGCCAAACCGCCTAATTGTCAAAGCCTCGTCTGTGCCCTCTTCTGTAACCCAATGAGCAACCATAACCCAGCTGTTCTCCCGGCAGCCAGCAGAGGCTAGCAAACCCCGCCCCCACCCCCCATGGACTACTCCTCAGGCCAGAAAAGAAGGATTAAGTGATGGCATCTGTCCTAAGAGAACCCCATGTGGCAGAGACTGCTGGAAATTCCCACCTATTCTGGAACACACCTTTGTGCTGTTGTTTGATAAAGAAATATCACCTCCGGGTCCTTCAGACAGTGATAAACAGCTTTCATATTGGATGGTGCCCTGGGGAAAGGATCCTGTTTATGTAACAGGGTATGCTATTCACACATTAACAAAGTTAATGGAACCAAAGGTAGTTTTGGCTCAGGGGAGTAACAGAGAATAAAGGCTGAGGTAAAGAAATGCTGTCAGTGGCAGTTAGAAGAGCTAAATATAGCAGAAATTGGAAACCGTAAGAAAATGACAAATGACTCTAAGCATAAGCAAAAAATTACCACTCCTTACTTCCTCGAAGGCAGAAGTTCCTGTTGCGTTTAAGCTTGTAAGCTGAGATGAGTTCGGTGAGCTGCAGGGGGTGTTATTATCTGGTTCTACACAAGTGGCAGAGCTTTCGTTCAGTGTGCTATGCTGGATGGCAGCACTTTGCTCTGGGAGCAGGCTGTTCCACAGGCCTGAGATGGCCTCTGACACCACAGCCAGATCTATCTGTTCTGGGGCAAGGATTCCGCTGTGCAATAAGTGCTCCTGAGTCTGTCTGTAAAAAAAAGAGATATCTACACATAGAAAGAGTTACATACTCAGTGGTACGATACGTTTACTTTATTTGCTTCTCTATGCCTTTGTTTATTCCCATTTCCAAAGAGAAGTACTTTGGTATTCACCATATTAGCGAGCCTAAAAATATTGTCACCATAACTGACTTTATATGGGGGTCCGGTCCTTGATATTTAATAGTATTTGGCTGATGACTAAATATGGAGAAATATTAAACACACTGCTACTTTACATTAAAGTAAACCTGATATTAAAACTGAGATCACCTTCTTAAAACATAAACTTTTTTTGTTGTTTTGGTCTTACTCTTCATGATGTAACTCACCCCTCAAACTCTTGAATGTTGGACACAGACAACCCAGAGGACTGAGACTGCAATGCTGCATCAATTTCCTCATCAGCAGAGTTACCGCCACTGTTCTCTGGTTTATTGTCTTCATCAGGAATGTGAGCTCTACGGCTGCATCTGCTGGAGCACAAACTGATTAGAATGAAAGCTCAAAACACTGGTAACCTAATTTGTATACGGAATGAGCACTATGGGCAAACATTAAACCTGCTACAACAGTGTCCTATAGAAGAGTATCTGCTGCCATCTATTGGTGTTTGAAATACTCACAAGCATTTGGAATATAGTCGTCTATACTGTTCTCGCACCTCTTCCAAATTCTTTGGTCCTTCATCATCTTTAAGGAAAACTTCTTAAAAAAAATCAGTAATTTAACCATTTTAGTAAGTTTTATATTTTTATTACATTATATGAAAACAAGAATTCTTTAGTTTTTAATGAGATAGTATAATCATAAGTTCCATTTATATTTTTTTTTCAGATTTTACTTAAAAAGCTGCTCAATGCAACAATATATGTAGTTATCTTATATATGTGGTTGTCTTTGTTACCTTTCAGAGCAAGTAATTTACTAAGATAAGCTTCCTTCTCAAGGAGAAACCCTTTAGCATGATCAAGGATCTTCCACTAAAAAAAAGAAAAAGAAAAAACAACACAATTCAAACTTATGTTATTAACACAATAATTCCATTTTTTTCATTTTTTTCCTGAAATGAGCCTCCATCTGCATTTTTAAGTTTATTTAAAATAAAATCCTGCTGATTTGCATATAACGTGGCACGGTGGCGCAGCAGGTAGTGTCGCAGTCACACAGCTCCAGGGACCTGGAGGTTGTGGGTTCGAGTCCCGCTCCGGGTGACTGTCTGTGAGGAGTCGGTGTGTTCTCCCTGTGTCCACGCGTGTTTCCTCTGGGTGCTCCGGTTTCCTCTCACAGTCCAAAAACACACATTGGTAGGTGGATTGACGACTCAAAAGTGTCCGTAGGTATGTATGAATGTGTGAGTGTGTGTGTTGCCCTGTGAAGGACTGGCGCCCCCTTCAGGGTGTATTCCAGGTAGGCTCTGGACCCACCGCGATCCTGAACTGGATAAGTGGTTACAGATAATGAATGAATGATTTGCATCTAGCAATAATCTAGTCTTCAATAACTTCAAGGATTTCAGCTGTTCACAAGTTCCAAAATAGTAGCTCCTTTTTTGCATTTTTTGTTGTGCAAAATGGTAAATCTCTTCAATAGGTGACATGTCTGGATTGCATAGTGGTCAGTTAAGCACGCTTATTTTAGAGCCATGCAACGGTTTGGCACTGACTTGCTGAAATAACCAAGGCCTTCCTTGACAAAGACATTGCCTTATTGGCAGAATATGTTGCACAAAATCATTAATGGTGCCTTCACATATGTGCGAATTACCCATTCCATATGTACTAAAACAACTCCATACCATCATAAATGCTGGCTTTCATAAATGCTGTGCGCTGAAAACTAGCCGGATGGTCACTCTTCTCTTTAGCCCAGAGCCCATGATTCCATTATTTCCAACAAATTAATTACAAATCTGTACATAGGACAATTTTCCACTTTGCCTCATTCCATCTTAAATGAGCTCAGGCCCAGAAAAAGCTGTTGTTTTTCTGGATCTCGTTATATAACATTTCTTCTTTGTATATTAGAACTCGCATGGATGCAGCAAGAAACTGTCCACAATTAATTTCAGAAGTGTTCCTGAATCAGTGCATGTTTTTAACAAAGATGATGGCCATCAAATATTGGTTTTAAGTCTTGTTCCTTACACAGACATTTATCTGGATTCTTTACATGATATCATATACCTAAATTATGAAATCCCCAAGATATTTAACTATGTGGAAATTTATTCCTGAATCTGGAATGCTCTTAAAATCCAGTCGTGTTACTGACACACTGCCAATTACTCTAATTAGATGTGAGGTGCCTCTGACCAGGTGTCTTTTTTTTAAGCTTTAAACAAATTTACCCCTATTTTGTTGCATCCGTGCCAGGTTTCTGATTGTTGGAAACACATTTTTTTTAATAATGTTCACAGTTTCAACTTTTTCTATCCAGTTTTATACAACATCCATTAATCAAAATGATGTACAGATCAGTGCACTTTGTTTTTGTTTACAATTCTTTCATTCATTCATTGTCTGTAACCACTTATCCAGTTCAGGGTCGCGGTGGGGCCAGAGCCAAACCAGAATCATGGGCGCAAGGCGGGATTCATACTGGAGGTGGCCTTAACACTTTGTGGAGAGAGTGCAAATTGGTGACATCATGTGGTAAAATAGACAATTGCAAGTAAACGGGCAACGTACCCGTCTATAAGGGGTAAAGATTAAAAAATGAAGACTGAAAACGAATTAAGGAAGATTAACACTCACTAGTTTAATATAACTTACAAAAAAAAGTTTTTTTTATTTCAATTATTTTATCTATTTTGCTTTATCTCACTGTAATAAATTCATTTGCAAAGCGCTTTTTAAACTGTTTTGATAAGCGCCATATGTTCATTAATATTTATTAATATTATTATACTGTTGTTGTTATAATAATAAATTATATTCATAATTCGTTATGGGCTTGTAATAATTGCTGATAATTACAAGCCGAAACAGCTGTAACTTGCACAGAAACACATGTCTATATAAAAAGGATAGAGGCTGATGTCTGTCATAATGGCGTTTTTGGCATCTAGCTCACTGACAAATAAGGCGACATGTTTTCAAAGATCATGAAGATTTTTTGATCTGTTTAATGATCTGTTTTAACACTTTACTGCTGCAGGCCCGTGTTGTCACTCGACTTGCGTTTGTTTGCAATGCAAACACTGTGGGCCACCAAACAACACATTTTACCTCGCCTCGACCTCTGAAACAATAACTTCTACCGCACATTCCCCAAAGAGTCACTTTTTTGTCTTTCGGTCCTCCATTTTCTCAACCATCAATGAACAGAGAAGTCCATATTTAAATGTTCACGTGGTTATATGCATTAGCCACTTATAGGTAAATGTGGACGTTACGGAGGCGGAAAAACAATCGTACGCACTTTCACTCAAGAATCCACGCAGAGTTTTAAAAATGAGGTCCCTGGAGCTGTGTGACAGCTGTTGTACCGCCATGACGACCTAGTTTACAATCTATAATGTCCCTTTTTTTTGTAACCACTGTTCTACTAAATAATTTTAAGTCAATAGTTAAAATATATTATATATGTCTACTACTGTTTGCTTTCCAAAATGACTGTCTAGTGAACTAATATAGCTTGGAAGTATGTATTTTTTAAAATCCCACTAAATTTGATTTAAAAAATAAGAATAATATTTAAGATAAATACTTATTTTTAAAATAACTATGTTTTTAATGAGTAATGAACCTGTTTATAAATAGAGTGAATACGCCGTTTTCTGGCTCATTACCTTAGCAGGTGTTTTCTGAATTGAAGGACACACTACATTTTTAAGGGACTCAAAGAGATCTGTTAAAGTGACTCGCTGGCAGGCCTGTGGTCTTTTTTTCTTTCCGCGACTGCTACAGGGGGCAACACCTCTAAAAGACATGTCTGCAGAGAAAAAGACCCAGAGTTTAATTAAATTTGATGTCCAGTTGTGGATTGTGTATACTGCATTCAAATTAGCACTATATCTAAAGTGCACGATTAAGCTTAAACACAGTAAACTGTAGCACACTAGAACTATATAGCTGTACTTAGGAAACCAGAACCAACAGGCTGGTATTCTTAATCCGCCATCTGTTCCACCTTAAATAATGCGGCATTTAGATTAATTTAGGCGCCTAGTCCTTTGAAAATGGAAGATAATTGAATAAGAAACCGCCTCAGCTTCATTCAGAGACTTAAACGTTTAGTTTAAAAAGACCAACCTTTCCTTAAAATGTCGAAGTTAGCTAGAGAAGGGGCCCAGAACGGCTAACCTGCCAAAAGGTAACGGTAATGTTGACGATAACCTAATTAAGAGCACAAGCTAATTTTACCAACATTAGGTAAAGGTAAAGCCAAAATATAGCCAGTTAACCAAACCTGTTTAAGTGCGGTAATAAATAAAATAACTAAAAACTGCCGGACATTACTTGTTAAACGTTTGTGTGGTGAGAAAGACGTTAAAAACCAAACCGGTTAGGAGTCGACTCCAAAAAGAACCGATTCTTCGAGTACATACGACTCAAATATTGAGAGTCGATTCCAAAGCTTCATTTTATATCCCAAATTTTGTACACGCTTTTAACATAGACCCATGGTCACAGACGTTCATTTTAGCACTTGCAGTAAAAAAAATCCACCCCCGTTACATTTTATATACGTGCGGCACGTTTCAGTCTGGACTGTTTTCTCAATGAGGGGTAGTAGAGGATAGAAAATCAGAATACATCTCATTTACATATAAATATTAAAACAGTCCGTTTGTTAAACATAAACACAGCTTGGGAAACGGTTATAAATTAATTACATCTTATTTTATGTACATACATGTATCAGAATTGGATTTCTGGAAAATTATAGGATATTCATAGGCTTTCATAACACAATGGACACTGACTTGTGGCTAGATATATTCATTCATTCATTATCCATCCATCCATTATCTGTAACCCTTATCCAGTTCAGGGTCACGGTGGGTCCAGAGCCTACCTGGAATCATTGGGCGCAAGGCAGGAATACACCCTGGAGGGGGCGCCAGTCCTTCACAGGGCAACACAGACACACACAAACATTCACACCTATGGACACTTTTGAGTCGCCAGTCCACCTACTAACGTGTGTTTTTTGGAGTGTGAGGAAACCGGAGCACCCAGAGGAAACGCACATGGGGAGAACACACAAACTCCTCACAGACAGTCACCCAGAGCAGGAATCGAACCCACAATCTCCAGGCCCCTGGAGCTGTGTGACTACAACACTACCTGCTGTGCCACCGTGCCACCGTGCCGCCCTTGGCTAGATATAGTGTGCAAGAATTTTTAATATTCAAAGTTAAGATTTTAATATTGGAAGTGTCCTTATGAGAGCTATCTGAGCATCCAAGTGCTGTACAGATGCTTTCAATGTGATTAGAATGGGCCTGGACTTGTCCAGCCTCAGTTCCATTCTCCAGTCAATTTGTGTAGATCTCTGCATTTATTAAAGGGCTAGCACTTCAAAAAGAGTTTTTCCGAACGTGAATTAAGCAATTATTTTACCTGTGTAAATGTCATGACTCTGTAAACAGCCAGTTGAGTTTATTGCACTGTCCCCTTCCACCATCAGTAAAAGACAGTGAGCACCATTGCTAATACTAAACCATCTGTAAACCGTGTTCTGAAAGGTAAAAGTTACTAAACATAATACATAGTAGTTTATGTGGAAACTAAGGTTTAAGTGTGATTCACTAGAAATCAGATTACATTGATTTTGGTGAATCTGAACTGTATTTTGTTTAATAGTTTTACTTTTCAGAACACGGTGCACAGATGGTTTAGTATTAGCAGTGGTGCTCACTATCTTTCTCTGATGGAGGAAGTGGACAGTGCAAGAAACTCAACTGGCTATTTATAGGGTCATGACATTTACACACACACACATGAACACACACACACACACACACACACACACACATATGATTTATAAAATGTCTAAAATATTATGGGGAAAACGTATTGGTATGTATGTTAATTAACCAATTTGACGACCAATATGACTGCAATATCAGACTGCACTAAGTGTGACACAGAGGCGATTGCTCTAAGACTGCAAGGGAAGCTCAGCTTCCACTAAAATGTCAAAAAATAAGTGATCAAATATATTATGTTGTGTGTACATGTCATTGAATAAATATGCACTACAACGCGCTCAACTTTTGTTCAGAATCAGCTTCTTATCACTGGTAAAGACGCGGCTTTCCTCTCAATCATTCCTGTAGCTTCACAGTGCTTTAAACAGCGTCCACAGAGTTCAATAGTGAAGCAGCGAAGTGCAGCGAAACGAGACGAGTCATTGGAAAAATGCTGGGCTTTGTCCCACCCATTGGACGCTCAGCGTCTCTGGGGGTCTATGGGGCAGTGAGCTGTCCTCGGCTGGCCCGGACGCTCAGTTTCTGCATGATAATTGGATGATCTGTCTGAGGCTGAATCCCTTTTTGATTGACAGCGAGATGAGCGAATCAGCGATCCTTTGGTGTAAAGATTCGTGGGAGCATAAAATTTTCATTCTGTTCTGAGTTGAACCAGACTTTCTTAATCCTCTTAGCGGCATTTTCTTTGTTAAAAACTACTAGTGACAAATCGAGCTTCTATTCCTGGTGGGTTTTTTGTAGCCGCTTGTGTTTGGAGACTGACTTCTATCACTCTTTCTGACTTCTATCGCAGTTTCTGTCCAGCGGGTGCTGCTGAGCCCCTCCACCGTCACAAAGCACTCACAGGCGGACACACTTCACATGGGCCAATGCCGTTTAAGCAGCCTAGCTCTGCTGGCCATTGAGCCCCTGGAAAAGACGCCTTGTTGGTACAACAGGGTCACAGATCATTTTCTTGAAAAGGAACGGAGGGTAGAATTTATGTATAAATAAACCGACACATTTTATGATGTAGGCCGAAATTGAGCTTCCCCTCCTTGAAAGACCAGCATCCGCCACTGGTGTGACAGTACAGTCTACAGTCTGTGATTGTAGAACGACAGAGTACACATACCGTAGATGGAGCTGATAAAATGGGTAATGGGTGCAGAAACCAAGGAGGCCTTTTTAATGTTTTGTCTGACCAATATACATTTTAATTTTGCTCTTTCTCTAACAGTGGTATTGTGGGGCCCCCTGTTGTTCAAAATAGAAACTTCTCGACCACCAGAGGCCACGTATACATCCCCGATTCAGTCTATTGCCTTTAAAGGACCCCTATCATAGAAAGATAATAGATACTGATGTTGCATGTCAAAATATAATTCTAAAAACATACTCAAATTCATAAAGTTACCAGAAAATATAGAGAACAGATACCGGTTTTTTATTTTAATATTTTTTCTAATATTTTAAATATAGGGCGGCACGGTGGCGCAGCAGGTAGTGTCACACAGCTCCTGAGACCTGGAGGTCGTGGGTTCGAGTCCCGCTCCAGGTCACCTTCTGTGAGGTGTGCTCTCCCCGTGTCCACGTGGGTTTCCTTCGGGTGCTCCGGTTATCTCCCACGGTCCAAAAACACACATTGGTAGGTGGATTGGGGACTGAGAAGTGTACGTAGATGTGAATGTGTGTGTGTTGCCCTGTGAAGGCCTGGCGCCCCCTCCAGGGTGTATTCCCGCTTTGCGCCCAATGATTCCAGGTAGGCTCTGGACCCCCCGCGACCCTGAACTGGATAAACGCTTACAGACAATGAATGAATTTAACACAAAACAATATATTTATTTAATACACACACACACAAATATATAGCCAAGTTAACAGAATAATATAATAATATGGTGTGGGCCCTTTAAGGCTCTGTGTGTTGAAGTGTGAGGGGTGGTCCTGCAGAGCCGGAGTCTTCTCTCTGAAGCAGAAGGAGAAGCTCAATCATCATAATCATCATAACCATGTCTACTGTCATCATCCAACGTCGGTGAAAGTACACGCACTTCTAATTTCCCGTTTTGTCACCGAGTGAGGATAACCGTGGCTTAAAACACACCCCGCCAGCGTCTCTGTCCTCATCCATTCTCTACCGGACTGTCATGAGCGGCTCGGTTTGGGGATGGCGTCCTTTCCCAGTTTCGCTCAGACGGCGGGGGCAGCGGAGGAGGAGAGCGGAGACTTGGACCAGTCCCTGCAGCACATGCTGAAGGCCATCGCCGACGAGAGGAACCGCCTCAACAGCCGGCAGGAGATGAGTGGACTCGGTGAGTCCTCGGCCGCCGCCTTTCAGAGGCTTAATGCTCTGTTTCGTTCCACCTTAAATGGCGCGCCGGTGACAGCACTGACAAGCGCTGAAGTTGGCTTTTTCCGATATTTTATGTACATGTATATATTAAACGACTTAAAGGTTCGTTTTATATATTCCGGTGCCAGAATGTAACTGTTACTATATACCAAAATCGCGTTAGCTAAATCATTGAACATATTTACCTTAAAACGATTAAGGTGGAACAGAATATTCGAGGCAAAGAAAAACTTTTGTCTCAATGCAAAATATTCCGCAAATAAAGCAGTCGTACGCGTATTTAAAGCCACATTCCGTCGTTAATTTCGTACTTATGCAGGGAATTTTAACACATCGTATTTCATAACAATCATTAAAGGAAAATAGCCTCTGCTCTACTTAAGGTGGAACGGACAGTTCAAACAAGCAGCCAACTTCAACTGAGCTTCCACCAGTGACACCAACCTTGACACAAAATTAAAGTCCGCTTTGCCATTTTGAAGCCATATTTCGGCGTAAAATGTATCCTAATCCAAATAATAAAAGTGTCTTCTATCCATACAAAGCTTACAAGCCGGCAAACGGCTTAAGACTTAAGCTAGGCTAGGCTTTTCTCATGTTATGATGCTGTTTTCGAACGGCAATGACGTCATTCAGTTCAGCATTACAGTGCTGTTCCTGATGTACATTACAATCCCTATAGTTTCTCTTCAGATGTACTGAATTTTACGCCTCAAGAGTGAATCATTTTGAGGGTAAATTGATTTTTGGTGCCCTGCTAATACATAACAAATGGGAGAAATTCAATGCTGCCAGTAGATAATGTCTGAGGTGTTGTTCTGTAAACAAAGCAGGTTTACCAAAGGTCATGTCAGCTGCATAGATCAATGTTGCTCATTTTGTATGTTAAAGGGGCTGTCTGGAATAAAATGAGACAGTAATATACTGATTATCGTGCTGTATAGTGTTTTGTAGTACAGCAATGGTTAAATATTAATAACCGTATTTATATCCCATTGTGTGTTTTGTTTCATTAAGCTTCTCTTTCTACAGTACACAGTATGCACTGCACACATTTGTTCATACAAACATTGTAAACACCCATTTCCACATTAAAAAGCACTGATGTAAAGATATATATAGCTGGTATTGTGCAAGATATGTCTTCCTTCTGACTTTCAATTGCTGGAAAGAACCCAAAACATTTATTTCCACCTTCAAGAAGCATCATCAGAAAGTTTTTGTAATCCTTTAAACTGGTTGCGAACACTTGAGGGAATGTGGCACCAGGTGGAATGTAGGCATGTTTATGAGCAGGCATGTCCTACTTTGGACCCCTCCTTTAAGACATATCATCTTTTATTTCTTTATTTTAATTTGATACTTTTGAGGCTGTCTGAGTATGAAAGGGTTCTTTTATTGAGGTGTGTTGTTTTGTAATCATAACACTGGGCAAGGGCATTATGAACACAACAAAGAAGATGTCTGTATTTCCAGCCAGAGAGTCTAAACCCTCTGTTATGACAAGGGCTGGCACCTGGCCTGCGATTCAACTTTTATTCTTTCTGCATCCCACTTTACTGACCAGGTGTGTGCAATTATATTAAAAGCTAAATTACCATATGAAGGGCAGTTTTTAAGTGAAGCACTCTTCAGTATACTGAGGCACAGGCTCATGAATAAAACTGGATTCAAAAATAAAAGCAGTGTGTTCCCGGTGGAGCTGTCCCTGCTCACAAACTTGTCGTTTGTAGGCCAAGCAGTGCCTCTTTTTTTAAGCTGAGGTACTGGTGCTTCTTCTTATTGTAAGCTACAATATCCAGGGAAATGCTATACAAACTATACGTTGCCTGTGGCTCAGCCCAGTTCTTTTTTAAAGTAACTAAGATGCCTTGCAATTGTTCCATTCCACAGGATCTCAAACACTGCATCACTTTTGCTTGCTTGCTTGTCCCGCTGCAATGTTCCCGCTGCACGCACGTCTCTTCTTCTAGGGCTGCTATTCGACTGATTCCTCTTCAGGTCATAGGGCTGATTAAGCTTGAGGCTTCTCTATCACTGTAGGGAATACTGCAGTCTCTATAAAACGCTGTACTAACTCAATGGCCCTGTCTGTGCATATCAATTACCCAGTCCAGTGACTCAGGCATTGGCTTACCCAGGAACTACAGTGTGTGGGCCTCAGTGAAGAGTAAAAAGTGCTTACTAACACTAACATAGTACACTACTGACTTCTTTTCTTTTTAAAAGTTCATGGTACTGACTTCAGTTATCCACAAGAAGCAGTATGCAGAAAATGCAGTTAAAGGTGGGCTTTCACGATAGCTGTTTTTTGTGGTCGACATGTCATCCTCGAAATATCTGAGATAAACTATATTACTGTCATTTTAAAATCCAATTTATGCTACTGATATAATGAGATGTATTAGCATAATAATGCAATTATGTCACTTTTAAGAGCGAAGAACTTTTAGAAAAAAACAATTTATTAAGAAAATACAGACACTGGAAGTGGAATATAAAAATGTTTAAATATCCTAAATAAATATAACATAAAACAATAAAAATACACTATGTTCAAATTGACCTAACAGCCCCAGAACAGACCGACCAGAGAAAATCAGAGAACAGAACAGAGTGAGCGGCTTAAATACTACTGACTAACAAACATGCCAGTAAACAATGGGCGATATTGAGGTTAACAAAAATTACTGGTATATAATTGTTCGATAGGTTGATATTTAAAGGGCATGTTTTGTTATATTTTCCTATTATCCACATTTCTGTGGTTGCAAAACTGAAACACTCCTTATAACTTCCATGTGAACTGGCCAGGCTAAACTAAGGTATAGGCTCATACACATAAATACAAACTGGGCTGTTTTTGCAGCTAATTTCTTGAACAGTGTTTACATTCAGGATTAAGATGTTCTATTTAAAACAAAGAAAAATTAGGTCATAAAAATAGTCTGCCTGTTCAACAATAATGAGCCTGATAAAGTACTGGCGGTGGCTGGTTTTGCTAGACCATATGGGTTTGGGGTACCATGGCCTTCTCTCCTACTGAGAGGTCCTTCTGGCTGTGGAGATGGGGAGTCATTTGAGAGCAAGAATGTACTTTATCCTTTTAGAAAGACAGAAAAATGTGGTAATAAACACACTGTACTAATGTCTGAAAAGAGGTTGGGGTTTTACTTAGCGCTTGTATTTTAATTCTTTTTTTAGTCCTTTGTTTGTTTGTTTGTTTCATTTCCTTTCTGCTTGGTACTTTCCAGACTTGTACATTGTACTGTTGTACTTCTGTGAATATGCCCCTCTCTCAGATCAGGTCAGAGTGCTTACATTGCTATTAATTCATGTTCACAGAAGCAAATGCAGCGTTTTGACCTGTTGGCCAGTTGTTCTCTCCCTGCCAGTCTCTGTATGGTTATGTCTGCTGTCATGATTTGGTTTTGTTCGGGTTTTTTGCTAGTTTTTTGCCTTGTATTAAACATTAACTAGATCAAATTCATGTGGCGATGCATGGTGGGCCTCTGAATGTCTGGGTTTCAACACTAATTTACACCTAACAATGAATAAATGTGATCCAGATTATTAAAATATGCTTACCACAACCTTTGGCTACAACCTGAAAACAGGGAAAAGTGCATTAGAGGATCATCTTTCTCCTGATCAGTAGAGTTTTGTAACATGTGGCGAAGTGGTGGAGACCAGCTCCTGATCTGTAATCAAGCTTTTTTTCAGTGTGATTTGTTTAAGAGCAAGGCAGATGCTTGAAAAACAATATTGTAATTCCTTTGTGTAGATTTGAACCCAAGTGAGGTTTATGTAAGCACTTGTGCACAACACTTGTGGGTATTAGGCTTGGACAATAACATACATTTTTTATTGCTTCCAACAGAATTGTTGTGATCTTGAGTTACAGAGTACCTTGTTAGCATTGTCCTACAACATGCATTGCCTGTGGTGGTTAAATTATTACTATATAATAACTGGTAATTAATAATATTTAGATTCTGAATATTGTTTCTAGTTATTTTTAAAGTATGTGTGTGATTGTAGGTAAGTAGGCCTAAGTTGTTTTTTCACAGAGCTCATAATTAAATTGTGTGTCAGGGCCAGGTGTGTAACAACATTGGTGATAGTTTAAGCATGTGAATAACGGTATAACCCTTACATCCTTCTAAATCCTGCTCCCCAATTCCTATAGTCCGTGCTCTTTTTAACATCTAGATACATTTTTGCTTTGTTCTTCTGTGATTAAAAGCTACAGTTCTCCTCAGGCATTCTCATTAAAATGATCAATTCAGTGCATTATTTTCTCTTGTTGACATTTTGGAAAATCCATAGCAAAAAACAAAACAAAACATAAGGCTTTTGAAAAAGAGCTAAAGGACATACATTAGCATAATTATTTTTGTGTTATTTCATATATTTAATTATTGTCCTAAGCCCAGTGGGTATCTAATAATGAAACTGATTCTTCTACTCATTTGTGGACAGTTCTAGGAAGGAGGAATGTTTGCACAATGTCCTCTGATGTGTTGGGGACCTACAACTTCATTACATTTAAACCTGCATGTCAACACTGCGGTAAAGGGTGCCTGTGCAGTAGTGGTCAGAACTACTCTTTATTCTGGTTAAAGATAATCAGAATCAGATTTGATTACACTTAGGTTTAGTGCCAAATCCTATGACATCATTAGATAGCTGTTAAAATGGGATTTTACACTATTGCAGTGTACGGAAAGTGGCTTGGGGACTGTTTCAGACTACCGAGTCTGAAAGGTTTTATAACAGAACAATGACAAATGAGGTTTAAGGCTCTCCCAGGCTCGGGAGCAGAGTATGAGTGTATTTTAAATGAGGCTCTGTGCTATTATTAGACTGGGGTTTCTATCATTGTGTCTGGTCGGTGCACTACACTATCAGCCAGTCTACTTTGGTGCTAGTCTGTTTTTGTGTTTGGTGGTTAGGATGTAGTCTTTATGCTAAAGTTTGGATACTCATAGTCCTGTGATGCTTTCTTGACAATTGAGTGTAAAATAAATGAACACAAATACAACTTGAGCAGCACAGAAGCACAGAGAAATAAGTATAAAGATGAATTATGGCAAAACTAAATACAGAGAAGAAGAGAACTAAGCTAAAACGGCTAAAATGCAGAACTGCTCCACGCTTCTTGACTCTTGTGCTGAACTGAAGCTGTGGCTCATTCTCATTTAAAGGATCAGGCGCTTGTGGGATCAAAACATGTCACATACGTTTCATTAAGACCCCAGAACTGTGTTCAATTTTGGAAACGCCAATATGATATGTCCACTTTAAACTAATTTTAGTCCTCAATTTCTGTTTATTTATTATTTATGAGTTTTACTTGAGGAAAAACATATAAGATATTAAACATGCAGTAAATAAACCATAACTGTGTTCTAAGTAACTGTGGAGTAACTCAAAATGTTACAATGTGTTTTCTGTAGAGTAAGTGTTCTTTTTTCACTTAGAAAATCAAATGTCATTTGACCAGAGGTGCCCTACATTTTTCATACGATTGTACTGGTCTTTACTGTTAAACCTTTCAGACAGTTATGAACCTGAGCCTCCAGAGTAGGTCCTTTATGAACTATGAGACTGCAACTGAAGTGGCACAGTTTTGTTGTTTCACACTTCTGCTTCTGTCACGAGTTCAGTGGTGTCACTTAGTCATGTTTGGCTCTCATAATCTTGCTAACTGCTATATTCCATGTGTTTACTCCTCAGCATGGTATCAGTTGTGTGTGCTTATGTGAGTTATTAATTTAGACTCTTTATCTTTTCCTGCTTTCTAAGCAGTAGGGACTTTGTCACATGATTGATGTGGTTGAATGTAATCATGGAAAATCAGTCATAGAAAAACCTGTCTATTTGCAAAAACAAAAATGTATTGGGCTGTAGGCTGATTAGAGCTAATAATTTGATTGTATTTCTTAACTTTCTTCCATTTCTATTCAAACATATTTATAACAATACAGAAATGATTGAAAATAATATAATGTCATGATTATAATGGTTGCTCACTGAAATCTGAATTGCTTTATGTTTGATTGTGCATGCTTTAAGCATTCAAGGGACGCAGCATGATACTTATTTTTGATTATAGAAAGCTTGGTAGCACACAGAAAGCTCAAATACAGCCCAACACTAAGCACAGAGCTGGACAATGTGGCCAAAATGTATATCACAATGTATTTTTTAATTTTGGTCGATACGATATAATCCCGATATCGATATGAACAGTATAAAATACACAGAAAAACAAGAAACATGACATCACCATCAAACATAAGCTTATTGGCTTTGTCAGAGCCGGACCATGTACTGATGTTTTTATACAGTCTAGTACTTGTTTAAATTTCCCCAAACCCAACCAGTACACTCTCAAAATTCCTTGCTATTCCATTCCACTTTTAAAAATAACAGTTAATTCCAAGTGCTAGCTGAGTTCCACCTTAAATGCTGCCGTGATATTCACACAATCACACTACTGCATCATTTAAGGTGACACAGAGCTGCAAGTTGGAGAATAAACAGCTATGCTTGCTTCTTTTTTTCTTTTACACGTAGATGTTACAGAATGGTTCACAGGGTTCAGTTAAGAGCTAGGGCCCCTTTTTACTTAATTTTGCACAGTTTTCTTCCAGCTCTGGGCTTTGTCAATATTAACATTTAAAAAAAAAATTTAAATTGATTGCACTGAATTGACAGTGCCCTGAATGAATCAGTCAGTGACTAATATATACATATATATATATATATGGTTAAGAGTAGCTACCCTCCTTGTTCACTAATATTTAGACTTCAAGTGACGCAGTATTGAAGACTGTATTGTTTATCCATCCTCAGAGAACAGAGTCCCCATTGGTCAGTGGAGTGTGTTTTGTGAGCATGATGGCTTTTGTTCTCCACACACTCGCTCTTTGTTATCTCATTGCCCCAGTCATCTTTCAGTGACGTGATGCCTGTTTAAATATTTCATTTCCAGAGCTGCAGGCTTTCAAAGGCTACTGTTAATGTGCTGTTTAATTTATTACCCTGCTAACATTAATCCTGTCGCAGGAAAGCACTGCTTGCTATGTTTTTGCTTTGCTCTCTGTCCTAAACATTTGGCTTGTTAAGTGAAGCTTCCAACATGATAGCATGGCGGTCTCTTTCATTTTCTCTAAAATGTCTGAAACTCTCTGAAATGTCCTGCAAAATTCACAGTAATGATGATATATGTAAAGTGTTGTGCACAGCTCTTCCCAAACTATCAGAGTGAGGATTTTAAATATGAACTTATACTGGACCCTCAGAGTGTAAGAGGGTAAATGTTATTCCGAATCACTTAGCGACATCAGCTGTGATCAAAACACCAAACAGGTTTGTTTTTACTCTGCAGGTACTACATGGGCATTTGTAAGAAGGTAAAGGACTGAAAGAGCTGTAATAGTTGCAGTTTAAAGGATTTGTTTTTATTGTCAAAAGCAATGGTGCACTGCTGTGAACATATCAAACAGTTCAGCCAAAAGTGTATGCAGTATTCCTAAGAAACTTAAAAACAGATATGCACTCTCCTGTAACTCATTTAGTGTTAGTAAGTTTTAGTCGTCATATTAGTTAATGTAACAGAACCTGAAAGTAATATTCTTCGTGTGTGTTAAGCTGTGCTGGACATTGCATTTTGTGTCATTCCAATCGCGTCGTGGCTGATTGAGTAAATATAATTTGCCTTTAGGGCGGCACGGTGTCGCAGTCACACAGCTCCAGGGGCCTGTCTGTGAGGAGTGTTCTCCCTGTGTCCGCATGGGTTTCCTCCGGGCGCTCCTGTTTCCTCCCACAGTCCAAAAACACACATTGGTAGGTGGATTGGCGACTCAAAAGTCTCCGAATGTGTGAGTGTGTGTGTGTTGCCCTGTGAAGGACTGGCGCCCCCTCCAGGGTGTGTTCCTGCCTTGCGCCCAATGATTCCAGGTAGGCTCTGGACCCACTGCGACCCTGAACTGGATAAGCGGTTACAGATAATGAATGAATGAATTCTCTCACACACTCTCTCTCTCTCTCTCTCTCTCTCTCTTGCTCGCTCGCTCACTCGCTCTAGAACATTATCTCATTATAATGAGAGTGAGTCTGGTCGGTCGCGATGCCCTCTTTTTCCTCCCAGCATGCTCTCTGAGTCCAGTCTAAATTGTATTGGCCCTCTCTCTCCCGGCAGCTCGTCTCATTCTTTCCAGTTTAGGACTTTGCATAATTGATGGCAGGTAATTACTGCAGTTCAATATTGTGTGTGTCTGGGAATGAAAAGAGGTGTGTGAGCTTAGTTATGGCAATGTGCTCAGTAAGTTGCTTACTCATGAGCCAATTACTGCTCAGAGTATGGCAGGCTTGTGTGGTGGTCTTTCTACGTCTGAAGAAATAGTAGAGTTTCATTGGGCTGGTACTGCAGTCTTTGAAGGGATGGTTGGTTCTCGATTCATTGGCTTTTGATTTAATGTAAAACCAGATTTACTTTAAATAAATTGGATACACTCAAAACTGATTCAATTAGGGGAAATGATTCAGAAAACATTAAAGGGGACATATACTGCTTTTTAAGTTAACAAAAAATCTGGGTCTTAATGAACTGTATGTGACTTCTTTAGTCAAAATACCACAAGGATAAAACATCACAGCACCATTCTTTCCTTGTCTGAACAGCGCAGTTCAGGGCAAGAGCCCAGGAGCAGAAGCTATGTTTTTATTTTTTTTTTTAACTTGGTTTTCTTTTTTCTCCATTCTTATTTTTACCGTATTTCATTAGTACTCTTATTTCTCACCACAGGTTGTGTTTGTTTTGCTCTATTTGTGTTCTCTAGGTGGGTCTATCATTGTAATAGGAGAGACTTGGATGAGGAGGAGAGATAGAACTTGATTAATGTCACATCCTGGCCCAGTCCTGTCTATTTTCCCCACCATGTGCTCATGTAGCACATGGCCCTATTTGTTGTTGTCCCTGTCTCCGCCCTTGTTCCGCCCTAGCCCCACCTTAGTCCTGCCTCTGTCTCGTTATTGTCTCCAGGTGTTCCTCGTTGGTCTTGTCCCTATATACCCCTGTAGTTTGTGTGCTCCTTGGTCTGGTGTTGTGTGTGTAGATGTGTTCCTTTGTCTGCTGTCTTACGCATTACCACTAGTTCACAGTTATGTTCCTGTTCTAGTTATGTTCCACCGAGTTCTTGTTTGTTTTCTGTTTGTTTTGTTCGCCTTGGATTTGTTTAAGTAAATCTTCGTTGCGTGTACATCCACCTCCTCATCCTCCTTCAACTGTGACAATTAATATGGACATAAGAACTTTCAATACAACATTAATCATCATGCTTTTAGTGTTCAAATTTAATTACTAATTTAATTATTAATTTAATCACTGTGTCATTACACTTGTGATGTCATTCAGTCCAGGCGGTCACTGCAGACTTTAATGATTTTAGTGTTTATTGTGGCGACTCGTATAACGATAACTACATAAACACAATTTATCAATTTATTGTGCAAGCACTAGTTTTTATTACTGCTCCACCTTGTCTTTATCTTACACAGCAGTTATTCGGAACATGTGCCAAGTACCTCTGCTCACGTTTGCCCGAACCAAGGTCACTCTTTCCAGTCTCACTGGAAACAATCCAGAGGTCATCTCGATTCTCATTCCCATACTCCTCGCAACAATACTGTCCTGTTAATGAGAGACAACAAAATATTGATTTTCTGTTCTCTGTTCCACTTCCTGGCCGAATACAGGGAGGCGTGGGGCTAGAGGCTTTCATGGACCATTCATCCATATTCCGTATTATTTTAAAATGTGACAGTGCTTTCTGGACACTGTTGGATCTTTTTTTCATTTGCCTCATGAACTGTCAGTGTTCCTCAGCCTCAAATCCTGCCCTTTCAGATGAATCATCTTTATGTAATGTATCTCAGTGTGAGATATGCAGGTGAGGCACTGGACATGTGTGTGTTTTATGCTTTTACTGACTCAGAGCTCTTGAGAGCTGTTGTTTTGAAGAAGGCAGAATTGATTTGTTGACTTTCTACTCAGGATGTGTGTATTTTTTTTTTTTTCCTAGTAGAGGCCGTTCCAGCATCCAGAAATAAACTGCGTCTCCAAATGTCGCTTGATGTGTTTCAGTTCACTGGCAGTGCAAGCTCTTCACTCACATTGTGTATAGCCCATCCCTGTAACTTTGTCTTTCCAATAAATATGGCCAAGTATCCAAGAATCATAAACATTTTATAAAGTCTTATTTATTGGTCCCCTTAGCAAGTCTTCTTCTGGGCTCATTATAAGTGGTATCTCCAGACATTTGGGCTTACACCAATAAGCCACAGTGTTAAAGCTACCTCCTTGGTGCTACACTAATAGTCCATTTTATCAGCTTCACTGACCATGTAGGTACACTTTGTTGTTCTATAATTACAGACTGTACTTCATCTGTTGATCTGCATACTGTGTTAGCCTCTTCCAAACTGTTCTTCAGTGGTCAAGCCCAGGACAGAGCAGGTATGTTTTGGGTGGTGGGTCATTCTAAGCTCAATGATGGTGTGTTTGTGTAAATTGTGATGGTTAGACACACCTATCTTGTTGGCCCACCTTCTAGATTCAAAGTAAATCTGAACACTTGCCTCAGAATGGTCTGCCTGCTTTGTGAAGGACTGTGGATGGAGTTTGTGCATGAGAGTATCTGCCCACACAGATACATCGACCTAAGACTGACATCCAGTGCAAGCTTCTTCAGTCAAATTTCACTTCAAGTCTAACACATGAAAAATGTTCATTTGAGCAGCTCATAAACCTTCACTGTCCAAATAAATGACCTCTGGAAGTCAATAGGTTACATTTTCAAAATCATCATTGCCTTTTTGAAAACTGACAAGTCTGTATTTCATATTAAGCCTGTCAAGGTATATAAGAAAAAAACACCAGTCCATATCTCCGCAAGTTAGCTGTGTTGACTGAATGGTGAGTGGCATGAATACCTTCCTTGTTTCAAAAAGTCTCATGACCATTTGTGCAGCTCCCTGCATACAGATGTTTAAGTACATTCAAGTGCGATTGAAATGTCAGTCAAGCCACCTGACATCCTCCAGCTCTGTGTGATGCTAGGCCTTCTCAACAAGAAAGGCTTTGATTGCACCAGAAGTTGTTCACAAAATTCTCAAGCAGTGTTCCTCTATTCAGCCTCCTCCTACTCAGCCTTTGTATGCACAATCTATTTCTTCCAGCAGAGCTTGGAATTGCCTGTGAACTAAGGCAATGAGAGCGCACAGAAAATTGACAACTGTTTCCATCACAGTGTTAAGATCAGAACTTGATATCTTCGCAGAGATTTTCTTGATGTATAATGCAGTGGAATTTAATAAGAGTGTGCACGATCATGTCTTCAGTTATTTCGGCAAATCCAATGCAGGGATACCATCTGTGGTGATAGCAAATATTTTCGAACATCAGTGGCAGAGGTTTCAGCCAAGTTCTGACCTTTTGTGGTTTCAGACAGTTTCAGACAGTTCCTCTTGTACTTCATCAGAATCACAAAATCTGACCACAACTGCCAAACAAGGCAAATTGTTAATGAGGTTGTTGATGACTTTCAGTGAGTTTGAAACTAAACACACAGTCACTTGCTGTTGCCTTTTGTTTTTCACTATATCACTGATACAGTTCTTGCTTACACTGTTAAGAAAAACATCACCCACTGCATAAAATGCTTTTTAAATAAAGCTGTGGCACTGAAGGGCTTACCATGTTTAGCCATGCACTGATTTAACTTGTAACTCGTGAGTGCGGCAAAAGTGCCAGGTTGCTGAACTGCCCACTACCCACAGGAAACTGTTGGCTGGACTTTTCAATCCAGTGACACTGAGGTGTTTAAAAACTCAAGCAGCACTGCTGTGTCTAATCCACCCATACCAGAGCAACACACACAGACACACTACAACCACCTCACTGTCACTTTTAGCGCAGAGCTGTGAACGATCCACAGTTCTCACTCTGAGAGTCGCATAGCCATTGGTGTTCTCTCGGGCCCTGATCACAGATGGCTTAGCTTTGTCAGGATTTGATTTCAGGTCTTGGCAGTGGGATGCAGTCTTCTCAGCCAGTTGGAGTTCTCAGGAGCCAATGTGTCCAGTGTCTTGATCTATAGGCTTCTTTTGATGACTCTTTTGGGTGCCACTGAGCTCAGTGAGCTCCAGTCAGCTCCATTACATTCTCAGCTGGACGATGGAGCTGTTTAGAGGCCGGACAGTGTTCAGTTCACCGGCTGGTGTCGGCTCTGGTGGGAAATGGCTCAGTAGGCCTTAGTGCTCCGGGATCATTTGTGGCTATTGACCTGAAACTGCTCCTACTGCTAGGAAGAAGAGGCGTAAATAAATGTGTGGGCATTATGTGAAGGATTGTGTCCATTCTTCATGTTCATTTAACGGATTAGAATCTCGTTGCACCTGACATTTCAGTTCACAATACAGGGGAACCTCTACTAACGAACGCCTATACTAACGAACTTTCCAAGATACGAACCGGGCATTTGAATATTTTTTGCCTCCACCAACGAACCATGACTCTAGAAACGAACCAGAGCCTCCGCCGAGCCGGCGGCTGGAAATGGCCACTGACCCCATTGGCGAGTCTCCCAGCGCCCAGACTTGAGTGAGCTTTTAAGATTAGCAAATTGTAGTTTTAGCAATTTAGCATTAGTGTAAATAGCAGACATCAATATTTGTGCTAAGTTAAACCGTATCTACGCTTCGTCTCCCCACATTCACCGCCTATTCTTCGTTATTCCACCCACCCCCCACCTCCCGTCATACAGCCAGTGCCTGTGTTACTCCTCCAGCCAGTCGTCACGTCTTCAAGGTAGCGATATATAACCACTTAAAACTTTATTTCTTTTTTATTACTGTTACCACTGTATTTCTTTTTTATTTTTAGTAATGCTACATGTATTTTTTTATTCTAATTTGAGAGTTTTGTAAACATATATCAGTGCAAAAAGGGTGACTTTCGGGGTGTGGGCTGGAATGCATTAATTGCTTTTCCGTTATGTTAAATGGAACAAGATGAAACAAACTTTTCCACTTACGAACCGGGTCACAGAACGGATCAAGGTCGTAGGTAGAGGTTCCACTGTATAGTTTTTGAGCAATGGAAACTAATTCTTTGGAGTGGTGGAGCTTCATGTACACAACTAGGATGGGTTAACGTAGCATTTGTGATCCTAAGCTGAATTTCTAGGGCATTGAAAGGTAATAAAATACTATAAAGAATCAAAGTAGTTTAGATTTGCCAGCTTTTTTATTATTATTATTACCAACAGTACATACACAACATTTGTTGCAGGTTCAGTGGTCATTTTGGATAGTAGATAAAATATTATTTGTGTTGTAGATACTACAGCTGCTGATTATTTTAGTTAGCCACCACTGTAAGTAAATGAGTATCTTTCACTTCCTCTACAGGGTATTTCACAGTTCAGCAGCTTTATTAATGATTACATTTTGCTTAATCTAAGTATGCACCTTTGTTCTTTGTATTCAGGGCGGAATATTAAAGTTGTCAATAAAAAAGTTGCCTATTAAAAGCTGACATTTATGTTAGCAATCCCAAGACAGAAAATAGACAACACTTCTCTTTTGGGTCAATACCTATTGAACAGAATTTCAGTTCCTATCCCAATTTCCTCAAATTGGTTCCTGTTTTTATGACCCATGTCTCCATAAGTCTGGTCAAATAATTTTCCACTCCAGATTAGATAAATGTTTACTGAGATAAATTAGATTTAGGATACAAACATCCCTGAGTTCTTTTCTCTTGGATTCTGAACCCTGTAAACACTGTACAGAAGATATGTGGAGGCCTGTGGAAAACTTTACCTCATTATATAGACGGTGTCTGGATCCCAATGTGTCTGCGTTTGGTGTGTGTGAGCCTGAGGCAGCCCTCTCCAAAAAGCTGTGAAAAGCCTTTATAGCTCAAGAGTATTCACCCAACAGTGTCAACTAGTGAATCCTCAATCATGTGTTCATGTGTCAGAAGTGTGAGGCAGTGATTAGTGACATCACTGTGTACTGTCATGAGTTTTCCGCCTCCTACAGTGGCTGTCTCAGTTTCCTATGATGGACCCCATGCAGAAGTCAGGACACAGAATTTTGGAAACAGTATTGTCACAAAACACAGTGAGGTGCATCAGTGATGACTCCAGTCAGCTTGCTTATATAAGTGATCTTTCATTGGAAAAGCAGGAGTTTCACTCACTAAGGAAGAGTTGGTTTTAGCAGGAGTAGCTCAGTACTGAAGAAATGAGAATGAAAATAACAAGACTGAGGTTTGAATCAAGGTTTTATCAAGGGTCTAATATTCACACTCTTAAATTATGGTTCTAATTTTGTTCTTTGTACATTTTTATGTATTTTTAAAAGACATATCACTTACAGTGCATTTGCAATATAAATGCAGGTATCTGGAGTGCATACTCACTCACAAACTGACATAAGACAAACTGACGTAAGACAACCCAATAAATATGTAAGTTGTGTGTGTGTGTGTAAAAGTATGGGATAAAATGAGTCATTCCAATTTTGACTCACTTGTGACAAAGTATAGAGTCTAGAATCGTACCACCCCACCATCTGAGTGTTTCCAATAACTGTGCTCGAACTACATTTTAGTGAGAGTCCGAAGACTGGGTTCAACCATGTAAAAAACACAACGAAAGTGGAGAAATGGTAGAAAGAAGCAAAACTGGCAACAGTGAGAGTGGAGAATGAGGAAATCCAGGCTAAAGCTCGGACTGCAAGAGCTTGTGTGTGGCTTATTTGATGCTGCTGCTTCCTTGGTGCGAGCGGTTTGTGGCTCATTCTTATTTAAAGAACAGGAGCTGAAACTCATGCTGAACAGGGCTGTTTAAACGTTTGAATTGTGCTGGGGTTCTTGATTTTTTTTTTTTTCCTCCATAGACCAAGACAGGTCACAGATATTTCACTTCATTATTTTTACTGTCTGACTTTTAATATCATTTCCAAAATTGAAAGCTAGTAAGAAGTTATAAATCATTCTCATAAACCTTGTACAAAGTCCAGGTAATGTCAGAGTCAGCCCATGTGTGAATAAAGCATGAAATTTTCCAGAGAATTCACAGTGAATTCATGCCATGCTTCCTGCACCCTCTATACAGGCACCGCCCACTGGCTTTAACCAATCAGAACGTTCCCTGTAGTGAGAACACATCTGAACATTGAAAATCTCCAGCTGTACACTGTGTGTGGAAGGGCAACTCTGGAAAATATCCAGACAGGATTTGCCTGGTAAAAGGAAGTAACAAGCCATTAATCTTCCATTGTTCTTAATAAGACAGATACTCTCTGTCTGCAGTCAATCATTAATTCTGTTCCCTTTGAGACATGTCTGGTCTTGTCATGCAAACATTATTCAACATGTCAGACTGAATCATGTTTCTCTTGCTCTTTACTTCTGTGTAGTTTAGCTGCACACAGTTTTCAAAGTTTTCACAGTTTTTATCATTTTTTTTTTGTTTTGTTTTGGTTTGTTTTTTTTAATCCAGTTTTCTTACTAACTTAGGCATTATTAATTCCACTACTGCTTTTCAAACTCTTGTTAACACAATGCCACTAGAAAGCTCAGTTGGCTTGGAGGAGAATGTTAACTTTCCAGATTTGTTATGAATGCTAACAGATGCACATGCTAGCTAGCGTTGTGGTTGCCGCCATGCTTAAACTGGGAAAAACGCCTGCTTTATGTAGGTTAGCTCTGGAATATATTCCCTACATCAAGTGCTCCATATATTTTTGTCTATTTAGGACACTTACAATTTGTGACAAAGGGAGCTTGATACCTTTTTACACAGCTCAAATATCTAAAAAAAAAAAAAAGTCTGTTACCCAGTGTTACCCAGGGCATTTGAGACTCCCTGGCTGAAATTTATTTTAAAAAAATACTATAATTAACCACAAAGGTATTGTTCTGTTGCACTGGGAGGAGCTTAAAGCCACAGATGTCCAATGTCGAGGATCTGCATATGAAGCACCCCAGAATTGAATTGCGAGAGGCTGAAACTTCACTGGGGATGAGTTTGAGTGGCTTTTGCAGTCCTAATTATCCATCAGTACCTAAACTTAGCATTGTTCCTCTGGCTGAATGACATCAAATATTCACACAAATGTTCTAATATCTAGCGTAAAGGCTTCCCATAAGAGTAGGAGGACAGACTACTTATCAATACCCAAGATTCAGGGGAAATGTTGGACGGGCAGATGTCCAAGTTTTGTCTCATGTAGTGCATCTTGCTCTATATATTGTGAATACATTATGGAACATTATGCACCCATCAGCCATAGCATTAAAGCCATCTTATTTAGAAATTCCCATTTTGTCAGCTCCACTTACTCTATGTGCAGTCTGTAGTTCTACAGTTACAGAGAGTAGTCCTTCTGTTGCTCTGCATACTTTGTTACCTTCCATTAACCATTAAACTTAAACCATCAATAGTCAAGACTTCCACGGGACCCCAGTGTAAGTATTGTTTGGCTGTGGGTCATTCTCAGCTCTGTGGTGGTGGTGTGTTGCGCTGGTACACGTGGATCAGACACATCAGTATCACTCTATCACATTGTCACTACTGCACCACACAAAAACATTGACGAGAGCAACATATGCAACAGATAAGCTGCTGTGGTTTTACATATTCAGAGTGTGTATAATAGAGTGGACAGTGAGTCGACCACCCTGTTATAGATGCTACTTTTAGTGTAAAAATATGAACATATTTTATATTCATATGTAAATATATCCAGATCTGCATAATACCAGCTGAGTCAACCACTTCAACATAGAGCTTAATGAGTCAGAACACGTTATAGTGCAGAGGGATGGAGAATAGCTGTAGACCCTCAGCTTAGAGAGTTTACAGATGAGCAGCAGTGCATCATGATCTCTGTATTCAGCATACTCAGCTCTTACTGCCATACAACCAGACACCCGCCACCCTCCACCCGCCAACACTGTTGCTCAGCAACAAGCACAGCCACAGAATTATACTGCACCCAGTTACCTCACTTTCTCTGGGTTAAAGAGTGCATTGTATTTTCTCTCTCTCTCTCTCTCTCTCAATTGTGCTTTCTCTCTCTTGCTTGCTCTCACTCACTCACACTCTTTTTTCTGTCGCTTTCTCAGGCTGTCAGTCATAAAGACACACAACTCCCATTTTTTGTCAGTTTAGTTTTAATTTACTCGGTCTAAAAAATGCCAGGTACCCTTTGCTTCAAGTTTCATCATGATTTTAAAGACACTTTTTTCACATATTTATGTATTTATTTATGTTGGAAACAAAGATTTCTTACTGTAGTGATGCTACTTTGATAGGTAATATGTGTATATTAATATGCAGTGTTTTTCCAAGTCTAAATACCCTCTTTATTTCTGGAAAGCATTAAAACAATAATGAAAAACCCCAGCAATAATATGATTGATTTCTTCTGGAATTACTTATAGAGTTGTTCAGAGGAAATGAATGATTTGTCTATTTTTTTTGTTTGTTTGTTTTTCCAGGGTGTTTTAAGGATGACAGAATTGTGTTCTGGACCTGGATGTTCTCTACGTATTTCATGGAGAAATGGGCTCCACGGCAGGACGACATGCTTTTCTATGTGCGTCGAAAGCTGTCTTACGTCAGTGCAGACAACACAGAAGGGAAGAAGGTAAGAGAAACCAACTCACTGCCCTCTACTGCACATTTAAGCACAGTACACTTCAGCACTTCAAAAGCCAAGGCACTTAGGTGAAGTACACTGGACTGCTGACGGCTCACAAACGGCACCAGAACAATAAAAGTACCACAGAATAGGTCACATTTTAAAATACAACATTGGAAGTTGTTGCTTCAATGTCCCTCTCGAGTTTGGTGTGTTCTGCCTGTGTCCGCATGGGGTTCCTCTGGGTGCTTCTGTTTCTTCCCATAATGTGTGTGTGTGAGACTTGATGAGTGTGTGTGAATAATTCCGGGTGGGATCCGGACTGACCATGAACCTGAACAGGATGAAGAAGTTGCAGATAATAAATATATGAATTAAAGAAGGAATGAGTGTCCTCATGATGTGTTGGCTGTAGTTCTAGGACAAACTCCTGCAGTAGGAGTTCTGACCCGTGTTGAAGTTCAGGTGAGATTCACTGGTCTGATCATCATGGAGAAGCTCTTCAAAGACTTAAAAGCTTTAAAAGACCTCCAGGTCAGCCCAAGCAATGAATCCACCCCCCATGTGTACAGTCCATTCGGGTTGGAAAAGTAGCAGCTGTTGTACCAGTAGGCTCCCGTACAGATAACGGCACAGTTCCCATCATTTAAATCTTGGTCTTTGTCAAAGGTTGTGAACTTTGATCCATTGTGGTAAGATAAGGAATCCCCTACAGGACGTAAGAGATATGCAGTGCATTTTATATTCTTTTAATAAAAAAAACATGTGCAGTTACCCTTTCTTTCTATGTTCTACTGTAACTGCTCAATCAAAATGAAGGATTTATGGGCTTCATTCGGGCTTACCTGCGCCTCCATTTTTAAAACCATCCACATGAAGCCTGTAGCCATCCAACTCTGCATTAACAGCCTTTGGAGAAATGCCAAAAGATGAGTATGTAGCATAAACCTTTTTTCCATCGAAATCCTCCATATCAATTCTAAGCTCATAGTTCTTCTTCAGAGTGAGTTGATGGATTGTTTCCAGTCCTGTAGTAAAAGAACGGACAGACAAAATAAACAGAAGAACCTTAGGGAAACTCTTTGCTGATGGACAAACTTCATAAGGCTACACGACAGCTACTGAAACCTTTCATAACAATTAACATACACTTACATTTCACCTTTCAGAAAGATGTATTCCAACAAGTTTCTGTTCTTTCTAAAATCTAATGTAATTACAAATGTCACTTGTTGGCATAAACATTATTAATGTCTTTGTACCACTTTCGAATAAGATTTAAAATGTCAAATTTGTTCATCAGTGTTTGTTAATTAGGCTGTAAACACATTAAAAGTCTTTAATAATCAGTTATAACCCAAAGAGAGAAATGGTACCAGTGATGTTATTTGCCAAATAGTGAACCCCCATCCATCTACACTGTAAAACCTCAGATCTTGCCAAATACTGACCTTACTTTGTCTTCTCCATCCGTCGACATTAACCCAGTCAGCTTCAGCACATATTTGTTAATAGGTTTAACCATTTAACCACCAAGTTTCATCAATTAACCACCAACAGAGTGTCTGTTTAGAATTGTGGTGTGTATCTTAATATGAAATGATCAAATGTACATCCTCAGGTCTTCCCTTTCTCTGTTACAAATCATTATAAATGGCTTATGGTGTTCACAACCTAATAAATAAGCACGTAATAAACGGATTTTTAAACGAAACCTTTATAAGTGTAGTTGACAGTATTTTAAAGTGGTACTAATGTCTGTATATATATATGTCTGGTGCCAGGTTTTGCTAACATAGCATATTTACCATTGAAAATATTTTTTGCTGTTATTGGCTTTAGCACGTTTAAATAATTTAGCATTTTATTGCATTTCTATTATTACTATTATTATTATTATTGTAGTCCAAAACTTTGATTCTTACCAATCCAGTGTTCGCCAGCTGCATGTCCAAACCCTTTCTTGTACTGATCCCATCCTCTGAAGAAGTTCACTGTACCATCCATTCTTCTCTGGAACACCTGCCAGAAAAAAATTTTCACAAGACAAACTGATTAATTTTCCTCCACATTTAAACCATTCATGGCTTTCGGTCCCAAGACCATTTCTCTAACCATTAAGCCAAGTCTGCCCTTAAAATGACTGCTGTTACAAAACCTACAAAAGGAGGAGAAACCAATGTTCTATATCATATCTTTGGTGATGGGATTTCATTTTATTATTTTTCTTGGCATTGACCATTTGATTGTGTAGATGTATTTCAGGCTCAAACAACGTGCATTACTGGTCTTATCATCAACTAATAACTGATAGCTACTCACAGTCCATTTCCCTCCATCCGTCTGCATGTCACAGTATACATAGCGACCAGAGTTTGGTCCAGCAGGATAGACCAGATACACTCCACTTGTCCAAACACTGTCATTATAAATGTCCGCACAGTCCATGGGCTGGAACATCAGACTTTTAGACTGGACCAACAACGGTATCCATAAAATCCATATAATCTTGTTGAAAAAAAAGGCAGATGACACCATTGTTTGATATAGAACAGGTAGAAAAATGACCAGGTCTGAGAGGTTTGGTTCAACATAAGGTTCAACCATCATCAAACTAATGACAGAATTGCTGCTTAGTTGTGAATTTTCTCTGTACTAGATTTGGTAAAGTATCAAATGTTCAAATTTCAAATGTCTGTGCTTTAAGCCTTACCTTCATTGTTGTAGATGATCACAGACTCTCTTGTGAAGAACAACAATGTTCCTTTCTGTGTCTTGGTTCATAAACAGTGACTTATCCGAGCAATCTGTTGACATTTCCCTCAGCTCTGCCAAAGTTCACATCACTTTGGCAAGTATTGTACAACGTGTGCTCTCCCCATTTGGCTCATGCTGGAGATTTCCCAATTTCACTATTTGATTAGCAGCGCACACAAGTGAAGCATTCACATCTGAAACAGGACTGTAATTTCCCTCATTTCTACACAATGGTGGCATAGCTCATTGAATTATGTTTCATTACGTCTAGTGCACAGGGAAATCAGCCGTCAGAATCCTCTGTTACGGAGGTGGTGATATTCCTGTAAAACTGATCTTTTAATACGTCTGTCAGCTTCTCAGAATTACATTAATATTATGGCAAGTGTAGTGTGCTATTAAAAACTGATTAATGATTAAGAATGATCTGTGCATGTTATCTTTTGGCTTTATCTTTAGTAAGTATAGTAAGTATGATTGAGGTTTTCATTTGAAATATGTAAATATAATTTTCCTTTCATTAAATATAAGACAGGGAGGTTTATACCAAACTAAGACCAAACTATAAATATAATATACGTAATTACAAATCATGAATAAATTATGGAAGACATTTTCCATATATGTGAGTGAGTGAGTGAGTGAGTGAGTGAGTGAGTGAGTGAGTGAGTGAGTGAGTGAGTGAGTGAGAGAGAGAGAGAGAGAGAGAGAAAGAAAAAAAAAAAAAAAAAGCTTGGTGATTCTCATGTCTCCGAAAGCTTGAAGTTCTGTAAATCCAATGGTTGCAGGTTTGTTGGTACAGATTGTTTTGGGAAATTTTTTCCTACATTATATGAAACTTGCTTGTAACTCACACATTTACATACTCACTCACACATTAGGACTAAAATTCTTCACAAGGTGCCACCACTCTCATTTTTAACAGCCCCACTGAAAAAGTGGGGCTGTACCGTACAGTGCATCACATCAAAAGAAGCAGTGTCCATGTTTTGGTTAAATATAATTAAACAGATGAGATAGACCTTGTTCAATTTCCCCAAGGTCCTTTTGTTCCTTTTTTTACAGTTCACATTTTACTTTGCATACGCAAAATACAGAAAGTCATTCCTCAGCAGCCCACCAATTCACTAGCACGTTAGCTCATCGATCCTTCTCCCTTCTCCTGGCACTAATCAAATGTCAAAGCAATCAGAAGGAGAGTGATGTCATTTATATGACCTGAGTGAAAGCGCTTGTTCAATGCTGAGCGTTCTCCAGATTGATCTGTTCTGATGGTTTGCGACACTGTGGAGTCGCCTTGTTTTCAGCCTTGAGAGCAGAGATTACTCAATTACCTGAAAAACAGCGTGGACGCACCGACAGGAGATGTGCATTTGCTTTGTCCCTTTTTGTGACCTGCCTCAGATGTCCTCTTTCTTCTTTCCTTTGTCCTTTTTTATTATTATGAGCATATTCTCTGTCTCTCTCTCTCTCTGCCTGTATTTGCATTTAAATTAAAATGGTGCATGAAAGAGCTTTAATGAAGCTCATCCTGTCTGTAGGTCTGTCTACCTTTGATTCAAAGGAAATCGCTTTCACAGCTTCCTATTTACTGAGTGTGTTTATAAAGGTTGCCAGGTGCATGCTTATATTGAATTCTTGGTGCACAATATAACATTAGTTCTTCAATTTATGAAACATTGTATGTATATTACATAGTGCTATTTAATGCGTTCATTTTTATTTAATGCTAATTAATAATTTTTCCAAATTTAGCCACAAGTCCTTCCCAAAATACATGCTTTTAACAGAGCTTAATGACATATAAGTGAATTTATCCAGCAGTAAATATATCACTCCTGTTGGTTATATTTTAACAATATGTCTCTCAGAATGGATATTCAGAATGGTCTGATGTAAATGGTTTTGTTTTGTTTTGTTTGTTTGTTTTAGAGAAATCCACTACGTTGGGATGATTAAAATAACTAATAGGTTACTCAGTGATTAATGCATTACTTTACACTGAACAGACATTACATTAAAATGACATCCTTGTTTATACACTCATTGTTCATCTTAGTTCCACTGACCCTAGAGGTGCACTTTGTTTCTATGCTACTAATGACATTACTAAATACAGGGGTTGGACAATGAAAGTGAAAAATTAATTTATTAGTGTGGTGTAGGGCCTCCTTTTGCGGCCAATACAGCGTCAGTTCATCTTGGGAATGACATATACAAGTCCTGCACAGTGGTCAGAGGGATTTTAAGCCATTCTTCTTGCAGGATAGTGGCCAGGTCACTACGTGATGCTGGTGGAGGAAAACGTTTCCTGACTCGCTCCTCCAAAACACCCCAAAGTGGCTCAATAATATTTAGATCTGGTGACTGTGCAGGCCATGGGAGATGTTCAACTTCACTTTCATGTTCATCAAACCAATCTTTCACCAGTCTTGCTGTGTGTATTGGTGCATTGTCGTCCTGATACACGGCACCGCCTTCAGGACACAATGTTTGAACCATTGGATGCACATGGTCTTACTGGTGCAATGTGCAATTAATGAAGATTGCTCCAATTTAGCCATGAAACCTCCCACACTACAATGACAGGTGTTTTAGTTTCACTGTCTAACCCCTGTATACAATTACAGCTTGTAGTCCATTTGTTGCTCTGCATGCTTTGTAAGCCCCTTTGCACTCTGTTCTTCAGTGTTCCAGAGCAGGTATTACTTAGGTGGTGATCATCCTCAGCACTGAAGTGACACTGACCTGGTGGTGGTGTTTTGGCTGGTCAGTGTATATTGTTGCTCCCTCTGGGTGACTTGTACATCCATAAACAAAGGAAGCCTCCTACATCTTTTATGTAGCCTCAAATGGGGTTTACAACACTGAGTTAATTTGTCTGAATGAGATTTATTCCAAACTTCCGTAAAAGCTTACACAACCCTTCAACAGTTGCAACAGAAAGACCACGTTTCTGGGCAGTGCTTGGGTAGACCTTTCTTTAGAACATTTTTTAAAACTATGTCTTATGCGTGAGACACCCTTCCATTAAATATGTAACACAAACCTCAAGGATTTGCTGAGTCTCATCAACGATTCCAAAAGAAGCTCTAAACGCAGAGAAAGCCTGATTGTTTCCAGTGTAATTGAAGTAGGCATCAGATAAGAAGCACCTCTTTACTGTGGCCTTATCTCATTTGTTTGCAGCAAATGGCTGAGGAGAGGGAGAAGATCCAAGAATTGGCTTTAGAGCATGGTGTTTCCTTCACTGGCCCTTATTAAAACTCTGGAGATGGCCACTCTGAGCTCTTTCTGTTTATCTGACTGCAGTGATTTGCCCCAGTTCCCAGTGCCCCAGTGTCAGATAAGGTACTCAGCTCAGCTCAGATGGATTCGTGCCCTTTACAGAGCAGCATTTTCTACGTCATGTTCTTTTTATTATTATTATTTTATTTTATGTTATTTATTTATTTATTTATTTTTTTTGTCTCTTTGTGTCTCTTTGTAATGTCCCTTGAAGTAACGCTACCAGAGGCGCTGAAATGTCAGCATCACACATTGACAGTAGAATTGAACAGTAGGAATTATTCATGTGCATCATTTTCTGTGGTTGCCATGGAGGCTTTACATTCTCTCCCAAGAAAAGAAAGTGATTTTATGAATACACGGTGTGACATCTGTTGCCACATTGTCCCTGACTGTGTTTGGGTTGGACTATAATATGATGATGGGGCTGATATTAGTCTGCTAGTAGTGAGTGAGGCCTTGCTTGCCCTGATTCCAAGGCAATATTTGGAATTTGTTTGCATTTTGTGGGATTTATCTGGACCTTATTAGCGTACTGTGATTGTTGTTTGACCAATTCCAATCTGAACAACATTTTTATCTTTACCTTAAATCTATTTGATCTACCAAACCATGTATGACTTGCCAAAGGGGCTCTTTCTTTTTTACTTTAGGTTTTTCTTTGTCGATGTGATTCTGTGGTTAACACTGGGCTTGTGTGGTATGTTGAATGGATGGGCAGTGGAAGTGGGAAGGCATGAGAGGAGAGCAAGCTTTTAGAGCGAAAATTCAAAAAGAGTGCACCTACCGCTATGAACTACCAGGCCACAGATACTTCTCTCTGTATAGTTGTGACAAAATAATAATAAAAAATGTATTTACTCTGTTTCTAAATAGATCCACACCAACACATCCACACCAAAATGTCTCCATCCACATGAAAAAAGCCTAAAACACCAGCCCAGTTGTTTGCAATCTAGCTGAGCTGTATATGCATCCGATTAAATGCAAAAGCACAGTTTATGTTTATAAAATAGGTCAGATATAAAATAATAACATGGAAAATGCCCAGTATGTCACATGACCAAGTGGAACCAAGCCGCAGCTGGGACTGTGGTTGGAATTATTTCTGCAGAACAGCTCATTAATGGGACACAGAGAACAAAGTCACTAGCACCATCTCTGAACCAGCTGTTGATATACGAGGTGGATTTCCACCAGGTGCTCCAGTTTCCACCCAGTCTAAAACACGTTGGTAGGTGGATTGAATATAACGGGTTTACAGTGATGAAAATGAATGATTTTAACACACATTCACAGAGTATTCACAGATTCAAAGCCTAATTATCAGTCAGTAATTATTCAGATAATTTTATAATGTGTATCAAGCGTTTTAATGTAGATTTAAGTCTCAAAGGCCTAATGTAAAGGATCGTACTTTTAGAAATAAGACTCTCTTTCCTATATGTTCAAGCTGAGAGGGCAGTACACAATGTAATCTAGTCCTGCTCTCTGTGGTCAGCGCTAAAGGTCAAGGTGGCCCCAGGTGGTTGACCCCTGATCTCGAAATACATCACCATTCGCCCTCATTTCGTAGCCATGGCAACCGTCCAGAACCTAATGTGCATCCGGTCCTTCTCCTTTATCACTGTCTACATCTTTATCTGTAATGTGTGTTAGATCAGAGCGGGAGAAAAGGGAATTTGTGAATGGAAAGCTACTTAAAGATTTGTGTTGTGTTTATTGCTTATGTCTCCAGTTTACATTTTCAGAGGGAAAATGAGAATAGTTATATTCAGAGAATAGTTATATTATTTTTTGCTGCAATTAACCAAAATTACATATATAGATACTTTCTCTCTGAAAAAAAAACATTATACTCTGTGTTACATGCACAAAAGAACAGCACATGCTGTCAGTAATCAGGCGTTTGGCTTAGTCTAAGTCAGCAGAGCTGCATTCCTAGTGCCAGATACATTAGATGAGGGACTGTTGGGTGCATAAATAACTCTTTGCTTTGCTTCCAGGTTCCACAGAGGCCTGTCAGTGCTGTATTTAAGCCTAGCACTCCACATGCCCAAATAAATATCCATCAGTCTCCCAGTCAAGGCGAACAAAGGCCTGAACTGAATTAAAGGCAATTACAGAGCACTCTAGCACCAGAATGAGAGAATAACAAGAACAGCAGCTGTCTTTCTCTCTACAAAATATGTTGGGGTTGATTTAAGTGCTATTCCCGAACCTTTGTAGACAACCCTTATAATTTGTATGTACAGCTTATTTTACGACACACCCATCGTTCGCCCAGGTGTTCAGTTCTCCACCCTGCGTTTGTTTAAATTTTACAGTAAAAAAAGTAGAGCAGCTGCATTAAGGTCACTATCTTCAGTGCCAAGTGTCAGCCAGGGGGATATTAAAGCCTGAGCACTGGGCTGTGGTATAATGACAGTGTTGGAGTGATGGAGCTCCATCCTGCATCTGGTACAGCTACTCATCAGATCATCCTACCTGACTTTCATGGCCAAATACAGTAGAATATTCACAGCTGTGGTTCAGCATCTAAAACCCTTCACAGAAGAGCAGAAACCATCACTGGAGCCATGTGTAGAAAACCCCCTTAATACCATTCTTTAGGAACAAATGCTGGATGAGCAGGTATTCACAAACTTTTGGCCATATAGTGCGTTCTTCAGCTATTCGTCTTGTTCTTATTTTCAGGTGGAGGTTGAGGTCTACAGAAGGGACTCTAAAAAGCTGCCGGGTCTCGGGGACCCAGACATCGATTGGGAGGAAAGCGTCTACCTGAACCTGATCTTGCAGAAGGTATGCAGGCATGTGTTTTTGACTGATAATGGGACACACTGATCAAAACAGAAAATGTAATAAGTGCTGCCTCCTAGTACATAGAAAACCAAACCCATGCTGTTTGAAAGGGTTTTTCTCTGTATTTATTAGCCCCAGCAGTAGGGTGACCAGATCCGCTGCCGTTGTTTGCTTAGCTGAACCTATGTGTGCTTTTAGGTCCTTTACAGCTTTATTTGCTACACACAAAACATGGGAATTTCTTTTTTAATTCATCTCAGAACTTACATTTACGTTCCGGCATAGCTGCTCAAGATGAGGGTAGGTACATGAGCTTTGCCTGAGGTAAACAAGGACTACTGACGTGCAGACTGACCAATTAAATGTTTACAGAGAAGGTTATTGACCAATAACGGTAGTTCTACAGTCAGACCGTCCAATCAGATATTATTGTCGTAGGAGGAGGTGATTCCCAGTAGCTGTCATGATTTATTTGTTTGATGCATGCTGGGTATTGTAGTGAGAGAGTCTTGATGCATTAAAATGCAAACATTTTTACAAAAATGGGAAATTCTTCAGATAAAGTTAAGAATATTACATTATATTTCATATAAATAAAAAGATATACATGAAAAAAATGTAACATCCAGTTTTACCCTTTAAAATGTCTGGAAAATTAGAATAATTAAACTGAAAAATTAATTATGCCATATGTTCTCCCTCAGCTGGACTATGTGGTCACATGTGCTGTCTGCACACGCTCGGACGCAGGTGACATCCACATCCATAAGAAGAAATCCCAGGTAATTTCAATATGACTAGAGTCATGATTAGAATCAGCTTGTGTTAATCTGAAGCTGCAATAATAACAAACATTATTTAAAAAGTTCAAACACTCCAGTGGAAACACAATTGGATTAAATCACACTAACTCTGTATGTGCTGCACTCTACGTTGCACAGCAAGTGTTTGCTTCCCCCAGCAAACACCCAATGGACAGCAAAGGAGAGGAGTCCAAAATGAGCTACCCCAACATCTTCTTCATGATCGACAACTTTGAAGAGGTAACGTCCCCATCGCTCAGCTCAAGATTCAAACACGATCCATGTGTCCAAATGTTTGTAGATACCCCTTCTTTTGAGTGAATTCAACTAGTTTAAGGCACTTATTACTGACAGCATTGTTCAATTTTGCACACAGAGCTTCTGTTATCTCAATAGTAGAGCATTGCCCAAACAATGGGTTCACACTGGACCAGCCATAAAGTGTGTATGGCCAACATGCTCAGTGCCAATTGTCAGGTAAATGGGTTAAAAACATACACAGAAGCCCCAAAAGCTGAACATAATCTCAGACTTTCAGTATTTAGTCACCGCCCTCTTTTTTTACTGCTTTCATTGCTTCCATTCTATTTTGGAGACTTACTTTCAGTTTTTCAAACAAATCAGCAGAGACGATCTGTGCGCTTCTGAAGGTTGTACTGAGATCTGGGGTGAGATTTCCTGTTCTCACTGATTAGATAGTTAGGGTTTGGTAATTTCCTGAGTTGTTTTTATTAACCTGAATGCACTGAATTATAAGTGCATAGGTATTCCGGGCCGTAGAAACACTGTAAAACATGAGCAGTGATTGACGGTGTTCCTTTGCAAATCGTGCCCTTGGGATGTGGAGCTGATGGACTGCAGATAGCTGGAAACATAATGAGATATGACCTCATAGGATATTAGTAAGTGGAGAAGCAAGTTGTTGTGCTGTAAGAGTGGTTTTATTATCAGCCAGGAGAGCAGCCCCTCTACAAATAGCTTCAGTCTTGATGGGAAATCGATGGAACTTTGCACATTTATTTATAGACTGAGGGTAACATTAACACTTACTTTTACAGTCACATCTTTTTACCCCAGCGAGAGGACACTGCTGTTCTAGTCCTCAATGTTACATAATTTATGGAGAAGACACATTAATTGACGTGCTGTTGTGACTTGCAGGTGTTCAGTGATATGACTGTTGGAGAAGGGGAGATGGTGTGTGTGGAGCTAGTAGCCAGCGATAAGTGTAACACTTTCCAGGGAGTCATCTTCCAGGGCTCCATTCGCTATGAGGCCCTCAAGAAGGTCTACGACAACCGGGTAAGGTACACGTTTGTCAAGCCGTTTGTAAATGACCCTGGAAATCTTGAAACAAATGTTTATCCAGTTGTCTTGGGTATGTTTTTAGGTGAGCGTGGCGGCTAAAATGGCCCAACGCATGTCTTTCGGCTTCTACAAGTACAACAACATGGAGTTTGTGCGAATGAAGGGTCCGCAGGGGAAGGGTCATGCTGAGATGGCTGTGAGTCGAGTGCCCACGGGGGACACTTCGCCCTGCGGCACCGAGGAGGATCAGGACTCACCTATGCACGAGAGGGTCAGTACAGATACCAAATTAAAAAAAAAAAACCAGATACACCACATGTGTCCGGCCTAAATTAACCCAACCTTAGCACTGAAGGCTTTCATGAGCTTGGATCTGAACTCAGGGCATGGCAGGGAGATATAGATTACAACACTATGGTATAAAAAGTTGCAATGTTTTAATAATAAAGCATTATTAGTGTTTCTTCAGTGTCCTCATTTTTAAGCCCCCTCACCCGACTCAGACAGTTGTACACATCTTTGGCTTTCAGATACCACTGGAATTTACTTTAAGCATAACTGTTTGTACACGATTGCAACTTCTTATAGAACGAAACCAATAGACAATAATTCAAGGACAAGAGGGTTTTTTGTGCTAATGTAATGTTTCAGTTCTTGACAGTTATTCTGTGGCTATTTTATTGTTCATATCAATATTGGAATGATATCGTATTGAGCAATTTGAGAAATATAGAGTGGAACCTCTACCTACGAACTTGATCCGTTCCGTGACCCGGTTCGTAAGTAGAAAAGTTCGTTTTTCGAGTCAGTTTTCCCCATTTAAAATAATGGAAAAGCAATTATTGCGTTCCAGCCCCCACCCCGAAAGTCACCCTTTTTGCACTGATATATGTTTACAACACTCTCAAATTAGTAAAAATAATACATGTATCATTACTAAAAATAAAATAGAATTACAGTGGTAACAGTAATAAAAAAGAAATAAAGTTTTAAGTGGTTACACATCAAAAACGTGATGACTGGCTGGAGGAGTAACACAGGCACTGGCTGTATGACGGGAGGTGGAGGGGTAGACGGGTGAATGTGGGGAGACGAAGCGTAGATACGGTTTAACTTAGCACGAATATCGATGTATGCTATTTACACAAAGGCTAAATTGCTAAAACTACAATGTGCTAATCTGAAAAGCTCACTCAAGTCTGGGCGCTGGGAGACTCGCCTATTGGTGTCAGTGGCCATTTCCAGCCGCCGGCTCGGCGGAGGCTCGGGTTCATTTCTAGAGTCATGGTTCGTTGGTGGAGGCAAAAAATATTCAAATGCCCGGTTCGTATCTTGGAAAGTTCGTTAGTAGAGGTTCCACTGTACTGTGATATAAATTTTGGCCATATCGCCCAGCTCTACTGACCAATCACCTTTACAGTCACATGCATTGTGCATCTCTTTCAATTGCCTTGCTGTGCTCCCGATCAATAGCATGATGCCCCCTCACTTTAGGAACCAGTGTTTAAATATTAAAACCTTATTCCTGAAATATTGATATTCTCAAAAATACAACTGTTTTATTGTTTAGGTTCTATTTATAACACAAATCTTATTAATACCCCAAAATGCTGTTGCACCAGAGCCCCGGACTCATTAAAAGACCTGTAGATCATTGACATCATCTTAAGCTTTAACAGTATATGCTTATTTCTTTTCATTTACTAATAAACAAATAAAAGCTTTAGAAAATGCTGCTCTGTCGTGATGTCACAGCAATAAACACATTTTACATTGATGTTGAGGTGATTAAGAGTGTGGCTGCTGCAGACAGTCTGTTATTGTACACAGTGAGGGGAAGAGATGAAACATTGCTTTACTTGAGTTACCAGTAGAATCATTATCATTGTTTACACTTCAAAAGGAAGCTGACACCCAAAATAAATGGCTGAGTGTTGTGGAGGTCAGTCTGAAAACCTTGTACTCATTAATTCTATAAACTGTTTTGGAAACAAGAGTGGGATATGTAGGTGCTATTGTTGTGTTCTAATGCTCTTTCACATCCTGTTCCTGCTGCAGGTGACATCGTTCAGCACTCCTCCCACACCGGAGAGGAACCGTCCCTCCTTCTTCTCTCCCTCTCTGCGCCGCAAAGTGCCCCGAAACCGCATCGCTGAGATGAAGAAGTCCCACTCAGCCAACGACAGTGAGGAGTTCTTCAGGGAGGAGGAGGACGAAGGTAAAGCCAAAAACACAAGGTCTTTTTAAACAAAGTAGTCTGTAATGTTCAGATCCAATCCTGTCTGGTGTCCAGTGACCTGTTGGTGAGCAATGCAATGGCACGGTGCACACTTGAGGTACATTACAGGCAGTACAACCAGTCCAGTTTAGAGAAGATGCCTTTGATAGTCATGTTATTTGGCAACCCAAAGTGTGTTCATTCACTAATGTCCATTCACAGACCTGTGCAACACCACAAACCTGCGCTCCCGCTCTCTCTCGGGCACTGGACGCTCACTGGTGGGCTCCTGGCTCAAGCTGAACAGGACGGAGGATTACTTCCTGCTGTACTCCCACCTCACCTATGTCACACTTCCCTTGCACCGTATAACCACAGGTAACACACACACAACAACCAACACATACAATTACCTCAACCTATTTACTCTGCTTCAAAAGCACATCTGCATATTTTATATAATCAAAAGTCCACTGAGAAATGAAACTGCTGAAGTCATTCTTGTTAAATATGTCTTTGCATAAATGACCATACAGGGTATGTCTATATGTCTTTAACAATTTCAGTCTTTATTTATTGAAGAGAATCTGACTACTGCTCCTCAGTCATGTATACAACGTCACAAAAGTGAGCAAGGACTGCAGCACTTGCTTACAGCGCCTCCTAAAGGACGTTTGGAGCAACGTCAAATTCGCAGTTTCCAATTACAATAAATTCAGAGACGTGAAAGCTCACAATGCAATGTTATGTTTGTAATATATATTTATATACAAATATGTGTGAGAGGCTACTGCACCTAAATAGAAGCTTACATTTCACTGTTTAGGCCTTATTTGAGAGCACTTAACAATTTACTGGATATAAAAAGTGCCTCCATTATATAAACAATCAAACTTTAGACCAGAAACAGTGCTGGTTACACAGCTCAAGTTGTTGTTGTTGTTGTTGTTGTTGTTGTTGCTGGCTGCTGCATCCACCCTCTTTTTTTCTTGGAACAAAGCAAATGTGTTAAAGGATTGGAGCTGGCTGGTGTTTTCTGCCAGAGAAGTAATTATCGGATTGTTCCCACAGATATTCTGGAGGTGAGACAAAAGCCCATTCTGATGACATAGCAGTTCCTGACTTCCCTCCACCACAAGACTTAAGTGCCTCTCCACATCAGGCCCGAGACGACAGCGCCACCTAGCGTCCAGACAGAGAACCAAAAACACCCTGTGGAAAGAGGAGAGAACTACAGGCCAGACCTAATGAACTTTTATGTTAAAAAAACAAAAACAACAAAAAAAAACCAGCCAATCAAGAAGTGCCTCTTCCACCTGTTCTTCTGTGTGCTCTGCCACAGTCACTGTCTGTATGTGGACACCAGGGCGAAAGAGACTGGACAGCAGAACACTGTCCGAGACTCGACGTCCAGCGGATTGGCTCAGGTTTGGGACGGGAGCAGTGACCGGCTGCTGTCCCCTGCCTGTGAGCAAAAGGGAAATGGTTAAACGAGAACGAAAAAAAGAAATACGCAAAAGAATGTCTCTGTTCCTTGTAAATACACTGCTGCTTAGATACTCAGTGAATATACCAACCACGACCCTCTCCAAAGCCTTGTGTGAAAAAGAAAAAGGTGAAGAAAAAAAGGCTCTCGCGGGTCTTTCGGTGTCGTTTTCTTTGTGCATAGTGCATTTTTTTACAAAGGCAACCTCCGCCCATCCCTAGGCCTTAACACCTCCTTAACCAGCTGATATGACACACATTGACTCCCTTCGATGGCCTATTTATTGTCACTAGACTGCTCACAAAAGTCTGTATTTGGAAATGCTGGATGTGTCTTTTGAGTTGGAGTTCCAAACCCAAGCTGCACAAGCTCTTCTTTTGCTAAAGAAAATAAGACATAAGGACATCTTTGTTCATTCGTACGTTTGGAGATATTTGTAACATTTGTGATCTTTATAACCGAGTGCTGGTAGAACGATGAGTGAAAGAACAACAGAGAATTCGCCATAAGGCCTTGGAAAGCATGTGTTTTTTTGTTTATTTTTTTACATTGTTCCTTTCCTAGAAGACCACTTTGTGTATTTATGACCACAGCACAGTGCTTGGCATCCTACACTATTACTGTTACACAGCTGTACAGCTAAATGTGCACAAATACAACACTGCACCGTACTTACTGTTCAGTGATGGACAATTGCAGGGTCAGTCGTGTCCCTATTTTGTTTTTCACCCATAATACTCAAGCTTTAGGGATTAATCACAAGCCAAACCTCAGAACTGAACCTGGAGCCATTAGGTCTCTCAGCTTTGTGTCTTTTCTCGTGACGTGTTTGAGTGAGGGTCTGGTGGCTGTCGTCTTTCAACCCTCTTTCGGTTTTATTCCATTGGCTTTGAAATCACTAGCACTAGGACGTGAACGCGTGTGAACAGCCGACCCAAATGACGTCAGTATTATGTTGGAATTTGTGAGCTGAATGTATTCCTAGTGTAAAAAAAAAAATTAGCTACGATTGCTTCAGTATCCATTTGATATTTGAATAAAAGGCGACCTGGATTTGTCAGCAGAGTTTTTTAAAAACTACTTTGAAAGTTGATTTATTTGTACTCATTTCTTTTTCTCTCCTGTTGGCTGTAGAAGCCCACTTCAGAGCCAGTCAGAAGGAGGTCTCGTGGTTACATACACTTCTTTACAATGCTTTAACTGCGCTTTTGTATTCAGTTCCAAAAATGTAAATGTGCATGTTCAACCAATATTTATGTTACGCACTAAATAAATGTACATTTTCTGTACCTCTTTATGAAAATACAAATTTTAAATGGTCAAAAATGCCTTGTCATTTACAAGCAGTACATGTGTTTGGAAATGTCACACTGCGTCTGATATTCAGCCATTTCCACATTAGCCTTCATTGCTGTCTAATGTTTTATTTCTGAGTCTCTGTGGTGTTTTTGAAATTAGATCCCCTTGGTGTTTTAAAAAAAACCTACAGCAGCGCTGTGTGAATGGTCTGAATGCTCTGTGGTGGTCGTGATGGGGCCCAGAACAGTGGAAAACAGAGTGAAATGGGCTAGCAAAGTATGCAGAGCATCAGACGTGTGTGTGTGTGTGTGTGTGTGTGTGTGTGTGTTTGGACCTGTTTTTTAAGCTGATAGGACCGCTGCAGTTGAATTGAAGACGTCAGAGGAGATTGAAGGTGATTTGTTCTCATGATAGAAGTCTGCACACGTGACTCTGAATTCTTAGAAAGGTCTGAACTGCACAGTAATTGTCAGGCAATACACAGCTGTATCAGGGGAATTCTCTTTTGACAGAGTAGGAGTGGTGTTGGAGTGTTTGGTGTGGTGTTGTGGGTTACACCGCGGACTCTATTACAGCAGATCAGGGTTCAGATACCCACCAGGGTAAGCACACCACACTGCACTACTCACTAAACTATCACTGCTTCCCTCTGTAACGTGATTAGAATTGTAAATCACTCTGGATAAGAGTGTCTGACAAATGTTGTAAATGTACATATGAGTGTTTAACACGTGTCCTGTATCATTCAGTTCATCAATCCAGTTCCTGGATATACAGCACATTCCTAATGACCATTATTTTTAGAGCACTTTCTAAAATAAGGATGATGTCCCTCATTTTTTGAAAGAAATCATTTAAAAATAAACAAATAAAATAATCTTCCACTTGGACTGTGATGGGCATGTAGTCACAGATGTTCTGAATGAATAAAAAGTTCAGAAAGCTCAGTAAACGTATTATATATTACCAATGACAAATAACTGTCTTTAAGAAATGAAAGCACGGGCCAGAACGAAGGTCTATTTCAGACTTAGCCCGCAATGTCAGGGTGATTGACAGCTGATGATTCAGGGTCTGACTGATGGACCTTTATTTTATAGCAGCTGCCAAGGCGTCATGTCAGTCAGCGGTGCTGGACTCTGGGTTCTGTTTGCGTGGATTGCTATTCATTAACATAAAGAATGTCAGCTCTGGGGGCACCGGTGTCTGGCTGTAGTTAAACAGATGAGAACACTGGGTTTTCTAACATCAGCTTGTCTCCACCCGTTTCTGATGGAGTGCTGCTGAATGGTAGATGTTAACGTTGATTACTGATAAAGATACTAAAATACAGCTTTCAGATTCCATTGAACATTAACTAAACAGATTCTCCTGGGGGGAAATAAATCAACTGAAGATCCGGCTTAAAGGGTAATATTCTACCCCTTGAAAGAACTTTAAAAAACAGTGATGTCTCCTCCCTCAACATCCATGGCTGAGGTGCCCGGCCCTATGCAGCATGTGTGTTTCGTTGTACATTGTTCAATGACAAAGCCTGTGTATCAAGTTCTTGTCCTTTTTTATAGGAACCAGGAATTAAATCACGTCTTGAAGTCTGTTTGATGTAATTATATATGTTTTAATATATATATATATACATACACTTAAACAGTTTGTAAAATGCTGATTGGTACATTGTTAGCTTGTAGCCACCACAGACTATTAGCTCCACTGAAAGGTAAACAACTAGCTGATTTACTAATGGAGGCTTCTGTATCATTTTCTGTGAGGGGAGTTCACCTTATTTCACATTTGGCCACAGTTTACTCATCTGTACTCATACATGTGTCAACATCAATTTCCTGAAAACACTATTTAGAAAAACACAAGTTGGTATAAAGGTCGCTTCTTGTTGTCATGTCGCTTTCACAAATCTTCATAAATGTATCGTTCATTTCCTCAGCTGTAGCTCTACTAGTGAGGTAATGAGCTCAAACAAAAACACAGTTTTGAACGCAGAATACAGACTGAAAGACTCGTTTAGTTGTGACTGTCATTTACAGAGTTAGCAGCTCGACAATGTAGACACAGTTCTGGATAATTTAGTGCAAGGTTTAAACTGCAGCTGATATTCTGATTTAATTCAGTGCGGGATCATCTTGAAAAAAAAAACATTACATAAACACACCACAAGAGGGAGTGATTTGTTCATGCTCCTGCTGTACCTTGTTGAACCACCACAGCAGCGTTCATGAATTCAAATGGATCTCTTCTTGTGCGGATTTAATGTACAATTCTCAACATCATAAATCCGAGCGGAGGAGGCACATTTCATATCCCTTTCTGAGAAACAGTAAGAGAAAAAACATCAGACCGTGTCCAGCTTTCACATTCAGAGCATTTTAAGTGTTACACAAGGCCAGAGACGGAACCTTAAAGGCCACAGAAATAACATCGCTGGCACTGACTGACGATCATATCTACGCATTTATTTTTAACACTATCGCCGCGTTACTGGAGCTTTGACCGCAGCACGGGGTTAGTCAGCTCTATCTACCTCTCTCAAGATCTTTTTAAAATCATTAAGTATATTAGGTTGTTTATTATTCATGAATTGTTTTTATTTGTATTTAAGCATCCAAGTGCATCAGGAAGAACATTTTAGAGAAATAAATGAAAAACAAACCGTGATTAATGAAGAGAATGAACCGTAGAGAGAATAAACTAGTTTTGTCTGTGAAAAAGTACACAATCAAACTCTGCTAAAGATATAAGTAATTCTCGGGGTTTTTGTCCACGCTTTCACTATAAAAAGCTTATATTGTTCTCAGAATAATGCGTTGACCACATGAGGGGGCTTGGATGAGCTTTACACCTTTATTTGCTACACATGGGAAAACATGGAAATTTCTTTAATTCATCCGAGAACTTACATTTACGATTGTAAATGTATTGATGAATGCTCCAGATGAGGGTAGATACATGAGCTGTGCCTGGCGTAAACAAGGACTGCTGCCGTGCAGACTGACCAATTAAATGTTTATAGAGGTTATCGACCAATAACGGTAGCTCTACAGTCAGACGTCCAATCAGAAGATTTTAGGCTACTTCACCACGCCCCCTTCTCACTCAAGCGAACCAATCGGAGTAGGGGAGGGCGGGACTAGTTTGTGAACGAAATTTCTCGAAGTTCTATGTAAGCTCTAGAAAAACAAAATCCCGGACGTTTGTGAAATTCCGGCCGGACATTTTTTTAAGTCTAAAAAAAGAGGACATGTCCGGGTAAAAGAGGACGTCTGGTCACACCATTAAATATACGTTCACTTAAATAAATATATTTAGCAATTTATATATTTACAGGAAATAATAATAATAATAAAGGTATGGTCTGTAGATTGTTTCCAGAAGTGCTTAAATAGGTTTTGCTACTTTTCCACTCAATGAAAAACTTGAATAACTTGTCAATTTCCATAGTTTCCATATTGTACCATGAAAGATGCTTTCATAGAGATATTTATTTCAAGAGATTCAGTGATATTCTTGTTGACCTCCACAGGTAAACTCACTGCAGTATCTATTGCAAAACATAAAAAAAACCTTTTGCTTTTACTTTCTAATATATATTTCATATTTCATTAAAGGAATACTAAAGTCAGCTAATTTCTATGAACTCTAAACAGATGCAGCAAACACAGGTTTGGTTTAAAAATTCAAGGGGGTATTCTTAATGTTTTTCCAAATTTCTACATAAAATGATGAGGCATATTAAGATGTGAATCAGTAACTACAGATAAACTTTAGAGCCCTAAAGTAGTGGAATCTATATTTTCTACTCTATTGATACAATTTCTGTCAACAGTGTTGTGTTTCTGTCATCCACATATTGGATGCTCCAAGACTGTATCAAGACATTATTGCCATCTCAGCAAGTATTCACAGGTTCTTCTCATCTCCACTTTCAGTTTCTACAAGATGCATTTACTTTGTATACCCCATTTCTAAGTGAGACACAATCATAACAGAGAAGTGCAATAATGAAACACACAAGTACTACTTCTGATCGATTTATTTGCCAATTTACCAATCTACAAAAGATATCTGGTGCTGTTAAACTGATGCCTCATTTTCTAAGGCATTACAAAGGTCACTTGAAAAAAAATAAAACAAAAAAATAAAACTTTCACCAAGATCCACTTTAAGACAGATTGCCACACAGCCAGAAGTTTGGGGTGCAGGGTAATTCACTTGCAATCTCAGTAATGATGTAAAATGACATGTTTCACTGTAAGAAATTTACAGGGTTCATTTACACAAAGCACTCAAGGACTCTTCCTGAATAAATATCAATTACAGCGAATGCCAGGAGCAACACAGAACACATACAATAAAAATACTGTGTTATGTCTCAAAGGTCATTGATCACGATCTAATCGTCTTCAGTTCCTCCAATCAAATACCAGGTGAAACAAAACTTCAAATCAACAGTTTCTGTGTACTTTATCCACATTTTCCTAATGCACATTCATCCTCCCTCAGAGGGTGTTACACAATTCGAAATGCTTTTCCAATCTGAAGACGTCTGAACTGCCTCCAAATTTAACTTCCCCTTTTTAGAGAAAGGCGCAGGTACAAAGCAGTCAAACATTGATTCAACTCAAACCAATTTATTTAACTCGCACGCATTCATAGCTAAATAAAAACAGCTCTCCAATTTTACGTTAAAAAAAATATGCTCTGCTTCACCCTTTACTTAACTGTTAAATAGCAGCAAAAATCAAAACTCGACGGAATGTTCAAGAACCAAGGCCTGTTTACAGCCTTTATCTTCACTGTTAAGTGTGTTGCTGTAATCCTTTTTTATTCTGAAATAGTTAAACCAGCATTTACACGACTGATAACTTGTAGAAGCCTGAATGTAGGACTGCAGCTGGGATTTCACAGTATATGAACCAATTTGTTGCCACTGCTCATGAAAGATGTGCGTTGGCATGCATGTAAAAACTGTTCTAGTTCAAATGGACTACGATAAGCAAGAGTCCAGTGTATGTTTAATGACGCAACCAGGGTGTAGTCACATACAGCCGTGCAAACCACATTCAGGCAATACATGACATTAGTGAAAGGGGGTAGGTGTCTTAAAATCTGCACTGGAACAAGTCTGTATGAGGGTGGTGGGGGAGGGTGACGGCTCACGCTTTTTTCTCCTGAAGAATTTTGTGCAGTTCATCAGCGTCTTCTGCTGTTTTGACACGGATGAGCATTGGAACAGGGATGGTGGGATTCTTGTCATCCACAGCAGGATTTGGCACACACACCACCATTACGTTGTTTTTCCCTGTTCGTGTGCAGGGCATGGACGAAGGAACCATAATGTTCAGCAAAATGTTACCTATAAAAAAAAAAACAGAAATAAAACTAGGTTTCTTCAATAATTTAAAGAAAAATAAAAGGACAAGGTTTTTTTTTTTTATTAAACAGCTAGTCACCACACAGAGTCTGTATGGATAGGTCTCAATCAGGCATGCACATCGGGACACTGGCTCTTGACTCGGCAACTCCCGATCATTAACTTTTCTGTTTCGACTTTTCTGTTGTCTTCATAGTGCAACTAGTGCCTGCACTTTCCAGACACAGTTGTTGTTAGTCTACTGATACTATAACCACTTGAGACACATTCACTGAAATATATGTGGTATGTTTTTGACTAATGGACTCCTCTGAGTCCAGCTGTGACAGTGAGGACTGTATCTCATCCACACAACAGTAATACATCACCACCATGTCAGTGTCACTGCAGCACTGAGAATGATCCAACTCCCAAACAATGTGTTTGTGTATGTATATATACATAAAGACATACACACACACTTTGATATTTTAGGTGTTGGTTTAAGTAACGCTAAGAAACAGTGGCTCATATGTAATCAATACGTGAGGTTACTGTGACCTGTGTGAAGAGAAAATGGAGGAAAAGACATAAAAACGTCAGCATTATTTCTAATGTCCACCAGGGGGAGAATGCCATTCCTGAAACATTTAAACAGCACTCTGCAGTATGAATATAAATGTGCCCAGAATGTCTTTAACGTACGTCATTTTTCCCTTGATTTCTGCACTTTTGTACGCATGAATACCAATGATGTAAAATCTAATATTACACTAGTAAAAGTTTAAAAAACAATAATAATAAAAATAAATAAATAATATCAAGACGATGCAGATATGCTATTGACCCCCACCACCCAAAAAATAGCAACCTTGCTCACTGAGTAAGTTTTTAATGAACTTTAATGTCTGTCATCTTTTGTTTCCTAATGAGTCATCCTTTGTTTTTATGGTTGAGTTCACACCTCACATCACTAGCTTTGTGACTCTCATCCAGACTGGCACTCTGACCTACTTCAGAAAAACGGCATGGCTAGGGAGTTTTGCAGGTTCCCTTCAGACACATCCAGAGCACAAACCTCCACCAACACTGATTACTAATCTTCAAATATCATACAGCTATAACACTATTACTGCCGTTGATGACAGGAAGCTCATATATAACACAGGGTCAAATGATTTAAAAAATAAAGTCATTTTAAAGATGACACGGGTGCATACTCCACTGTGGTCAATCACATTGGTCTAGTCTCATGAATTTAACACATAAAACAGCTTACCCAGGTTGGTGTCTGCCCGGACCAGAAGCTGCAGCTTGCCCTCTGAAACCATTTTCAAATGAAGTGTACCAACGCCTTTCTCCTTGAACTCGTTATCCTTTTTGTAGAATAATTTGCACCTGTAATGTGCACAGTACACTAACAGTAAATACTCACATGCAATGTGTAAAATTAAATAAACCATTCACCCAAAAGGATCCAATAAATAATAGAGTGGGGGGAAAAGTGAAGGATGTGCTACTTTTTAGAGTAGAAGGCATCTTTCTCCTTGATCTCTTTAACCACAGGTACAGGAGGCTCATCCGATTCTTCGTCTGCTCCATTCTCATCTGTAGGGGAAGAGAATAATATATATGCTCTACACAAAAGGGACATGAAGACTGGAATGGGTTTGTCCACAACATTTGTTTTACAGGCATGCACAATATAAAATACACAAACTCATAGTACATTTGTAAAAATAAAACTTCAAAACAAATGCTGCCTTAGACCAAAACTACCACTTGTACATTTGGTTATACTACCAGCTCTGCTGATCGGGAATGATAAAACCTCATTTAACAGCCTGTAACAACAGGATTCTTCCTGCAAGTCCCTGATTCTGTACAATTAAAGGAATAACTCAAATAGAAATAACACAAATCCTATATTTTATAAAGGTCTTTCTTCACTTCCTATTGTACACACTATGTGCTATACATTATTCTATATCCAAAAAACAATGTGTGCTTAAATGTATGTGTTTAAGTGTTTTAATGGTTAACCTGCAATCACATGATAATATGAAAAAAATATATACTGGTGATGAATAAAGAAATATTGAAATAAGCTTGAAACTCTTTGGACAAAAACAGCAAAACATTAGTTTCTGCTAAAGAAAGGAGCCTTAAATTTATAGATTCCTTTCTGAGCTGGATCTGTAAACATAATCAAGCGTTTTCTTTGCCCTGGCTTTGACATTTACTCTGTAAAGTGCAGAATATTTAATATTAGACCATTTAAAAAAACCAAGCTACAATAATTTCCATGTACCTGTACAAGCATGTTTGAAAGAGGGAGCGTGTACCTGCAGTCTGGCTGTTGCTAGCTACCTCCGTCTTGGCAGCAGTGAAGGAGAAGCTGGCTGTAGGAGCACCAGTGCTAGCGGCAGCTCCGAACAGGGATGTGGAAGATGATGAGGAAGAAGAGGATGAAGAGGAAAAGGAGAAGCTGGATGAAGAACCTCTGGAAGCGAGAGCGCCCAGCACAGAGCTGTCCACCTTCTGGCCAAAATTAAAGGTAACCCCCGTTGGAGCTGGAGCAGAAGCTGGAGCAGAGGCAGGTTTAGAGCTTTTCTCCAGGGTGGTGCTGTCCTTATCCTTGGTGAAAGAGAACAAAACAGAAGCTGTGCTGACAGTGGTGGCAGGTGCCGTCACACTGCTGCTGCTAGACAAGGACAGGGTCTGTGTCTCCACTGCTTCCTCCTGCTTGGCCCCACTGTCCACTGTAACGCTGCCATATTTCTTCTCAATGCTGGCCAGGTGGCGTTCATAATCGCGGAAGATGGGGTTGAGGTCGCACAGGGGGTTGTCGTTGACATGCTTAGTGATCCAGTCACGCACAGAACAGTTGAGAGCTGTGAGCTGCCGGTTGTATTCCTTGCTGCTGCTGTTGTTACTGCCACTGCCGCTGCCGCCAGAGCTCACGGCCAAGCTGGGGGTGGAGCCATTGGATGTGATGTCACAGGTTTCTGCAGGCTTGGAGGAGGCGGGGCCGTTGAATGACAAGGAGCCTAAGGGTAGGAGGGAGGAGGAGGGAGAGAATTTTGACTGCACTGAACAGCAAATGATCTTAAACCATAGCAGGAGAATGAAGAGGGGGTGCAGATTTAGTAACAGTGTCCACTGCTTAAACCCCCTCCTCGCCCCTCCCTCTCCCCACTCTCTGGTGGGTGTGTCGACAGAAAGGCACTGCAGCACTTTTTTCTCTTTTATTCAGGCCACTGTGCCCCACTCAGCTGAGCTCCACAGCAGTCTGGCACACACACAAAATCTAACCGCTGATTCAGCTCCATTAACCTCAAATGCCACAGCTCTTTTCTTAACAAAGGAGATTTTTTTCAAGTCCATTTCAGGATGATCGGACTTGCTCATTTCTATAGAATTAGATATGGTATTGGAAATGTAAAAAAATATATCATAAAATTAAGCTTTCACAGAATCCAAATGATAAATTAATACACACAAATAACAATGCTATTAAATTTGAACTATTTAAATCCTACTCCTTTCTTTTTGTTCTTATCCTTACATTATCCTTAACTCAACTGGATATAAATAAAGCAATGTTTTAGGGAAGAATCTTACCAATAAGAAAAAACATGTTCTGCGTGTAAGACCTTTTGTTTCTTTTGACATAAACCAGGAGCTACAGGTATTATATGGATTACAACACTGAAAGAAATCATTCACACCAATCCTTGTCACGAATATGAGATGTAAAACAATATCAGAACCTAATCTGTATTAGGAAACATTTGTTTTTAAAAATGTAAAAACATCAGGTGTTTAACTATTATTTGAAATAGATAATTCCTGACCAAATGGTACTTAAAAAAAAAACAAGATTGAGTTAGTCATAACTCTCTAAACCATATAAACAAGTTTGTGAAACCTTAATGAAGATCTGGGTGTGGTTTAATTTGTTTGGGATACTTCGGTGAATTATTTACACACACACAAAAAAAAATAATAATAAAATAAATAAATGGTACCAATTGCCCTCTAATACTTATATTGACTTGTGCTGTTTCTGTTGTAATTTAAGCTTGTTAGCAGAGCAAATATAACAACAACCCTATCTTGAGTGATCAAACACATCTGCGTTAAGTTGAGAAAAAGTGAGTTACATTATTTCATTCAATATTATTCTGCACTAATAATGTAATAGTTTAAGCAAAACATGAATGACTGATTCTGTCATTGTTACTATAAGTACTATAGTATTAGAGGTTTACCGGTGTTGGCCTTTGAAGTGGCAGGAGAGTTGAAGCCTCCAAATGTTGGGGTAACAGATGACGTACTGCCATTGGTCAGACTAGTGAGAGGTTTGAAGCCTGCCCCATTTCCAAAGCCTGAAAAGGTTCCCCCAGCTGCTTGAGCTGACGAAGTCAGAGAGAAACCCTTGAATCCTTTAAAAGCTCCTCCACTCTCTGCCTGTAGCAAAAGTAGGAAACTCATTTATCATTCACATCCCAACCCACTGCATTGCATGTTATAGTATGTTTATATGTTATTTATATATAAAAAGAGGAGTGGTAGCTTGTATGCCCTTAATGCTTGGCATCAGCCCTCAGTCCTGAAACTTGATATTGCTAACTTTATCACTTGTTTAAATAATAAACCAGGAAATATATACACATAATAGAACTATAGTATGAACAGATCAGTTTAGTTCTGAGAGATCTAATTTGATTTGTGGCGATCTCATTATGCGAAACTTGAGACACATCCATTTTCACAGGACATTTGACATTGTGACTCCAGGTATGATACAGTGATATTCTGCCACATGCCTAATGTGAACGGGAAGAGACGATGTCTCTTGCATCTCAGTTACCTCTGCGCCAAGATTTCGACGCTTGGCTTTCTTTATGGCACGATTTTTCATCACATCTTCACTAGCAACTGAAAATGTCCCTGCCTGTGGAGAAAGAAGAATGCCAAGTGTCACAAGTGGACAAAGCAGATCATCATAATTCACATATTTTCCTCAAGCACTGTCCAGAAGGCAATTTCCTTTTCAAGTATTCTATTTCACAGTTCCATTTTTTATGCTATTACTATTATTCAGATATTCACAAATTGGGAATTATCATTAAACAATTCTTACACAAAGTTTTTTAAACAAAAGACATTTCACTGAAAGTTACAGCTGTATACGTACTTCTTACTAGAAGTCAAAAGTTGTGAAACATCTTATGGTTATTTTTTTAATACTAAACTGTTTTTGTAGTCTTTACAGCTCTTATTTCAGGTAGATATAATGATATAAGTGTTCATCGTTTGCATCATTAGGTCATAGCATCAAAAACCTGTTTGAAGGGATATATCCTAAATATGGGCATTACCAGTTGTGTTTCATAAGTTGCAGTAATGTAATTCTTACCTCTTCTCCTTCATCTTCCTGATCCCAGTTCCTATCTGTCAACTCCTTCTCTGCAATCCTCTTTGCCATCACAAATCTGTTCACATTTAAAACAAGCATGAAAAACTTAGCCAGCGAAGAAAAGTGCAAATAAGACTGAACCCAACTGATATAATTAACAGTCATTTGTTTTGTACACATATGGAATCTGATATGTGAATCAGCACTGACATGCACAAACACAGAAAAACTCAAAGTACTGTTCTGATGTTGAGTAAATTCTGTAATTTTCATTTAATCCAGGAGAGTGCACCACTGGGGTAAACTACACAGTCATAAACACTACAGACCAAAGTTTCAGTTGATAAGTGAGAAAGTCATTTTAGTAACGTATAACAGTCCACATCATAAAATAATCAACCTCCAGCTATAAGCCATTTAACAAGAAACTGTTTTCACTGAGCACTCAGATTCAACAGACAAAAAAAAAAAGATAAAAAAACAGCTTATATTACTTTTGTTATCTTATGCCAAAATTCAGTAATTTCTTCATCAAAGAATTACTTACATCACATTGCACAGTTAAATATAAATGTACCATTTTGCTGAAATGCCATTTTCAATGTTTTAAAGGGAAATTCCACCAGTCATGTAAAAACACTGAGTGCAAACAAAAAAAATTGTCTTTTACTACACATCATGTCCTTACTTGTCTGATTTTCCTGTAGTGTAATGATTTCTCAGACAGAAAATATTACATATGTTCCCGTTCTGGGCTTTAACTTACTGAGATTTCTAGCTCACCTTGTCTAGAAAGACTATAAACACTATAATATAAAGACTATAATTTCCAAAAGTGTGCAACTGTGATCTCTGTGGGTTTGTTAAAGGGAATGTATGCTTTTTTTTTTCAAAATAAATACAAAAAAATGAATGATTAAGGCATTAAGACGTAAACACAGTCATTCAAAATGGTCCAATGAAAATTTTAATGGTTTGATTGTTAGCAGCAAAGAAACGTAGGGTCATGATGGTTCACAGTGGTGGTGATAGGAACCAGACATCTAAAGGGTATAATAATGCCACTTCAGAGATTGTCTTATGTAATATTGTTTTAAATAGGCTGCTTCATGGCCAAGACGTTGCTTTATTAAATTTAAATTTAAATCGTAAACCTTAAAAGAGCTCCTTAAAAAGAAGATCTAATTTTAAACTTTGTTAACGTTTTTGGTGTTATGTTTTTATATGCAAGATGACATATTATGCACACAGAAAGTGGTCAATGCCATGGCGGAGCATTTCCACTTTGAAACTTACATCATTTCTTACAGGTTTCTTACATCATAAACCTAAGGAACCAATCCCGTCGACATGCTGGGCAAGGCTTTCAAGCTGCAGGACACTGGCGGAGCGGAATGTGGAAAGGAAAGGTATGATAGGATATTCATAGATCTGTGCACACTGAATGAAGGCAAAGGGGTAGAGTTACACCTAAGCCAGTTTTAATGCATAAGGGGATGTCTTTCTTGGGACTAGCATTTAAATATGTAATGCTAAAGAACAGAGATGAGGGTTTTATATGTTTATTCAATTGAGAAGATGGGGACTTCAAAACAAGTGCAAAGAATATTTGTATTATTTGCCACATTTTATTATTATTTACGTTATGAAAATTTTATATAAAACCTCAGAACACAAGCCATTGGTCATATGTGAGAGTAAATTAAAAAATATATTTTTGCTGCAGATACTGCGACTCCTTATTCCCATCACCATCACCATCACTGTAGCAATAAAAACAGGACTGGTAGCTAACGTTTTCATACAATGTACATTTGATATCAAAAGCAGCTGGATGACTAGGTAAAATAATTCTCAGGAATTACTGCCCAAAATGTTTTGACATCGACAGGTCTTCGAGGAAATAACCCACTTATTTGTTTATGACTCTTCAGAATTTAGTTCTGCCGGTAACTCTCCAAGCATGTCGAAAGTAAAAGTCACTTAACGACAACGACAAGCACTTGTAAGGCTTCAGCTCATCCTTAACCTTTAAAAACTCTCCCTTATCGGCGGCAATGAAACTAACTTTTGCGTTTTATTACATTTTTCTTGAAAACTCGGCTTCACATTAGATGGGGCAGCAGTGAATGTTAACCGCTGTGCCATTTAAGGTGGAACGGAACATTCGAACAAGAAGCTGGAGAATTAATTAGCCGTTAGCCGTTAAAGCGGTGCTGACGACTCGAGGTGAATATGAAACCAAGAGAAGTATACGCACCTTTCTGACGAGCTCAAAAACAGCCTCAAACAGTCACTCGCGAAATATCACGATTTCAAATAAAACAACACCGGCAGTTCCTCCACACTCACCACGCCACCATTTTAGAAAACGGGATATTCGCGCGTCGAGCGGCAGCACTGCGCATGTGCAGTGAACAGAGCCCGATTATGTCTGGGAAATGTAGTTTTCGACCACTGTTCCAGGAATACATTTTCTGGAATGTAGGCATGGGCGAAACCATTGCTGTCCAATCCACCTACCAACGTGTCTTTTTGGACTGTGGGAGGAAACCGGAGCACCCGGAGGAAACCCACGCAGACACAGTGAGAACACACCAAACTCATCACAGTCACCCGGAGCGGGACTTCAGGTCCCTGGAGCTGTGTGACTGCGACACTACCTGCTGCGCCACCATGCTGCCCTTAATTAAACAAATGAGAACCAAATTGTCCTTTTTTAGGCTTCAAACTGCTATATCACAACATTCTATATTTGTTGTTTAAACAAAAAGTTTAGAATAACTTTCTGGAATATTTAGGCCTTTTCTATGTTAATAATTATCTTATAATAATAGAATGTGTATAATGTATTATAATTTTCTGGTTCAGCTTGCCACGCAAAAAAATGTTTGCAATGCTTCATGGGATTGGCTCTGTTGAAATTTTGACTATTTTCCAATCAAATGTGGAAATAAATCGGCTCATTGAACTGGTTTATCTTAGTGATTAGGTTAAACTGAATCGAACGAGTTGGCAATCCAAAGAGGTTCAGCTCTTTGAGTCTTAGCATCTCCCTAGAGACCTAGAGATCTCAGCCATCACATCAATGCACACAGTACAGGCAACAGAGGAATTTAAGATTTGTGAATTAAAAGAGTCATTTGTGTTGTTACTAGGTTACATTTGTAAAGTACAAGTACTGGGCAAATCTGATTTAAAAACCACAAGATTTGCTATGTATGCCTACATTCTGTGCTAGGTTTGGCACATTTCATGATGTTACATGTGGAAAGTCAGTTTAACTGGTACGTTGAGTTGGACATGGAATGCCTGAGTTGACTGGGACATTGAAAACTGGCTCATCTTAAACGGGTGTGTGGAGTTCAGCTTATGTTCAAGAACCAAGGGCAGATGCAGAACAAACCACAATAAAAATGTTATGTTGCACATTCTGAAAAAACATGTGCTCCTATTTTAAAGTTGGCTGGAATATTTCATTTTTATAGAGAAATACATTTCAGATGTTAATGAAAGAAAATAGATTTTTGAGTGTAATTCTTCGTGCTACAGGCAACAGGGAGAAAATAATCTGCCAAAAAATAAAAAAAAACAAAAAACTAAAATCTAATTATCTTCACACTGGTGTATGTGAAAATTACTAACCACGTAGCCAGGTATTCAGACCAGTAAGCAAGGTAATTCACTCATCAGATCATTCTGTCTCTGTGCTTCATAGGTATTCATCTCAATTTGAATGTAAAATTAATAAATGCTCTCTGCAATCTTAAATAATTTCCTGCTTGAGGTTTTTCCCCCCATTGGTTCTGGGTGCTTAGAATCCAAAGACTATTAATATATTAACATATATGTTATGTATGGAGATCATTCTGATATGTGATTCAGTCATCCCTCAGAATATAATATTTTGTAAGTTTTATTTATTTATTGGAACATATCACACTTAAAAAATCATATTTCATTATTAATAAGGATGTGGAAAATCACTCAAATCATTGTCTCATCTAAGTTCTCTGATTTAGGACTTAATCCAAAGTCTTCATAGACAATTTTATTTATGTTTTTTAAAAGAGATTTGGTTATAGATGTTGTTTGTATGTTGTATTTGTTTCTAATCAAGCGTCTTGTGTTGTTAACCACAGAATGTTGGTGTGATGTTATATGTCAGAGTTGTTTTAGTGTGTGTTGCACTGGTAGCAGATCACACGCAGTAGTGCTGCTGAAGTCTATCAACCAAAATGTTCAGCCAAAAGCTTAGTTGGGGCAGTGTGTGACCACTTATAAATGACAAGAAGATGACTAACACAAACTCTGCAGTAACAGAGGGAGAGGTAATTATTTTTAATATTTCATTATATAAGTGTGTAAAATAAAAGAACATAATATAAGCCCTGAAGATGAAACTGGGCGTATGAAATTAACACCGTTTTAAAACATGTACCCTTGGGGTGCCAACACGGTGACAGTTTTTCTGACAGTGTACTGAAAAAAAATCACAAGCTCATAACAGAAGCAGGTAAAAATTAAGTAAATCTTATGATGTTTTTAATCAGATTTAATTAATAATGTGTCACAGTTTAACCTCATCATAACATGCATTACCTCATTGGATTCACAAATCTTGAGTACTGATGTGATGGCTGAGATCCCTAGAGAGACTGAACTGAGCTGATCTTCGACTCATTTGACTCAGTGTAACCTAATCATTCAGTTAAACCAGGCCAGTGAACCACATTCCATTTTAAAAGAGTAAAGAAAATATGAAACAAATCAGATCCCATAAAGCATTGCAAACAACCGTTTTTTTTTAATGGTACGCTGCACCTGAAGATACAGCTGAATTACTGTAAACACAGAACAGGCCTGAATAGTCTGGACATTTCCTCAAACTTTTCTGTTTGCTTAAACCCAGAAACAGATAAACCCATAAAATAATGAATGTTGTGATCTAAGAGTGTGAGCCTGAAACCTCCAAAAGATCATTTACTTCTCCTTTGTTTAGTTCCTGTGTGCTACACCCCCAACCCAGACCTCCGCGCCCACTCCCACGCCAGTTCATTTAAACGGACAGTACAAATGTATCAGCTTGGAAAAATGAATTGAACATTTCATCACAAGTGGATGAAGATAGCTGATGTAATCTTGCAATCTAATAAAGGCTGGCCATAGATGGGATTTCGCTCCATTGCATGGTGGGATTGATTTAGACAGACTTTGGGGGGATTTTGTGGGAAATGTTGCAGTGTTGCGGAGGAGATGGCGCTGCTCCAAAAGCTCAGGATTTCACAGTCTCTAAAAGAGAACAGGTGCTGAGGAGAGAGAGAGGGCAGAACCTGGGGCTCTGGAGGACCACAGGAGAACACTTAACAGCTGACCATCACAGATGACTGAAAGATGAGGATCAGAGTGTGTGTGTGTGTGTGTGTTTAAATGAGACAGAGGGAAAGAGAGAACATATATACACATAGGTGGATCTAGATATTAATAATTTACACTCAAAACTGTACAATGAATGGGGAACAAGATGCAAGGTTTTGTTCCAATAATGAGGAGATATTTCTATATAATTCTGCTTTTGATTTTTTAAATAAAAGAATAAACATTACACATATGGAAGCTAAAATAACAGCCTGTTTATTTTATTTTGTATTTATTTATTTATTGTGATGTCCTATCAGCATTTTTTGTTTGTTTTATGGTATCTACCTAGATGTAGCCAAGAGAGCTTTCTCCCATTACTTTGGACTTTAGGAGCTAGCCTAATGCATTATTCTAACTACCAACATAATCAGGAACTGACAGCAGAATCAAGCAATCAAAGGTACATTTCTAATGCATAGGCCTTTTTTTTCTTGAGACATGAAATATTATTCTTGGTTCATCTGGGGGTTTCTGAACATTTTCCTCAGGAATGTAATTATTCCATAGCTTGGTCTCATTTACTTTAAGGCATGTCTTAATAGGGGACATATTCTATCCATTTTCTAAAACTTAACCCAGTTCCCTTGGTCCTTAATGGATTCAGCACCTGCTCCTTTTAATGATACAGTGACTCACTGAGCGTACAGGAATAAAGCTCTTGTATTTAGCCATTTTTATTTGATTCTCTTTCACATTCATTCTCATTTCTGATCAGTACTGGTTTTTGATCAGTACTCTTATTTCTGAACACATACAGTTTAATTTACTCTATTTAACCTCACCTTTGCGCTCTCACCTTGAATGGAGACAGTTGAGGTTGAAAACAGTATGTAATGTACCTTTAACACTTTATTTAATGTACAGAATTGGAGCAGGACCATGAGGATGCATATATATAATTTTGTATCTTATGGGATTTTTTTGTCCCATACATTCTATTTTGAAATGATTCTAGCATGATGTTTAAAATTCATTTTTCCAGCAGGTGATGAAACCTTACCCAGTGCTGACGTGTTCCCATTCAGTGTAAATTGCTGTGAATTTGCTCCCACTTCCAAAGGAGTGCATCAACAGCAAAAACAGTGGAAAAAGCAGTAGATGGGGGTGTGCTATTGTGGGAGGAGCAATGGCCTGTTCAGGACAAAGGGAGAGATAAGAGGGCCTCCTAATAGTTATGAAGATTACTGGGCTGACAAAATAAGGGGGACCCTGGCATGTCAGAAAGGAACAGGGTGTGTCTCTCAGTCTGTCATGGCTCAGAGCTCATGGGGCATGGTAGTAATGTTCTCCACAGGGAAGGAGAAATAGATTGATTTCAGATTTTTTGACACAACTCAAGTCCCAGTCGGCAGCAGCTCATCCAAATCCACTTTGTCCTCCAGGGCCTTGTGCTGCTACTGATCAATGAGAGGATGTTTTACATCAGTGGTCACTATTAATAATTACAGCAGCCTTATACTAACATGCCTTTGTATTCATTGGGAGATTACAGTTCATGACCAACTTTATCACTTTCCCCTTTAATAAAAATACAAACTACGTACAATCCTTTGGCACTCCTCACATGCCGACATTGGCTTTGGGGGTCTTTACATCATTGCTCCTCACTGCCCTTTGAAATTAGAGCAATGTCTTCATCCTTGTTGCTTTCTTAATTAAATCAGGGAGCACTGATTATCATTTTTTTCCTGCATGCATTTCTAATCGCAGATGTGCTCACTAGACATATTTAAATGTCAATCAGCCACCACAGATCACTGAAAGCCTAATTACGCACAATTAGTTAACTGTCATATGCAGTAATTACTGGAGTGAATGGACAAATTAAGAGGAAATTTAATTGGTTGCTCTTAATGGAGCTAAATGTATTTTAAGTATGGGCATGGCCACCGTTAAAATGTATATTTGTTCACTAAACAAATTCTAAAAACTCATTTCGGAAATATACTACAGATGAATGTGTATTCATTATATAACATATCTGGAATGAAAACAACTTTTTATATTGTTTTGGGAATTAAAACATTTGGCTCAAATATGTATTTTTCGATTCTAATCACACCATGGAACTTATGAGTTACTCATTCACTCACACACCTATATACTCAATCACATACTCACTCACTTATTCACACACGTGATCCCTCACTCACACACACACGTTCACTAGTTCTTCAACTTTCATATATACTCATATAAACTCATTGCATACATGCTCATTCACTCATTTACATTCATATATGCATGCTCACTCGCTCACTCCCTCATAGACATACCCACATACGTGCTGATTCGCTCATACATTATTCTCAGTCACCCAAGTGTGATGGGAATTCAGTAAGTTGTTGATTTAATCTACTAATCCTGCAGTTAATTTTATAATGGCTGGAGGAAGTGACACTTTCTGAGGGACTACAAAGTTATCATCAGCTCATTTCCATCATTAGTATTGCTACAGTCACTCTGAAAACTAAACCATTATGAGCAGCACAAGCCTGTTGCGGTAAATTGAGCATCATGCTGTGTGAGACTGTGGATTCCAAGACATTAGTCCTCCACCATACAGCCAGGACTTAGGGGCTTAGTGATTACATAAAATAATTATAAATATAATATATTAAACGCCCCTTGTACATGCCCATTCACTTACTCATATACATACAGGACATGCCAAGGGCGTACATTTGCACCCCGCCACCCCTCAATTTTTCTTTTTCTTTCCAAAATAAAGTTTTCTCTTTGTTCCGTGATAACACAATAAAGGACTGATATACCACATATTCTATTCTATGTGCTTATAAATTATTCAGAATAAAAATGTATAATTTAATTCATGAATTCTATAATGTTAAACTGATGACTGGCAGTTTGTTGTGTAGTTAAACTGTGTTATTCATAGCTACAGACAATTGTAGCCTGCTGTATGCTGTGCCTCATAGCTTAGCATTGCTCTTAACGTTTTTCTGATGGACTCATTTCATCAGTGTACTTGACTTTATGTGACTTACACGTTTCTTTGTAAAATAGCTACTTATGTCCACCTTCTTCTCTTTTTATGCCAGTCTCACTCACTTTTGCACCTGAGTCTTGGTAAGTAAGTCTCTCATATGACTGGGAAGTTTTCCTTTCAGTTTTGGTGCTGCTAACAACCAAACATAGCTACAGAGTCCCACGTGACAGCAGGGAAAGGCACAGCCAATCATATATATGTTATGGGGAGGTAAGACTCAAATAGAGAATGTGATTGAACCCTTTCTGCAGCTCCAGGTTTATGAAATGTTGACAGATAGTTTTATTTATTTATTTATTTATTGGAGGGGATCAAAATATTGATGGGGACAATTCAATAATCGCTGGATATTGGTGGGGACACATCACCTCCATCCATGGTAATTCTACACCCTTAGTACATACTAAATTACATACTCATTCATGGTTAGTAATTGCACCACAAGGAGTTCTACTTTTTACATATTGACTCACATTTAGGGACATCACCTCCACAGGGAGGTGATATTTGGGCTTTGCATCAGTGAATCAGCGGTTCACTGGAAAGAACCAAGGCTCCAAGAATCAGGAACGGATTTCATTTTTCAGGAGTTCATTTTGTGGAAAAGCGCTATGGCTGACAGAAACAAATCAATGATTCAATAATTCCGATTGGTTAAACAAACCTCGCGATGTGATTGGTCCAGCTAAAGCTTTCCTATTGGTCGTCAAAACAGGGTCTTAAATCCGCACCTGCAAAAAGAGATTCGCACACGCAGCAGAGAAGGAGAATGTGTGGATTTATTCCACCTCATTCAAAAACTCCCACCGTCACATTTGGAACTTTAAAAAGGTTTGCTCTTGCACATTTTAAGCCGTTTGAGAAGGTACTGATTCACACATTCATGACATTTGATTTACAAATGCAAATCTTTTTTTCATATTTGTGATTTTAAATTATTATTGTTGTTGTTGTTTTTTTATTTGTGCATTCCAATACATTTGTGGATTTTAGTTTTACGTGTCTGTAGTTGCTCAAACGCAATTACAAAGTCCATTACATTTGTGAGTATTGTTTTACAAACTCAAAATCTTTTTGACACTTTTTTGACTCCATAACTGTGAAAAATTAAAGTACATAAGTTCTGGAGATGAAAAGGAGCGTATAAAATCAACACAACTTTAAATTGTACAGTTGTAATAGTATAAGGTACAATTAATTAATTCATTATCTGTAACCTCTTATCCAATTCAGGGTCGCGGTGGGTCCAGAGCCTACCTGGAATCATTGGGCGCAAGGCGGAGAATACACCCTGGAGGGGGCTCCAGTCCTTCACAGGGCAACACACACACACATTCACACTTTTGAGTCGCCAATCCACCTGCAACATGTGTTTTTGGACTGTGGGAGGAAACCGGAGCACCCGGAGGAAACCCACGCGGACACAGGGAGAACACACCAACTCCTCACAGACAGTCACCCGGAGCGGGAATCGAACCCACAACCTCAAGGCCCCTGGAGCTGTGTGACTGTGACACTACCTGCTGCGCCACCGTGCCGCCCATAAGGTACAATTATGTTCCCTAATTAAATATGTACCCTTGATGGTACCAACATTGACACTTTTTCTAACAGTGAAGACATAAAACAGAACAGGTGCCATTTTTAAAAATATATTTTTTAATTATTTATCTTGAAAACTATAATAAATATGTTTACTACATATTCATGTTAGACACTGGCATTTGGTTTATATCGTTGTAAATAAATCTGCATCGTTAAATATGTGTACTGTGAAGAATTTCACATCAAAACACATTTTTAAGATTTGCAGACACTTTTGAAAAGATAGGGGGAAATGTCCCATTTATAAATACACTCAGTTTCAGCCCATTAACACCTTCTAAAAACAACACCACAGAGTTGCACATGTTGTAAATTATACAACATCACCAAAAAGGTGCAACAACTCAATGAAGAGCTTTTCCAGGGCCACAGAGCCTAAAGTGACAGTATAAATGTGAAGACTTTTCTCATCAAGCTGCCAAATGCTAATTTAGCAAAGGCTAATGCCTTCTAGTGGCTGTTATTGGAACTCTGTAAAGCTAAACTTGGAACAAGTTTATTTACCTGTGCTTCCCTTTCCACACTCCAGCATTTCTGCTCACCAATACACTTCTGAATATTGATTAGCTCTTGTGTAAATCTGTTAACGTGGAGCTCATATAAGATCTTAATGGAATAACATAAAATTTTATGTTCTTAAAAATATATATTTTATTTGGAAGCCACGTACATAGGGAATTCATTGTGCATGCCTTTGACATATTGATAAAGCAGTAATTTTAAAGTAATAAACACCTTATACCACTACTACTCCAAGGTGATATGAAAGGTATATGAAGTAAATGACAAACTCAGGAGGCCTGAGAAGTGAGTCATTAGTATATAGTTTTTTATAGTACTGTAAATCATCCTTTCATAGCTTCCAGCTCATTCAGAATGCAATAGCATTGTAAATGAAGCTCCGAAATGGATACATTGATGGGAATATTGGATAGGAGTGTTAATACATTCTCTATCCAAAAGAAATGTTCCAGTACCACAGCTCAAATGTACTTGATTAAATCTAGTCCAGAAGGTTCAGTATGGAGTGCTTTGGCAACACACCATGCTTATACCAATTAATAATTCATTTAAATTAAATCTTTCAAGTTCTGTTGCCAAATCACTGCGTCATTACTAAGGACCCTATAGGGTTTCAGCCAAATTCGCTCAGGATATCAGCAACATCCCTACTACAGTGATATTGTCTGCCTTTTGGGCCTTTAAATCAAGACTAAAACATGCAAGAAGGACCAGGTAAGTCATGTAATGAGGATGAATAGTGTGCAAATACAGACCACACATTTTTTTATATAGATTTCCAAATAAAACACCAAATACAGGTCATTTAATTTACAGGATACTAGATCTAATAAAAAACTTCCACAAGAAACAGAGTAAAAAATACATTTATTGATTTATCATTTAATTACCTTCTGTAACTGCTTTATTCTGATCACGATCCCCGTGGGTCCAGAGCTTTCCCAGAATCATTGGACATAATTTAGGAAAACAAGGACCTAAATTCCCGCTCTGAGTGACTTGGTTCAAAAACATGTTGGTAGATGGATTGGCGGCTTAAAAGTGTCCATAGGTGTGAGTGAATGTGTGAGTGTGTGTCACCCTGCGAAGGACTGGCGCCCCCTCCAGGATGTGTTCCCGACTTGTGCCCAGTGATTCCAGGTAGGCTCCAGACCCACCGTGACCCTGAACTGGGAAAGTGGGTTCAGACAATGAATGAATGAATGAATGAACAAGGACCTTCAAATCTGTCTCTATAAATGTTAAGAGGAGACGCTCTTTATGACTAAACATATGTACAGGTGCCTGTCCATCCTTCCACTATGATATGGCAAAAATAACTCAAAACTATGGGTCTGGGGAACAGTCAACAGGCTGTTCGTGAATAAAGGAAAGAGGCAGAAAATTACCTGTATATGTATGTTCACTGGTACTTTGTGTTGTAGACAAAGTAACTATTTTTATATGAGTCAGTGTAATTCTCTACAATACAACACCTCATATCAAACCACTTGGAATTACATCTAAACCACTGAATGATGCAGAACATTTAAAAATGCCATGGAGTTCCCCTTTACAGAGCAGGAAACTGGAGGAATTGTGTGTGTGTGTGTGTGTGTGTGTGTGTGTGTGTGTGTGTGCAAAACAAAGAGGAGAAAGAGAGCAGCAGGGTGGTTATTTTATCATTCTTCAGCAATATTAATATTCAAAAGGCAACTGCAGTCTTGCACCTAATGACACCTTCTCAACCAGACATCAAGACGAATCTCATTATCATTCTCATATCACATGCTGATATGAAGTCTAAAAGTAATACGGATAAAGACAAGTCTCATGGTCTCTCTTGACGTGAGCATTAACGAAATTCAAAAACACATTACTTTAGATGTAATTTCTCACGCTGTTCCCTCTGGTTTGTTTATGTTCACATCTTTTAAGGCAGAACTGTATTTTTGAGGGGGGAAAAAATAAGTTCTTTGTAAGTTGCTGAAATGTAACTTGTTTGTAAGTTTTCACTGTTTGTATTACCAGAGAAACTTATTTGTAACTCGAAATCTTTCATTTTGTAGCACTTTAGGTCTGTGTAACATTCATGCAGTTAGTGCTCTCCTGAGTTTACAGTGAATTCTGTCTTAAGGAATTAGAAACAGCAAAAATAAGTCAATAATCCCCACCAATGAAACAAGACAAAGAGCAATATCCTTTTAATGGAATTGGTCACATTATTGTTGATGGGCCACCCCCTCCTCTCATTACTCAGCACAATGTAAGAGTAGTATATATATATAAATAAAGCTTTTTACTTCAAGAATGAAGCTTCCTATGACCCTTTAAGGACCCTTCCTACAGATTTTCTTAGAATGCACCATCATCAGGGTCGAGCGACTAAACTACTTTGGACTAACAGTGCTGGATATTTCTCCATTCTCTCCTGTGCACAGACCTGGGATCAGTTTGGGCTTTTATTCCATAGAAATTGGTACAGTTTGTAGCCTTGCACAATTCACATCTCCCCCCCACCCCTCCTCTTTCTCGCTGATGACTAATGCCTTGCAGGCCTGATAGCCCATAAACGACTGTTTGTTTGTTCTTTTCACTTGAGTAGGCAAAATGGTAATCATGCAACTGTGCTGAGCGGCGAGTTTGTCTTCATGATAAGGGTTTAATTCACTTCTTTGTGTGTGTAGATAAAGCAGCGGCATCCTTTCCATTCCAGCAAGGCTGAAGAAGAAATAAGTAGAAATATATATATATATATATATAGTTTATAAAAACATGAACAAGAATGTGAGCTGCATCAGCATTCACCAGACCCACTCGGGCCCACAGATAGCCCACTGATTAATTCCAGTGATTGGATTGATGGTAAAACATATAAGCACACATGTGCCCCCATGCCATTCCCTTATCTCTGTCTTTGTTTCTCCTCTCAGAATCATGGCGGTGTGAAATAACTACATGTGTAGTTGCTCAGTGTGTGGGGAAAAGTTGCAGCCACAGGAATTGAGTAGCCAGACAAAAGCAACAAAAATGTTAAAGGGGCAGTAAACAAGATGGGCTCAACGTACTGAGGTTTTTGTTGCAAATGCTGCAAGTTCTGTACACAAGCTAAATGTGTAGTTTAGAAATATGCAAAATGTGCCACTCTTCCTCAGGCATTTACTCACCAAACAAGAGTGATGAGAAAAATGTACTTGAAAATAAAAACATTTGTACACAATTGTTTCACATTAAATCTATACATGTTGGGTGTGATGCAATTATTTTTAAAGCTGTGCCTGCTTCAACAAGTCTTTCTTTAAGTGATGCAGATCTTTGCTGCTCAGAACAAAAAGTAAATGCTGATACTGAGCACATACAACTGATACATGGAGTCTTTGACTGTGTCATATAAGAGCTGAAACTTTAAAATGAGAACTTTCATGCACATTTTCAGATGTGGATTACTCAAATTGATTATAAAGGCTGTTTTGGACGGTTCCAAAAGTACTATATGCTGATACGACTAGACATTTGTGACTGATCATTCATTCATTCATTATCTGTAAGCGCTTATCCAGTTCAGGGTCACGGTGGGTCCAGAGCCTACCTGGAATCATTGGGCACAAGGCAGGAACACACCCTGGAGGGGGCGCCAGACCTATACAGGACAACACAGACACATTCACTCACGCCTATGGACACTTTTGAGTCACCAATCACCCTACCAACGTGTGTTTTTGGACTGTGGGAGGAAACCGGAGGGAGAACACACCAAACTCCTCACAGAGGGTCACCTGGAGCAGGAATCGAACCCACAACCTCCTGGAGCTGTGTGACTGCGACACTACCTGCTGCGCCACTGTGCTGCCCTTGTGACTGTGATTGATCACATTTTAAGTTTGATTTACTAAAGCTTGAATTTCCATTTTGGGTGACTTTTTACTTTTACTCCACTACATTTCAAAGTCAAATATCTTTCTGTTTACTCCATTACATTATAAAAACCTTCTGTTATATTTGGTTTGTGTGTGAATAGAACCGTAACATGAATAAATCTCCTTGCTTCGTGTCTCTCCATGTGACACAAATGTTTCTCAAGGCAAGGCAAGTTGAAATAAAAAAAATCAATAATCCCAATCAATGATCGTCTAAAATCAATAATCCCAAAGGCAGGCTTTGTTTTTAACAAGTGATTTGTAAATTTTACCCTGTAAGTAATCACGTTCAGTTCTTAGAACCATCATGAATGAATGTGCTTCTCATTGGCCTTCGTTTTTATTGAGCCAATCAGCAGCCAGACTTAGCTGTCCATCATTTAGTGCTGCAGCCAATGGAGACACAGTCCCGCCCAAAGGGGTTTGTTGTTTTTGTGGCAGCGCTGAAAGAAACAGTTAAGTACTTTTAAAAAAACATATTTTTGCACCGTATCTCGAAGAAACTACATTTAATTTTACCCTCAACACATTTGTGATGACAATAAAACGGACTGACTTTTACAATCAAAGTAATTCTTTATACACAAAAGTCACATTAGGTTACATATAATAAAATAATGATAAAATATAATAATAAATAATTTACATAAACTGTATGTGAAGACACCATTTGTTTACTTTGTTATAAAAAAAATTAAGCAGCAGCTTGGATGCAGGCAATTTGTTCTTAATGCGAGATATTCAGTGTGATGCAGATACACTGAGCTGAGTTTATTTTTAAGTGTGCACTGTGTGTAACAACACTATCTAGGAAAATCTATCTAAAAGTATCAGATTGGGACATCACTATTTCTTTGAAATACAGTTGGATAATTACCGTTATATAATGCAGCATGTTTTATTTGGCGTTAAAAATATACACTAATACTTTGATATAAAAATATACACTAATACATAACAAAATATAATACATTTTGTCTTTTTTTTTTTATAATATCGTGTTGTATCATATAATTGCCAATTCTTTTAGGCAGATTTTTTTGTCATATCACCCAGCGCTAATTCATATACATGGTTTACGTCATAAATCTATATGAGGCATCGTGAGAGTCAGTTGGAGAAAGAAGAGAAGGTCAAAACCAGAAGAAAAAAAAATCCAAAACCCAAAGATCAGTACAGAGAAATAAACAAGAACAAAATGAGTATCAAGTCAGAAAATCAAAAATGCAGCCTGTTTAAAAAATGTGTTTCAGTATTGCAGAAATCACTCAAAATATATTCTAGAAAACAGAGAGTTTAAAGGAACACTCTGTAATAAATTAACACCGGTCTCTAGAGTGATGGAGCTCCATCCAGTATGTTCGGGATGAGTTGGAGTGGCATTTTCTTCCAGAACTAATCATTCATACTCACTAACCGACATCACTGATGTGCACATGGCTGCATGCAATCACATCCTCACAGCACTGTGCCAGCATCTAGTCCTCCAGAAGGATAGGTGTCAATGCAGGAAACATATTAATACATTTAATTTCAGAAGAGTTGTTGGAGCAGCCTGTGTGGAGTTTGTTGTGTTCTCCCTGTGTCTGTGTGGGTTTCCTCTGGGTGTTTCAGTTTCCTCCCATAGTCCAAAAATGCATGTTGGTATAGTTGAGTGAATGTGTGTGATGGCCCGTGATGGACAGCGACCCTGTCCAGGGTCCAGGTCGCTCCCAGTGATTCCAGATAGGCTTCAGACTCAAGAAACCCTAAACAAAATGGCCTCTTATCCACTGAAGGGCTGAACGGCTCTGAGCACCGATGGTAATCATTCTGGCCACTTTTCCACACGAACAAAGAATGCTTTCAAATCGTGCTGAGCACAGTTAACTAATCGTACTCCGGGCTACAATATCTTACTGTGGGAGGCCTTAAATGACAGTGGAATCCACTGATTGTCTCTTTAAGACTTGCTGCTCAATCATTAATTCATTTTCCCTATATTTTAAAAAAGGTATTTTTATATGATGTGTTAGTAAGTATAACATACCTTGAGCACATGAGTCGTCCTGTTGGCCACATATCCTGTAAACGTCTGCGGGTAAGCATTTTTTTACTTTGCATACAAAAAAAAGTAGGAAAAACAACCCAAAATACTCACAGTTCATAGCATGCTAACGTGCATAATTATTAAGAGATACTCTGCACTTACTGCTCCTGATTTAGCAGCAGAAAAAGAAAGCATAACCAGGTCAATGAGTCTCCAACTGCATGGCCCTTCAGTGGAAAAGAGGCCAGTGAAACGGTTCTAGAAAAAGAACGAATGAATGAAGGAGTGTAAGAGCAGGTGTCTGTCTAGTGTGGCTTCGCTTTAACCTCCGATAGCTCGGAAGAAAATCACAGAACTTCTGTACAAAAGACATAAAAAGTTGTGTCTACATAATCAGAAAGCGCCTGACCCTTCAACATGACATTCCTTCCATTAAAACTAAAACAGCTACTGGCTTTACCTATTCATCTGAGTAATATTTACAGGCAGCTCTGATTGCCTATTGATATTGAAAGTAGTGTAATATATTTTCATTAGCGTAGAGGCAGCCTTCGCTGGCTCATGTACCTCAGGCTTTTGTGCGATGCTCCATGCCAAAGCTTTTACTCACAGAGGCAACTAAAAATGTCACAGCACCACTTCAGTGATTGAGCATCTCTAGTTAAAGGACATGAGACATTGTAGGATTGATGCAGTCTTATATCTGAGTTGCATGCTGCATTAAAGAGGACATGAACACAAAACAGGGAGATGGTATTATTTTTTTTGTGTGTGCTTGTAACAAATGGCCATGCCAGGAAATGCCATCCTGATGCAAATTACAGTCACTGTTTCTGCTTGAGCTGAGATTACTACTGAGTCCACATTTTGATTTCATAAGCATTTGGCTCTCAGGCTACTCTCTCCACTTACACTCATTTATTACAGAGTCCAGAGCTGGGAATAGTCTGCAGGGTCTGCACCAGGGTTTGGATATTAAACTGGATTCTGGATTTTGTTTCTAAACCAAACCAAGTGTAATCCCTCATCCCAGTCTCACCTGTACCATGTTAAACCCGCTTTGTCATTCCATCGTATCATGTCACGTTAAAAGACAGGTTCTTGTTTTCTTGTAAGTCTTCCATTAAAATGTAATACCTTCTCTTCGCCACTGGAACACATTTTAAATTTTGATTATGTCACTGTGCACTAGCAGGTGGGGAAAGTAACACAAACCATTAATAATTTTTTTCATGGTCTCTCTCTCTCTCTCTCTCTCTCTCTCTCTCTCTTTCTCTCTCACACACACACACACTTGAGTTTCTTTCTTTCTTTCTTTCTTTCTTTTTTTTTGTTCCACTTTCTCTATCTTTCACTTTTGTTGTTTTATTATTCTCATTTATCCCCACCCTCTCTTCTTTTTCTTTCTTTCTTTCTTTCTTTCTTTCTTTCTTTCTTTCTTTCTTTCCATTTCTTCTATCTCTCTTTTTTGTTGTTTTATTTTGTTGTCGAGTTCATCTCCAACCTCACGTTCTTTCTCTCTCTCTCTCTCTCTCTCTCTCTCTCTCTCTCTCTCTCTCTCTTTCACTCACTCATACTCTCTCACTCTCTCTCTGTGTCTTTCACTCTCTCATTCTCTCTCTCTTGCTCTCTCTCTGCTCTTTTCCACTTGGTTTAGCTGAATGTTTACTTGTGTGGTGTCCTGGGGTGATGGAGAGTGTGAGGCTGATTGTGATGTATGTTAAGCAGAGCCTCAGGCTCTCATCCTGTCTCTCTCTCTCTCTCTCTCTCTCTCTCTCTCTCTCTCTCTCTCTCTCTCTCTCTCTCTCTCTCTCTCTCTTCTCTCTCTTTCTCTCTCTCTGTGTGTGTGTGTGTGTGTGTGTGTGGATGACGCTACAGTAACAGTAGAACACGAGTGTCACAGACTGCTCTATTCCAGGAAACTGTGGTACTTGCCCAATCAGCTTTTAGACTGAAAGGCCAGGTTTAACTGTGTTTAGGCCGGACCTGCAGCCCTTTCTGAATCCATCTGAAGACTGGGGAATTCATATCTATCTCCACACACGTTTATACCCTGCTCAACCATGTGAGTTCAGCACACAGAGGAAGATTTTTTCATGCTGCTTTGGCTACACATATTTAAACTGAGCTTATTTCTGTTGTAACACATTTGCATTAAATTGGAGTTATGTGATTAGGGTTAGGGTTAAAAGAGACCCTGACTCAGTATGGTATACAGGGAACAAGCAAAACAATCATGCTTGGAAATACCCAGTTTTTTATTTCTTTCAAACCCTTACAAGTGTTACAATATGACATCATAAATGTGTGACCACGGCAACCTCTTTAGGAACTTGCATATTTGTGCGCTTTCACCAACAGTTGTCATCACTACGCAACTTCACAGAAACAGTTTACTACTTCAATTTAATGCTCAAATAAGATTCCTGTGCTACAATTCTGGTGATCTTAAACATCTCATATATTAGCTTCTTTCTGGACTTGTCCAGGTTTGGGTTATATGTCGAGTCACTCATTATATTTTGAAGGTCACAGTGTCCCATGGGTAAGATTTGATTATTCCAGCACTCTGAACATCAGCTGTGTGAGTAGACAGGGAGGAGACAATGGAAACCAGACAAATACAAAGCGTCAACAAGAACTGGCCTGAGGATTCTACAAACCATAGCTCGATACATTTTAATAGAAGTTATGAAATAGACTGGAGAATTGGACAGATGTAAAGCATGGAATTTGGCCATTTCCAAATGGAATCCAAATCCAAAATGGAGTCAAATTAGCGCATGTGATATCAGCTACCTTCTATACTGACCTTTATATGTTGAGAAACTTGCTCTGTATGATTACTTGCCCTTAATGTAATGATTATTGCATTATACATCAATATAAACATTTTACTACTAGGGGTAACTATATATACAATCTTTAGTAATTATATATATCACCCTGACCCACATGCATTAACAATTATATTTACTTAAACAAATGCAAATTATATACATAGATAATGAATAAATGTGTACAATACTGACTTATGTACTATAATACGGTTTGGCTTCTAAGCTTCTGACTTATATAATGTTGAGGAAAAAAGTTGCTGATGTACAAAAGAGAAGTGTTATATATATTTTTTTTCTTTTTTGACTGAGCTGGGGGAGCAAATTACTGTGATTTATGGCCATATCAGGCCTCACCCCACATAGGAAACCTAATTAAATTCTTGAGTTATTACCAGTTAATTCATCACTCTGCTTTAAAACGGTGGCCCACCACGACAAGTACATTAACATGATTCTGGGCTTATCCCCATCCTGCAACCAAATGCCTTAGGCTCAAAACACAAATAAAAATAGATCAATACTCCTTCTCCTCATTACAGTGTGAGACATGTGATATACTGTAATGTAATATATTGCCTACATTTGTGCATCTTGCATGTCAGCTTTAACTTAGAGATCACATTCTTTATTCAGTCATGCTTGTCTTGTGTTAGATAGGTATTTGAAACGATGCTATTAGATTTCTTGTGTTACTTCTGTAATAATTGCGAGGCATTTTTGGACTGTTACTATTCACTGGGACTTATAAGCTGTTTCAGTTGGAATGGATGTCAACTCCTAAAATTTAAAATACAGTAATAAATAAATAAATAAATACATAGTTGTAAAACATTTTCCATTTTCCACAGATCCCTTGGGACTTAACGAAACAGCAGTAAAATGTTCTGGTCAAAATACCACAAGGATCAAGCACAGCACTTACTTTCTATTCTACACTGTACAAAAAGTCTGTAAATGTTAAGGTGAAAAAGAGTAAAACAATGACAGTATGTGACTGTAAACTCTAAAATGGTTGAAAACTGTTTCTGTAACAGTGAAATACCGTAAATACTTTTATCAGCCAAAATACTAATTTTTACATCTGTTTACTGTAAAAAAAAAAAAAAACAGTAAAAAAAATCACTGTTAAACACACAAACCATTATGTGTGGTACAAGTGTCCAAGGACTGGGAGGAGCTGAGACTCATTAGGGAGCTCCCAGCATTTCTTTGTTTTTCTCTGTCTTTGGCAATTATTGTATGTATTTGTGTGTGTGTGTGTTTCTGTGCATGTTATGACGAGATGTGTGTTAGTCAAGAAAGTTCACCATCAACTTCTATTCCCAATGCTGGAGTGTAGCACCCAGATACCGCACATTTCTTTGCTCCTTTTGGCTTTATCTCCTTTTAAAGGCTGTGTATAGGATGCGGTATGGCTATATCTAAGTTTATGTCACAATTGGCAAAGCAATGTTTTTTTTTTTTTGTTTGTTATTTTTATGTAAATACTATGCGGTTTTTATGGTGTATATCTGGGTTTTTTTTTTTTAACAGAAATGTATTGTTTGTTTTATTATGTTGCCTTGCACTCTCACTGACTGGGTTGTTGTGTTTCATAGTTTGTGTGTTCCCAAATGAATGTGCTAATGTACTCAAAATGTGATTTTTAATGTAATGTGATTTTTCAAAAAATGTCCCCTTTTAAAAATTGATTTTATTACAGTATGCAATTTAACACTTTCTATAATTTTTTTGTATTCTCATATTCCGTCTTTGGTCATTGATTCAACCCCTAAAAATGTATATCTGTCAATTAAAAAGAAGTTATTTCCAAGAGAAAAAAATAGCTAGTGCCTTAAAGGGGGTTTAGATATACCTACACCTTCTACACCTCCTTCACTCAGCATGCACAAATACATGATGAAAAAACAAGCACATCTTTTTAAATGTAAACACATGCACATAAAACATGCATGATTACATAAAAAGAAAGTGTAATGTGTTACTTACAAGAGCAAAAAGAAACTAGACAAACCTAGTTTAGCAGGACCGCCATTTACAATATAGCCATTGTCACAGAGGTTTTTCTGGAGTTTCAAAAACAGGAAATGCCCAAAATACATCCCCTTGTAATTGGAAGGTCTGGAGAAGCTTTGGTGCTTCATATCAATTTCTTTGTTTACAATAATAACAAATAATAACAAACTATAAAAATAGTTTATCTTGTCAGTTGCTGACAGTGTGTGTGTGATCAGGGAAAGCCTGTTATTTTCTGTTCATACAAAGCTACAAACTCAAGCACCATGTTGAGATGACTTTAAAGCAACTCGTTTATCAGAAAGCAACAAGATAACATTTTAACTATTAAGTTTTGAACATTTGTAAAACCAAGCACCTTAATATTTTTAATTATTATATAATATATTAATTAATATTATTATCATCCAAGTAATCAATACTTGATAAAGGAACAGGGCATTGCTGGGAACTAGTTATTTATTACTGACTTATATTTCTATAAGAGTCTGACAGATAAAAGAGTGCTGTAACTAATTCACAGACTCGTTTGTTTTTAGTAACGCCTCGCTGTGGTGTTCTGGCTTTAATAATCTGGAGATGTTGTCCGTTTTAGTGTGGTGTTAAACAAAATGCTGTGCAGATGTCATTTACTCTTCAGAAAGTCAGTAACGGTGAGATGTGTCCGTGTATTCGTGTCGTTATAGGGACAGACGAGATGACTTTCTGAGGCTAAGTCACAGAAACCTTCTCCAAACACATGATAAATATTACCTCAACAACATTCAACACATTCCTGTTCAAGGCTCCAGTAAAACACTGAGGTGCTCACTGTGGTGAACCATGGACCTACAGCACTGAAGTGGCGCGACCGTGTCCCAATTCAGACCTCAACTCTCTGACAACTTGAGCATACATTTTTTAGGTCCCAAAAAGAGTACTTGTGCAGGTAAACGACGACCTGTGGTCACCGCTGAACGGTTTCAAATTTAGTTCACAAACTGCAATGTGAAATATGGCTGAACTAACTACAGATGCTGTAGTGGAGTCACCTTAATATCTCTTGGTGAAACATGGCTGAATCAACAGTTCCTACTTGCGCATACATCAACATTAGGTGTCAGTCAGTCGATCAGTAAGCACAAATGCCTCTTCTAGGCCTGGCAGGTGGTCCAGCAAAAATAGAGCTGTATTAGTTATAATAGAAAAATTAGCTAGTAAGCAAGAATTAGATTAGTGTATCATGAGTGTGTCTCTTATGGTGTTTATGTAAATGTGGAGTCTGTAAGTTAATGTTGTGGGTGGAGCTATGTGTACAGCATCTGAAGCTGAACATGGGTCAGTGATTTTAATGCTGTAGAATTACAGTAAAAGTACACACACACACACACACACACACACACACATACACACATATAGCCCTCAGGTCCCCCAAAGACGATGACAGGGCCATGTAGAGGCTTACTGTAAGCATCTTGCAATCGGAAAGGACTGCTGGTCATTTGTGGAGAGGAGTTCAAGAGTTTCACTGCTGAGCCGTGAAATGAAAAGTAGCAGCTGATGTAGCACAGAGCTTCTGAACCTGCGCTGGTGGGGGAGGGGTCTCACGCCCAGCACTGGAGACTCAGGCCTGCCTCTGCAAGCAGGATTTCTGCACACATGTCTGTGTATCACCGTAGATATTACAACAGCCATGAGTTCATTCAGCAGCGAAGAATTGGGTTTCAATTGATTTCAATTACCACAACATATCAGTGCGTGTGTATATGTGTGTTTATAAAATGTGTGTGTGTGTGTGTATATATATATATATATATATAAACTTTTTCCAGGAGAAATTCTCAGGGAAAGGTACAGTCCAAGGAAATGTAAAGACTAGATACTAGAGAAAATGGGACCACTGACAACTGTTCAAGACCTGCTGCAGTGGAACAGTCCCCATCAGATAAACATTGTTTCAAACTTTCATCTTTGAGAGGCAGGAGAAAGTCAAGCTCCACATCAGATCTAAAAAAAAAAATATCTACAGATATTTTAGTCAAATCTTCCACTGTGAGGGGACAGCTCAACACAGTGGTGGATGTGCATCTATCCAGAAGCTTTTAGTGAGAAAAGAGAACAAATATAAATCAAACAAAAGAGCTGCTAATGTTCACAGAACATCAGACTAGACTTCTTGAGAATCTAGATATCAACATCACTGTAAGTGTTTGGGATTACATGAACATTGGATAACAGACAGTGACACTGACAGTACAGGTTAGTGACAAACTGAAAGCAGGTTTCTTGAAAACGAGGTGTATAGACTCAATACTGAACAAATTATTCAGACGGTTGCTCTGAACTTACTGGTACCAAAGCTGCTTTGTAATAGCTGTTTATTTGTTGCTGTCCATGGTGCTGAAACATATGCCACTTGCTCTACATTATACTGCTGGTATTTTACAAATTAGACCTTTTAGATATCTCAACACCAAAGCCGAGTTCTTTTCAAAAGAAAATGTTCTATCCAAGCTTGGCCAGGCTTGACTGTGGTTCTGTGACATGTGACTAACATGAGAAATCTGTTTTTGTGACATACTTCCTGATCTAGTCTTTTATTAATTGCACCTTCCCTTCATATTACAGTGAGCTTGTTACTGTTACTGAATATGAGCACAGTTAAAGTGTGTTTGAATCACACACACTCACTCATGACTGCTTCACATCAACTTCCAGCTCACATTCAGCTCAGCCCACTGCAGGCAGTTGATTGGCTCGCAACGCTTGATCTGGAGGCATGTTACACATAGGGGCAACTCTTGATTGGACGGTGGCGGCACCAGCACCGACAGGCTGTCCAATAGCATGCTGACTAACGGAGCTGGGGGGACGGTCTGAGGAGAGAAGGGGGAGGGGAGAAGAATGTCAGCCTGGAGAAGAAGAGGAAGAAGAAGAAGAACAGCAAGTAGAATGCATTTTGAAGCTGTTTGTTATTCATGTCCCATTTTTGCACAGTTTTGTTTAGAAAACTGATGCATCTAGAATAAGTAATGCTTGGAAATGAAAATGTTTGTGTTTTTAGAGCACTCCACACTACATTGAGGGCAGCTGAGAGACAATATGGCCTGGACAACTTATAAAATATGAATGCAAACACAATTTATACATAATATTGTATTATGGTATTCCAGCCTACACTGAGGAACAGCAATGTACTGTTTTAAATGTGCACCTCATTTTTTCACATGAATGAAGTATATTATTTATTGTAAAAAGTAAATCAACTAATAGACAAAGCAGTTATGATGTTTTATATTTTATTTGTGTGTAAATAGCATACACAATTTTTTGAAAAATCAGGTTCTGTTGAAAGATAAATGCTGTAAATCATGGGGAACTGATTTTTTTCATGTTTATGTGATATTTAAACATTGTTAAGTGTCAATTTCTAATGCAGTCCTTACAGAAGAAATGTATTGTCTTTTTAATGTCACAAAATTCAACCTTTTTACATATATCACCAGACAACACTACACATTCACAGATTCTTGAAGTTATAACAAATGTTGCAGCTTGGAATGCATTTTACAACCCTAATACAGGGCAGCCAATCACGGCAGATTGTATTTATATCTATCAGTCTGTTTTTTAAAGGATTAACTGAGGTGATGTATAAAATGAATTAAGGCTGGTATAAAAAACACAGAAAAATGACAAGTGAATATCTGGGGGTAAAAAAGGTAACGCCTGAAAATGTGTAATTTGCACTCTTTAATAGAAATAACATTAATAATAATATTAAACAGGCCTCAAGTGAAGTAAAATAGCATAACACAAAAAAAGTTTCTTTGACTCCAGTGATGTAACGGAGCATGTTGATAAAGTTAAGGCAATGGGATGAATATATTTGCATCTTAATGGCTGGAGGGGAATTGAGTTAATTTAGGCTTGGAGGTGGGGAATTCTGAGGACAAAAGTAATGAACAGCCCCAAGGACAGTGGGCTGCAGGAGTGGGGGGAGGTTGTCTCCCCACAAACCTAATCCGCCTAAAAAATGGTTCAGACAGGCCATTGTGCATCACTTACTACTCATATTGATAGCTGATGCATAACTTATTCACTCAGACCACTCTTGCTTGCTGTGCATTAGCCAAAGGAATGATAAGGCTACTTAAGCAGATGGGCCTAAACCTCAGCCCAAACACACAAAGAGGGTAGAAGGTGACCCATATTTTACATGTCAATGCAGAAAGTAATAACATCAGAACTGTTACTAACACACCATAACAGCAGGCAGAGCCATGAAATATACTCTAGTCCTAATATAACACACTTCAATGGAAAACTCTTTCAAACAAGTCTTTTTTTTTTGCTCTGCAGAATCACTGAGGACTTTAAAGTCAACGCTGAATGTATCTAAGCCATTTCAAGGTCTCAATATATTTTTTTCAGACCTAGTTTAAAGTGTTTTTAACATCCATTTTATAAGTGGAATATTTCTTTATTTATGCTGAACAGCTATGTTTAGTATGTAGTATGTAGTACTCTTATGAAGCCTTAAATGCTAAACTAAGAATAGGCTACACTAATATTTTTTAACAATTTACTCATTTGCTTCTTCGTTGCACACAGGACCAGGACCCCGTGTGCAAACATGAATTCTATAAACTTTTATATTATGTTTTGTTTATTTTTAAAAATGTATTGTGTTAAAGATTAAATAAGACACAGGATAAGAAATCATCAATAAATAATATTTACACAATTCAATGGCATATACAACAGAAAGAATACTCTAGAAGGTCTATTATTACTTTTAAAAGTCTGGTTCAGTTAAATGTGTTAATTTATTTATATAAAACAAGAATTTGAATACTAAATAATGGGTTTTGTTATAAATCTGTGTGTGATTGAGTTTGTGTGTGTTTTTGTGTGAATGTGAGTGTGCGTGTGTGTGTGTGTGAGAGAGAGAGAGAGAGAGAGAGAGAGAGAGAGAGAGAGAGAGAAAGAGAATGTTGCTCTTCTTTTCACTGCTCCATCCGGGAACTTTCCGAATTAGCATTGACAACCGAAGCGCAACTTTTTCCTGAGGCAAAGTGAAATCAAGCCGCGGACTCGGACGAAAAATATAGTCCCTCCTCCCCCTGTTCTTCTACTCCTTATCGAAGTGGAAATAAGCAAAACAAAAGCCTCGCGTCGTGGCTGATTGTCGGATACGCCTTAGATGAGCCATTCGGGGAGTGGACGAGCTTTTTCCGTCGTGTTTGGAGCACTTTTTGTGGGTTTTCTGTGTGTGTTTGTGTGTGTGTATGTGTGTGTGTGTGTGTGCTGCTGTGCTGTGGAAGTGAGTGAGTGATGAGTCTCGGAGCCAGTAAAGAAGCGAGAACTTGCTCAGCAGCCTGAGTAGTTCATTTTTCTTTCCAATTGTTATTGTCGCCTTGATTTTTGTCGGAAAAAAACACATTTTTGGCTCGCACACTTCACCGGAGTCGAGTCGAAAGTGGAAGAAAAGTGATTTTGAAGTCGAAGGATGGAACTACAAGGCCTTCAAGAGGCGTTGAAAGTAGAGATCCAATGTCATCAGGTAACGTTTACCAGCGTCAGTGAAACATCGCCGTTCGACCGTTAGAACGGTGACCGTTAACTGCGAATTTTGACTTCGCTCCGAGATTAATGTGGCTTTGAAACGCTGTGAGCGAGCAAAGCTTAGGAAATAAGTGCTGTGCCTGATTAGAAAACACTGTACTTCACTGTCTGCTTGACGCCATGACATGCAGTTTGAGTTGGAGCTTCTTAATGCACTTTTTTAACTCTCTATTTTGACTTCACTTCGGTGGATTGGGCTTCAGGGACGGTTTAGCGGATGGAAGGGAAATAATGCGGTGCTTTTGGGGTTTGTGTAGCGATCAGGACGAGACTTGAATATTTATGAGCTGCTCCACAGCTTTTGCTTCTCCGCTTTGTTCCTGCTAGTAACTTGAAACAGACTTTTCATCTCCATCTTTATCGTCGCCTTTCTTCTTTCCAGAAACACGGAGAAAGGCAAACACAAGTCAGCGTCGGGTTCGTGTTTGTTTAAACGTCTTTATGGGTCGGATCTGTGTACAGAACAGGGCATTTGTGAAGGAGAGAGAGTGGAGTGAGAGTTAAAGTTTACCAGCGTACAGCAGCTTTGAAAAGACTTGATTCAAATGACGTTTCCTTACATTACACCGATACATTTGCTGTCGTTCACTTTAATTTCAAAAGTTACTTACTTTTGGCAGTGGATGGGCTGGTGTGTTAGCGTTATTTATTTCATTATTTTATTAAGTAATGTGGGTCCTATGCAACACTTTCCGTGTAACACGATAAATCTCGTCTTGTTTACTATTTAACAGCCTTATAAACACATTGGTATTTTCGTCAGTACGCTGGAGAATAGAAATACGGCTCGAGTTCAACTTTTGACAGTTAGTCTAACGTTAAAGGCTTTAGATCATACATTCTCTTGGTTAATTTTGCCAGCACCACAAACACACCTATTCTCTTCAATGCCACACACTGAAAAAGTCACTTTACTTGCCTCAACATCAACGTACGTTTTGCCAGAAGTAAGTGCAAATGAAGGACAGTTAACGTATCGTGTTGGAATCGTGTATTGCATTTACACACATTTGAATGAAGTCAACTGAAACAGCCTCTTATTCAGTGTAAGGTGGAGAGCTCCATAAATAACTACAGAGATAGAGGAAGCATAATAACAGCCCGGGGCGAATAAACACCTAACCTGCCTGGTTTCCCCTCAATAAGTGTAGAAACAGACTATGTTTATTGTCGTGTCGAAACGTTAACGTTAGCGCTGTGTTTATGTAGCAGGTCTAACATGGTCCCGAACTGAGCTCGTAACGTTAATAAAAGAAATAGTGTTGGAATTCATCGAGCAAACACACGCTGTGGATTAACCTGTGGGCTGCTTTCTCTATAAGTTGTGTAACGTGAAACAAATGTTGAAATATTTAGCGTCCATTTTGAGTGGGTCGACATGTTTCTGTAGAGAGAGAGAGAGTGTGAGTGAGAGACATAGTGATAGTGCAGGGCTGCTCCCAAGTAGCGTTTACTTTTTCAGTCTCGGTTTTTACAGGGTTTTATTTACACGTTACCCTTTTACACGCGCATTATTTTGAACCCTAAGGCGCTGATTTAATACTTTGGTGGTTGTCTTTTTGCGCAGAGTTGTATTATAGATGATTATTATTTTTAATATTATTATTATTTTCTCCACTTGGTCACATGACGACGTGGTAGCGTTTGATTCGAGCTTTCACTTTTTTCGCTTTTACGATTAACTTTGGTTTTCCCTCACGTTTTTTTTGACCGTTTTCTGGTCAGTTTTGTTCGAGAAACAGAGCGAGCTAACGGTTATTAGTTTTCCTCAGCGAGAGGAGGCTGTAGCTTTGAAGTCGTCCGTCGTCGGTTTTATGAAGTCTGCAACAGGGAACGTGATGTGGCGAAGTGCAGTATAAGGCATTAAATCTTAAACATGAGATATACATACACATTTGTTGATCTGTCTGAGTATTTCAAACGTTCTTGTGGCATTTAGTTGGACGTTGTTCTCGTTTCCTTCGGAATGCAGCACTTTTCAGCACTTAGAACAGCGCCTTGGTGTGCTTTTTATTTATTTATTATTTATTTCTTTGCCCTCTGCAATTAAACGTGTTTCAAATCCCAAAACTGAGTTCAAACAGAGAACCTACACAACGAGAGCACATCTGTGAGCTTATGTTTGTGGTACAGTGTAATGTGTGCTCACTTGGTGGCTATTTATATTGTAATGTGTCTGTAAAGAAAAAAAAAGCTTCTTCAGTTTGATAGTGGAAGCTTCCATTTTGTGAGAGAAGGGGTGTTGGTTTCTTTCCTAACATGGAGAAAGTCTGCAGAGTTTGGCGGTGGGGGATGGGGTCTCATTCATGCCCAACATTACCATTTTGATTGCTTTGATGCTGTTTTTGGAGGAGGAGGAGGAGGAGGGGTAGAAAGGCAGAAGAGGAAAAAAGGCGAGTCAGCACAGAACAGGGGGGATATTTTACTAGAGAACACATCCAGCTCAAAGATGACCTCCACTTCCATCATTTTCACACACCAGCAAGGAAGTTGTGTCACCTGCCGAGCATCAGAAAACATGTATATTTCCTTCATATACATAATTTAGAGCACAGCACACACAGATGACTTTTTATTGCTGATGTAGAGCACATCATAAGATGTTATCCAACTGATGCACACTACTTTGGAAATGTTTGAAAAAGCCAAGGTTAATAATATGTTAATTCTTTAATATTGTCTAGCCTACTTAGTGGGTAGGACCAAGGAGCATGGCTTTTGAATAGAGGTGCGTCATTTCCTTTTAAATAATGACAATGTTCTCAAGGTCATTTTACAGATCACTAAATTTGATTAGGAGTTATTAAGATGAGGTCACATTTACTGTGCAGGCAGATCGCTTCTCTGCCTTCAAGTAATACTTTTTTTCTGGAATCGTTTGTTATTTTAGATTATAATTAATACGTACAACTTCAAGTCTCATCTAAAAACCAAACCCAGTTATCTAAAGTTATTTATTGTTTTCAGTAACAGAATAAAACTGCAATGAGAGATCAACTCGACAGTCCTAAAAATAGTGTGATGAGTGATGTCTACATAAAGAACAGACAGTAAAAATAAACATATATAATTGCTTGTCTTAAACATGTTATAATGCTCAGTAACTTTGCCAGAGCAAAGTTTGATAAACATTTTTATTTAAACAAGAATCTAAAGTAAGATCAATGTCACAAATCAGGCATTTGAAGGTATTGTTTTTTATTTTTCGTGTTTAAGACCAGGCTTGTCCAACAACAACCTTGAAAATGGTTTTGAGAGTCTGTACAAAAAAGCTGATTTCCTTTTGAATTCAGGAAGTGTCAGTTTCAGGTTAATCTTTTAAGTTTTCATTGTTGTGTGATTATAAATTTTGTTTGTTGTTGTGTTTTTATTTCCCTGTAGATGCTTGACCCACACGTGTATGTGATTTATGGCTAAATAATGCTAAATAAACCTTTTTTTTGTAATGTAGTCGTGCACCTATATTATTACTGTTAATGTATTTAAAAAGCCAGACCATAGCAAAATCCTTAGAAAAAAATGTATACATATTAATTGTTCAATATTTCCTGTTTACATATTCTGACGTTTCCCCCTGAGCCAACTTGCGTTCATTATTTTTCTTTTTTTTTCCTTGTCAGTGTAATGAAATATCTCTGCAATTTGGAAGAATGAAGGGACATAGTTACATGTTGTGATTAAAAAACATGTTAATGAAGAGTTTTTTTCTTGTTATTTCCCTAAGACTAGAACACTTGCTTCTTGTTGCATCACTGGTACAAAACCCCGGAAAGTGTTGAACTCAGTCAGATTTTAGGTCTTAACTTACTACCCATCTGCAGTTTTGCTCTTTTCTCTCAACTTTGTACTGCAGCAGTATTTGGTCATCTTTAGAACTGCAGCACAAGCTCTCTAAAGTCTGTGGTAAGGATGCTTAAAGGCATTGCTTTTTCCGTTCTGTAAGACTGAGATTAGTTAAACTCTTTAAAATGGCCAGGATCCAATGGAGGGCCCCGACCTTCCTTGTTAGTCAATTTTTATTCCTTAAAATGTTATAACCAAGTAATAAGCCTTAATTCAAATTTCACTTCCCAACTCTGATAAAAGGGATAACTTGTTTATTACTTTTACAAGTGCACAATATTTCAGAGTAGTCACTGAACATTTTTTTAAATGATAACAAGGGAATAGAGTTTAAGGTCTAAATACAGGTTGATTAAAATGTAAGAACTGTAGGTGATTCTTCTATAGTATGCGGTATAAATATTAAGCTTTGGTTTTTGGTCTTGGTTATATTTAAGAACCTTTAGGCATTTTGATGGCACTACTATCTGAGACTGAAAAAAAAAAGTTAGAAGAGAGGTAAATGACAAATCAGAGAAAAAGGAATATAAAGTGGAACATAGGAGGAGACAGAGGTAACGAGAGAAGGGTTTAGTCAGTGGGGAGGGAGAAACACAGGAGGAGGAGATGGGAAGCAATAAAAAAGTGTCTCCATCTAATGGACACAACCAGAGGCAAGGAAAGAAAGAGTAGTAATACAAATTTAGAGAGTAGAAGCGTAATGTTTTTTGAATGTACAGAGAGATTGTGTGTCTAAGGAATGGACAAGCTAGTGCATATCCAAGTTGGCTTATATCTTTTGCTTGAAAGCAATTCTGCATCCTTTCAGGAGCAATTTGCTTGGATATGTGTTCTAAGCTGGAGGCAGCCTGGCTCTTGCAAGCACCTGATTGGCCACTTTCACCTGTAGCAGCTTCTTCTAGGCAATGTGTGATTGGTTGGATTGGGCCCGGGGGGCAGGCAGGGCTGGGCTTGAGGGTGCCCTCCTGTGCTTCTGTGCCAAAACCAGTCTGCTGCAATCACATGTGGTTGATTGTTGGCGTTTTGAACAAATCCTATGCTTGTGTTACCTCACCATGTTTTAGAGAACACAAAAGGCACTGGTGTGTTTAAGTAGGCCTATGTTTACTTAGTTTTTTCAAATATACGTGTAAAATTAATCCTGTTCTTTTTTCTTTTAGATAAATTTCCATTTTTTTAATCTTAGGAATTATTTGCTTTTATCACTTTAGGAAAGAAACCTGCAGCCATTCTGTCTAAATTTGCATTGGAAATGTACTTTTTATTTTTCAAAATCCTAACTTGTTTGGTATTGACAAAACACTTTATCGGGATTGTATCAATACTTATATGAACAAGTTAGATGACTTTTGACTGGACATGGTTGGACTGTATTATTTTGAGCAGTTTTGTATTTTTAAATTAAGTGGATTTTCTGATTGACCAAAACATACAAAGAATCTCATATAGGGCATCTGAAGTTGGTCAGGATGCTCATTGCACACATTAAACAGCAACAAGATTTGTTAAAGGACTCATTAGTATAATTACAGCCTTTTTTGGGTGAAACTGTTTTCATTTTAATAATTCTTACACATAAGAATGTATAAGAGCGCTGCAAAATGTTGACCATTAGAGTTTAACTGCAATTCAGCATCAGACTCCATCAAACTCAAATGAGGTTTGGGATTTTGGCAGGCTGTTCCTAGATTGGTGCGTTGGGGAGGGGTGGGCTAGAGTCAGTATGGCGAATAATATGGTCCTCAGTTCCTGAGGGAGTGGAGGGTAAGTCCCCTCCAGATGCTGTAGTGAGCTGTATGCGTGAGTGGCAGCTTGGTCTGGGTGAAAGGTTAGAAAAATCAACTAACGGCTCCTTTACATTCGCCTTTTCATGTATGGCAGTGGGGATGGGAGGAGCCAAGCAGAGGCAGAGCAACTATTGAAACAGCATTTCTTTTTGATCCAGTGGACTGTTTTATTGTTTTGCTATCAGAATAGAGGAGGAGTAGGTTTAGGGAGATGAGTGCGTAATGGAGCAGTATCATGTGCAGACAGTGCTTATTTGTAACATATCCCAAAGCATCTGTAGGCAGTTGTCATTAAGGTAGCATTATGCTAACAAAGGTTGCTGACATTTGAAATCAGATAACACAAGAGCCTGGTAAACATAGGGAGTTAATAACAATTAACTAGTTATTAGGGATAACACTTCACATGCCATTTATAAGCTTCGTATTTGAATCCTGCAGTTAGTTTAGCTACTGTAGTGTAAACTGTGAAACATGGCTAGGTCCAATATTTGGATTTGATTAAAAAATAATAATAATAATAAATAAAAAAGATGATTATTAGTGTAATTATTTTCTAACACCAATACATCAGATACATATCGGTCAGTAGGTAGAACCTCATAGTATGCCAGAATTGGGACATAATCTTGAATGTATTCTCAGAAGGTAGAACATTTTAAATAATAAATATTTAATTTAAATTATGTGGATATTATTTGAAGAGCAAGACCTGATTTTAAAAAAAGTAGGGCAAAAGAAGAAAGGCACAGCACCCTTTTCCCAACTTTTATTGCACCTTAGCTGGTGTATGTAAAACTCAAAAAATCCAAATAAGCGGCTGTGACCCAAGGACCCACTCTCATCAGAGCGTAGGACTTTATTCAAACACTGAAGGAAGATTTCAAATAGAGACTGTGTAGAAAATAAACATTACCCACATCAACAGACATAAATCAAAAGATTATCGGCCAGATAGTGGCTTTGTTACTTCTATCACAGTTTCACTAGCGTTGCTCTTCAAACTTTAAAAAGGTTCTTCATCGCACTTAAATAAAAAAACTAGCTATTGAAAAGATCTGTGGCATTTTTCCAGAGAACCCATTTTGGCACAGTTATTTTTAATAGTGTAGCCAAATTTACAGCATAAATTGATGCCCTCACAAACTTCACCCATGTGTGTCGGAAACAGAATTATGGGTACAAGAGCAGATAAGGTTCACATAATTTGGAAGCCCTATAGAAAGCAAGGCAAGCTAAGATTTTAATCCTACGCCAAGGAAGCAGTGCTTGTCGGTGAAACTTTCTCTCTACATCCAGCCTGAGTCTTTACAATGCTTAAAACTCCTCATTAGAGGGCCTTTTTTTCTTCACACTCGAGAAGCAACTGAGTTTTTCTGGGGCATCAGTATTTCAGCTGGAACATCATTGTCTCCGACTCATGTTTTGTAGATGAATACAAAGAATCCGTATTTGCTGTTTTATGCCTTTTATTCGTATTATTTACCATAAGCCTTCCTTCAAAGCGGGCTGCGATTGAATTATTGATGGTCCTAAAGGGTCTTTCTCCAAGCCTTGGACTGGGGAGCAAAAGGAGACTGATGCAATGTATGATTCATCACAGGAGGAGAGCATATGTGGAAAAACTCAAAGCATATATTTGTGTAAATGCGCCTGGCTCTGTGTCCAAATCTGACTACTTCTCACTCTGTTCATTCAAAGGGCATGTTCTCAGTTTACCACTTTTGAAAAGGTCACTTTGAGTTGTCTTCAACAGCCTGAGATTTAATGAGCAAAGCAACAACAAGTGAGTGTGTAAGTGTACCTAGGATGCACATCAACAAAACCAAAGCTAAGCTTTCTCATCCTGAGGACTAATTCAGTCTCAGATCTGTGTGTGTGTGTGTGTGTGTGTGTTTGTCCATGTATTAGGCTAGGGATTTGGAAACGGGGCGAGGGAGGCATGGCCAAGCAAAGGGCATCCAAATGTCACCCTGAGAGATGTGGTGTGGTGGATGGTGGATGGCTCCTCCTGTAATTCTCTCAGGACTATAAATCTCACTGCTTTTGTTCCTGAGCATTCCAGGCCATGCCAATCCCCCTGCTTTGTCCGCGATTCCCTTTAATCACTGTGCTGGGAAGGCCTTGCAAAAAAGTTCCCGAGCTTAATTAAGAGAGCTATGTGAGAGCTCTGCTATGATGATTCTTCAGGGAAATGGTTGGGTATGTTGGGTAAAGGTGGTTTTTAGAGGTGCTACCATTAGTCAGATAGCATTCAGCAATGTTTGTTATGAAAAAATGTTAATAGGACACTGTATTTTCAGTGTGTTTGCTCAAATAATGTCTGCTAAAATTATGTGATACATTTCTTAAATGAAAGTTGTGGCTGATAATTAAACTAATATATCCTTGCTTTCCTAAGAAAAACATCTCAGTCCTTTTATGAAGAATCTTTTTCATTGAAAGTTAAGACATTGTTTTTCCCTTTTGCTATAAAGTTACTACAGTAACTACAGTAGGTTTGGGCAGTGACTTTAGTTTGTTTACCATTAATTCCACGAAAAAGTACACTAGTATCTGAAGCAAAAGTTTGTATTTTTTTCAACTAATATATTTGCACCATGATTACACACTAGGCACATGCGCACTAGTCTTTAGACAACAATAAGCTATAGTAATATGCTGTGTTTCAGTGTAATAAGATTTATTGCATCATCTGTTTATCATCACTGTTAAAAAACATGTATTTTCATTTTTGTTGATTTTTAGTTTTTTAGGCCCAGTTTATTTTTAAAAATGTAGATTTTCCTCTCGCAGTTTTTGAAAATATTCCTGTCTAGACAAATAATAAAAATGGCCACATTATCATGCCAGTCCTGTAGGGGCCATAGTACCGTTTAAAGAGAGACATCAAAACACCAGGACGCATGAGAGAAACATGTAGGTGTTTTTTTCCCAAATCACACGTTTAGTAGTGATTTATTAGTGCACTATGCAAGTCATGAAATTACTAACATCTGAAATCTAGAGCTAGCTGCATGATTTATGTACTTCACTATATAGGGAGTGAGGATGTATTTGCATTTTAGCCACTGTTTTCGAAAACTTTAATTTTCAGTGATCTAAAATGCCGTTTTGTGTGGATGGGAGGCCAAAACTAAAACTAAATGGATCTGTGTGGCCTTAGTTTAATTTTTAGTGAAAATTTCATGATGAATGGACCAGTAAAAATGCTTCAAAATGACTTGGAATAAAAGCATTAATTTCTGTTCTTCGATATCTATTGCACTATAAATGAAGAAAGGCTTGTCAAAGGATGAAGCTGGAATGTAAGCTAAGATAGTTGATCTGATTATATAAATAATAAGTTCTGGCTCTTCTCTTTTTGCTAATGTTTCATTGGTTCTCCTTTAAAATTTTATTTTACTTTTATTGTTCTGAAGGACACGCATCTGGCCATATTTAGGCATTAGAAAGCAGCAGTCATTAGCAGGGTTATAAAGACACTTTCAAGATGTCTTCATTGCCAGTGAAAGGTCATTGCTGCTGCAAATTGCAAGACACGCTGTTATCTAAAAGAAGAGTTGCCAGTCGCCAGAACCTGATGTGCTGAAGATAGTATTTCACCCCCCCCATACCTCAATTTCCAGGAGTTCAGATAATTACTGAATTGTGTCATAAACAGGTTGCAAGGCACCTGTTCTCAGCACAGTGTTCCTGTTCTAATGACGACGAATGTGCTCTCTTCTGTTCCACTCTCCAAGTCGTGTAACGGCTGGTTATTATTGTGCAGCAGTCATTTCCAGGGAGTCATATTAAAAGTGCTGATGTGGCTTTGCCAGCAAGCCAAGAGAGAGAAAGTGAGCGAGAGAAAGGCTACAGTGAATTAACCCACGTTGACTGCCAGCCTAAGCTTTCTCTATCTCTTTCTTTTTCTTTCTCTCTTGCTTTCTGACTCTCTCTCTCTCTCTCTTTCTCGCTCACTCGCTTTCAGTTTCTCTCTCTCTCTGAGTCTCTCAGTCTCTGTTTCTGTTAAGATGCTATTTAAAACGCACAACACAATTCTGGTTCATATTTACTGTGCACTGTGCTGAGCAATACCTTATGTAACTCAACAAAAATTGGGCTGCACATTGACATTGTTATCAACCTATTAGTTTGTACAATAAACAGGATTATAGAAGGTATACAGCTGTGAAAGAGGGGGAGGAGGTAGCTTCGCCCAAGCTTGGTAATTAGCAGTTGTTTCCTCATCATGGAACATGGTTAGGCATAGAAAAATGCCCCCTTTTTATTGAGAACAGCTTTTTTAAAAAGCCTACTAAGTAGATCTAGATGTAACTTTATATGCTGTAAGTAAGGCTTCATTTGGTGTCCTTGAAAGCAGTTACTTTAGCAGCCATTTATTTAATGGCAGTGCGCCTGTTTGCTTCTATACTCCTCTTTGTTTCTGCGGCTTTAAGTCCACCAACATTAATCATCATCACCAGAGGGCAGTAGCAAGTGGCATGAAGAGAAAAGAGAGAAACATGGACGACAACTCTAATAGCTTTAAGCTATTTAATGCTAAAAATAAGCAACCAGAGAGGACCTGAAAATTTCACTGTCAAATTTCTTCATGTTAAAATTGCTCAGGTTTATACCAAGCACATCCTTGATGACAGATTTTGAAGAGAAAGGCCAACACATTTAATTCCACCTACCATCTCTGTTTACCACACAAGAAGGACTCTTCCGGATGAGATGTTCATTTAGAGACGTTTAAAGAAATAGAACTAAAGTCTTGGAAGACTTGGTACAATTTTCTATCTTCTGACAGGACAATCATTTAAAACTGCTCAGTTTTTTTTCATGATGGACCACTCAAGTATTCAATGCTAATGTTGAAGTGCTTTCTTTTTATAGTCCATAATATTGTTATATATTATAGCAATTAGGGATGAGTGTTATAGCAACAATTGAACATCACAGTATTAAGTTCACTTAAGTTGTGGTGAACAGAGAATTAAGTCACACACCCTCTGTGTGTGTTGTTCTCTGCTCCTTTTTTTCAAGGCTGTGCTGGCTGTGCATTCATGTTAGTCCTTACCTGTGGTAAATTTGTCCCTCCTAACGTTTTGCTTTGCAAGATGGTAGAGTGCAGTATAAAATGTTCAATTAAAAGAGACACAAGGCCACAACACAAGATTCAACATTGCACTGACTTTTACAAGATACACCAAGAAACACTAAGGGTGTTTTTCACACATGAAATTCCAGAACACTCTCCAAACCAAAGTTTAAGTTTTATTACATTATATACGTTTGATCTGGTAAGTGTTGGTTTCATACTGCAATTTAGCGAGCACACTAAACAACTTTTTCTAAATAATTTAAAATGTCTGTTTATATAGCAGCTTCCCATTTGTACTTTCGGTTCCACATTAAATGAAAAGGTTGCATTAGCTGCACTTTTCACTGGTGTTTCTCATCCTCGGTATGTAAGTTTATATTCAACATTAAATATTTAACTTAAATATTTCACTCGCCTGCTCGACAGAAGGGGGAGGCGTGGCTGCAGGAAAACATTTTGTTTTAGCCTGAGATACTGGTGCTCTGCTGTGACATCTACTGGCAGAATATTAGATATAGCCCATTAAAATATAATATCTTTATATTATTCGGTGATCACAGATTTCTAATTATGCCCTTTGCAATGAAACATGTTGAAAGTCTTTATCGATATTGTGTTATTAATGCTCTTTATTGTGGTGAAAATAGATTTTAGCTGTTAGAGCAACAGAAAATACATTGACGTTAATCAAACCTGGAAAAAACTAGTTAATTTGAATATGCTAATCCGTTATTATGAACCATCAAAACCAGAAACACAGTGTATGCTCCATGGGAATGCAAGAGTTTTGATAGTCACTTGAACTTATGCATTGGAAATATTCAGAGAGGAACTGTTTTACACCATAGTGTGATTACATCATCATTACAGTGTGCAGTTTAGAAGACATTTCCTTTAAAAATGCCTTGAAGAGCCTAGAGCAACTTTTATACCCCCTAATGAATCCCTGTGTGAGTTTTCTTTTCAGTTCTAGTTAGTATACGCAAAGGAAACCTATGTTTACTGAGTCCTCCTTCTTCATACTTCATACAATCTAGTGCCTGCAGGTTTACCCCAGACTCTGTCTGGTGCATTGTACCACCTTGCTCTACTGAAAGTAAGAGAGTAGCTTTTAAAAGGGAAGGATTCCATTGCTATTTAGACTTTAACTGGACTGTAGCGCTTATATCAGAATTTTTCTAGGTTTTTTGAATGATCAGATTTGTGTGATTACTAGGGTTGCAACGGTATGAGATTTTCACGGTATGATAACCGTCTCAGAATATATCACGTTATCGGTATTCATTCATTCATTATCTGTAACTGTCCAGTTCAGGGTCGCGGTGGGTCCAGAGCCTACCTGCAATCATTGGGCGCAAGGCAGGAATATACTCTGGAGGGGGCGCCAGTCCTTCACAGGGCAACACAGACACACACACATTCACTCACACACACACACCTATGGACACTTTTGAGGCGCCAATCCACCTACCAGCGTGTTCACATATATTATTACACTGACCCTTAAAGAAATGACAACAAAAGGTTTTTTGTTTAACAAACTATTTATTGTAGTGGAAACTTGGGAACCATTTTAATGACAGTTGTGTATAAAAATTCTCCTTTAATTAAAAATAAGCTGTACACCTACGGACACTTTTGAGTCGCCAATCCACCTACCAACGTGTGTTTTTAGACTGTGGGAGGAAACCGGAGCGCCCGGAGGAAACCCACACAGACACAGGGAGAACACACAAAACTCCTCACAGACGATCACATGGAGCAGGACTTGAACCCACAACCTCCAGGTCCCTGCTGCACCGTCGTGCCGCCCTATTTCTGACATGATCCTCATAATCGAGATTTCTCTTTCTAAGGCTTTTACACCGAACCTGATTATAACTGATGAAAAATATGCATGTCAAATTTTAAAAATGAACCCATGTACATTAATGGCATCTTTCCGGAAAAATACAAATTCGTGTGAAAGGGCCTTAACATGGCACGCACATCCAGCATGGCATGCGCTTCACAGCCATGTGCACAAGCTTTCCAGCACCACCGTGTCTATACATTCAGATGGCTCAGTACTTTTTTGATGGTGCTTACCGCGTGGATTGAGCATAAGGAAACAGAGATAAGTTGTATAGTCTACATTTCACGCATTTTTGTTAGGGAGACCATACACCTAGTTTGATCTACACAGACGGCTGGTGTTCTCGTAGATGGGAGAACAAGTTTAAGGTATTCCTTCCTTTAACTTCCACTTTACGTCCACATTGTTTGCAAATGGGATTCTTAGCTGGCTTGCCTTTTTCCTTTAGTACCTGTAATATGCAAACGCCTATAGTATGATAACCGTGCATTTTAATACTGTGGTATACCGTGAAACCGGTTACCGCTGGAACCCTAGAGATTACACATGCTACTGGGATGAGACTGCTGGCTGCTGGAGTTTATGGGCCAAATTGGAACTGAAAGGATCTGGTTGAATGTCATATCCTTGCAGTTTAGCTTTAAGGAAAAGATGAGATATACAGCTGGTCAAATGAATCAGGTTTGCTTGTCTGAGCAAAGGAGGCCTAAGAGAATGTCTGTGCCTGTTTATTGTTGAGATGTTGAGAGTTTCTTGAGTGATCTAATGGTGTGTAGCTATATTTATATCAGTATGAACACATGAAGAGTACTTTCAACACATCTATAGCTTGTCTATCATTCACAGCTGAATAAAACAAATATTTTATGGTGATGATCACCGGTCTGTTATTAATGTTTCAACTGGTAATTCAAACTGCTCACATTTAGATCTGTTATGGCTCTATAAATATAATCATTGATCAATATTTGGAGGCTTATGCTCACTATATGTCAAATATGGATTATAAAATAAATTATATGAACTGCTTAGTAGGTGGATATATGTACATGCCCAGGCTTATATGGCATCACAAAATATGATTTAAACATGGGCTGTTTTCACAACAAATGATACAATTAAAAACAAAATTTAGATACTAACTATTCTGTGATTTTTTTAAAAATTTTTTTCCCCAATGAAGCCAGGGAATGTGATTTTTGCCTTATATGGGCCCTTTAATGGTTTCTGTATTCTGTACCATTACACATAGTTTACTGAAAACAGTACAGAGACAGTATGTGGACTTCCTGGATGCTCTGGTTTCTTCACATATTTTGGAGAGGGTGAAGCAAACATCCCAAATAAGATGATTTGTGTTTGGCCTAGATTTTTTTTCCTGTTCTCTCATCTTACAAAAGGAAAAAAGGAAGAAGTGTCAGAGCATCTTCAGCAGAAAAGAAGAGGTGGGAGAGGAGCGCTGAAAGATGTAACCAAGCCCAAAACTGAGCATTATTGTCAACAAAGCATCTACAAACAACAGCAGTCACTGGCACTTACTGCGCTGTTTCCCTACCTTTGTTTTGCTCATATTGTACAATATTATGTTTAAAGCCAGTGGGTATCAAGAGGGAGTATGGTGAGTCATTTTGCTGTTCAAAGTACGATTCCTTCTGTCTGTGGTAGTGGAGGGGAGGAGATCATCATTAAAAAAATGGAAAGCTTTCTTATGTCTATGCTGAGGCAAAGCAGTAGCCTGCAGAAGTAAGTGTGGTTCATTGTGGTGAGTAGTCAGCACAATGAGGTGGCCTTTACTCTGTGAGGGAGAGGGATATTGTACGATGGCGATAAACAAGGACCGTCCCAGGCTAAAAGCAGCAGGCACTAGATGATAGCAGAAAAACAGGTAATGAGATGTTATAACTGTATAGACTGTGATTAGCATAATCTGGAAAACATTTCCATTTTTCTGCCTTAACTTATCAAGGTAAGCAAGGTAACCTTCAACACAGCCAGATACTTTGCACTCCCTTCGGGCTGGAAAGTTATGCTCTAGTGGGACAGAAGAGCTTTGATTTTCATATTCAAAAGCCTTCGGAAATTGGCATAATAATTTCAAATTTGTCTCTGAGTGCCTTGCACTTCTCATGCAGTCTTTCATGTGAAACCGGATATATTTGGCTTTGTCCAAAGACATGCAGGCTCTTGAACAAACTCTCAGATGTAGCCCTCTCGAAAATATGTTGTTTTCCTCTGCAAGCAACAGGAGTAGAATATCACAGCAACTGCACTCAATTTCAGCTGTCATTTGTAGGCTTTGTAACACTGTTCTCTCTCAGAAAACATCAAATATATCTGCCTGTAGTGGACTGGAAAGCATGTAGGATCAATTATATTGGCAAAACTGATATTTGCAAAGTTCATTTGAGTTTAATTAACCTGGCTACACGTATCCTATGGCAACAGATTTTGATACCATGGCTCAATCAAACTTAAAGTTCACACGTTCCCTCATGACAGCTAAAGCAGACAAGGCTGATAAGCAGATATACGTCTGACCTATAGTGTGTTATAGTACTAGTCCTGTGCCAGTAACAGAACCATTTTGATTAGAATAACTGTTATAAATCATTTAAACTGGGGGAGGGGTCAATTTACTTTATATTCGATTTCACAAAGATGAAGTTACAGCCCAGTAAATGTGGTATTAATGTGGGTTAAACTTGTGTTTGCCTGTGGGAGTACTAATCTCTTTCTTTTATTTGTGCAAAATACATCAGTGTGGAAACTAACAACCCACAAACTGAAATAATTTTTTTGTCTGCCTAGGTCAAAAAAGAAAGGATATAATGTGTCATTCTAATTTTATGCTGCATCTTATGGTGAGAGAGAGAGAGGGTGCTAGACCTCTCCAATCACAGAGCTAGACCTGTGATTTAGGCACAAAGATGAGGTTAAATGGAAGAAAGAAAACCCACACAAAACCGTTACTGCTTAAATATGGTGAGAATGACACCAATAAAAATAACTAAAAAATCAGAGCTTCTGCTCCTCACTTCAGGGCTCTCGTGCTGAACTGAGCTATGGCTCATTCTCATTTAAAGGAAAAGGAGCTGAAACTGGTCATTCAGACTGTGTTGTTTTTTCCTTGTGGTGTTTTGACCCAAGCATAACTCGCATATTTCATCAAGACTCCAGAGAACTTTGTTACTTTGTAAAACTGCTAATAAGGGTATAATATGTGGGCTGTAAAGTTATTGGAGGCTTTTAACGTTTACTCAGTTAACTGCAACAAGGCACCAGTCTGGTTTATATTATAAAGTATATGTGAACCAAAGCCAAATGTTAAAATTCACACGTTTCAACCAGTATCACATAATTAGCCCTCTGAACTAATGTGTCACACTTGAAGAGTCTGCTGAAGTGTTTATAGTTGAATGGGGCCAGGCTTAGTACACACTGTAATTACGGAGGCTGACATGGACAAAAGATTGGTGACCACAGATTCTATGGAGAACAGACTCATTCATAAGCCCAGTTCTAATGAACTAACTCAAAGGCTTTTATTTCTTACCCCAAGTATTGTAGCGCCACATTCTCTCTCCCTGTGTGCTCCTTGTGCACAAAGCAGGTCAAATCACTCATTTGGTTGTTTCCAACAGCCCATCTCTCTCTCTCTCTCTCTCTCTCTCTCTCTACAATGACTGACTTGCCACTGAGAGGCAAGAGTTCAGCTGAATCGATAAATATCGTTTTCCCTTTAAAGGGTTCATGTAGCATTAGCACATTCCTGACTGCACAGTCCGCTCCTGTATGCGAACGTAGTCACGCGTAACAGAGTAATACAGGAGAGGGCTGTCAGGAGCTAGCGTAACTGTGCCTTTATCAACTGCTGAGCAGGACAAAATGTAGACTATGCAGAACCTATGACACATTTTATATTTTTTGTTGTATTTTCTTCCATAGGTTACATTCTAAAATTGTGCACTGAAATTTGTAGCACTGATGTCATTCTGCTGTCATAACTCCCCCCATTAAAGTATCAGTACACTCGTTTTTGAAAGTTGTATAGGAAAGTTTTATAGGAGAAGGAAAACATCTTCATATCTTTCAGTGGACGTCAATGTAAAAACTAAATCGATTAAAAAAAAAAGAGGCACATGTATTTCATTGGTCAGAGGCAATTTATTCAAATGTATTTCAATCTTAAAAATATGTTGCAGTTTAATATTAATTCAAAACTGCAAGGCTGTGTCAGGACTCGGTGGTATCGTTATGAAAATGTGAACACCCCAGTGACATTAGCCTTGCTAACTCTGATTGGTAGTCAGGTTTAATCAAAATCCAACAACAGAAAAAGTCATTAAAAATTTTCATTTTAATTTTATCAAAGCAAACATCATAATTTTTGGAAGATAATGAAGAAAGCGGATAGACAAAGGCTTTATGACGATCAGAATTTCGTTTGTCCAGGAGTGCTCAAACTTTAATGTACAACTGTGAACCCCAGGCATCTTCTCAAAGGCCCAGATGCTACTAAAGCAACACAAACAGCACAAAGGCATTTCAAAGACTGGACACGTCAACACCATGGTTACCAAAGCAGGACTGTTGAAAGATGCCCAAGCACTTTGTATTTTTTATTTTTTTTTTCACCCCGGAGGAGATGAGAATTAGGGGCTCAGATCTCCAGCTGCTAAAGGCCATGGCAGTTGGATTATGAGGACCATATTGACTTTTCCTTGATCATGTTTTGGTGCATCCCGTTGAGCTGATAACCCAGTGCTCCTGCAGCCCACTGACCGGGAGAGGCCAGCAGGACGCCTGTGGTCAGCAGATTAGCAGCTGACACAAGCGCCCGCGCACCGTCAGCACGACAGGCCGCAGCCAGCCAAGACACTTTATCATCAAACCCAGCTCCTTCTCATTGCACTCTCTCTGTTTTCTCAGCATTCTTCCTGAGATTGTGTTGACAGTAACCAAGGCAACGCCGTTCAGAGAGCTGTCGTCTTTGTGCCAAGTTTTTTTTTTTTACTCCAGCACTAAAACAAAGCCTTCATTGATTTTTGCCTTAATCTTTAAAGCAAATTTAGCTAAGGGTGACTTCTTTTTCCTTCTGATTAACTATTCATTCTCTCTCTCTCTCTCTCTCTCGACTACTAGTTGAATTACTCCTCAACGGGAACGGAAGCCCTTGCGAGAGTCATATTTCTATTGCGAGGTTGGATAAGGGCCACGTACGTTGCGGCATTTTTGTCTGAAACATGTTTAATTAAAGGGTTCCTTTAGGAGCATTGCACATCTGATTGAATTAGGCTGCAGACTGACAGGATCTTCAGGAGATAGCTTGCTGTGCTGGTAACCTACTTCACCTGCTACTGTCTGAGAATCACAGCACTGAGCTCAGCGGCCTGTAGCCTGAAAGCAGTGCTGATCTGGCACATGAAAATTCCTTAAGGTGGAGCCACCTCAGTATCATCACAGGCAAAGAAATGTATCAGTGCCTAAAAGTATTCCCAGAACCTGCTTAACGTCGTCGGTTGAATCCAGTTTTTATGAATACCTGATGGATATAACCTCATAAAAGTTTATTATGCCTTTTTTTAGGCGTAGCCCACCTGCTTTGCCCATACAAAGGGATTTCTAACACCACAGTTGATGGAAAGGGCAGAAGTGAACTAGTTTTAACACTGTGTTCCCACTCGGCTTGTGTTTCATGTGAGAGAACTGGCATTCTCCCGGCACTACAGGATGTTGAGTTATAAATATTGAACAGGTTTCATATTTATGATTTGAAATCAGGGTGGACACTGGCACTGACATTGGTGAATTTAATTGTCATTTCAAAAATGGCCACAGATGGTATCAGTGTGCTTGCCATTTCCTTGTTAATTCACTGTATTCTGGGCAGTGATATTTGTTGTTAGTTTTCTTATCTGTTTTTATGAAATCAAAACTGTTAGTCATTTCTGTTCATGTTCTTCCTTATGGATGATGGAAGACCTGCTTGCAATCATGGTACTTTTTGTAGTTGGTATGAGAGGTGAATAGGCTTCAAAATTCAGTTAGCAGACACCGCTACGGTAGGTTTCTGTGTAAGTGAATCACACAAGTTCTCATCATATTCAAATGAGGTAATTTCTTAGTTCTGTGAAGCTTCTAAAATCGGGAATAATTTGAGGCGGTCCTGACTCTGCGCTGTATTGTCCTAGGCCTTGTATGACAGCGGCTTTCTTTGCTGGGTGGAAAATAACAAGGTAACAGGATTAGATCACGTTAGTTGACCTATAGGATTACTTTATTACAGCAGGCCAACACTTTCAAAGATGACTTCATCTGTCTGCCTACCATTCCCCCCCCACTCTTTTTCTTTCTCTTAGTTCCCAATAGGCTGCTGCTTTTTCTCTCTTTTTCTCACTCTATCTCTTGCTCTGCCTCTTGTTCTCTCTTTCTCCCCCCCACCACAAGCCCCCCCTCCCCCGAGTACCAGAGGGGTAGGAATCCATTTCTTGCACAATTGAATTGATAAAATAATCACGAGTGGAACTGCCACGCTTTGCCGGAATATGATGATCTGCAGAGAGTTTGGCGCTGAGGCAGGAGGATGACGTTCAGAAAAAGAAACAATTACTGCCGAGAAGAGAAACCCTGACGCTGTAATTAAAGAAGCAGCGCCTGCCTGCCCTCAGAGCGAGGGCTTATTATCTTCATGCTAAACTAACGTCTGTCAGGATACGGACTAGGCACTGGGAGGAACACTTGGCGTCAGCGTTTTCGGTTTCCTGACCTATGAGATCCTGACCCTGCCTCTAGTCAAAGAAACATAAAGAGAGTTGCTGAAAGGTCCATTAATTATTAGATATGTTACTGCTGCTCATTAAGGAAATCAGGGTGTTGTTCAATAAAGCATATTCATCCTCTGCAAATGATTTGGTCAGTTGATCACAGTCTTTGCCTTTCTCAAGTAAATTAGGCAATGCTTTTCCCACAAGTGAGGTAGTGGAGAGCTTTAATGCCATTCAAGTGTACTTTTATTTACTGGCAGTCTCTTAGCCAGGGTTGTTTTTTAGTGTCTCTCTGCTTCCTCCCTCCCAGAGTGTGTGGGTGAGGAAGTGGTTGTCAAGGATTTTCTCTCCTCAGCCACAAACAATAGCCTCGCTCTGCAATACAGACATCACTAAAAGAGTGAAATTTCTACTGTAGCTGGGCATAAATATTCTCACAGCATTATATATTTTTTCAAATCTCCAAAACAGACTGGAGAGATAGGATAAAAAAGGCCCTTCATAGGTAAATGCTTCTCTACTTGTACTTTTTATGTTTGCTTAAGCTGTGCGGGTTTAAATTTGGGCCAGTGCCCATGCCCTATTGCAGGAACAGCAGCCTTGTGATGCTTGATCTTTTCATCTGCTTCATGTTTATCTGACTAGAATAAGAGCTTTGTAGTTGTACTGTGGCTGTGCACAATTTTAACGGATTTGAATGAGTCTAGCTAAATATGTTGCTCATCTGTGCAACTACAGATGGACGTTTGGCTGGGGGCTTGAAGGAGGGAGGGTCCTGCTTCCAGACAAGCCCCTCCTCCTTCCCTAGCTATTTGCATATTCTTCTGGGCCAGCATCTCACTGTGTATGCATTATTGAGGTGGCCTTAAAAGGGAAAAGGCAGGAAAGCAGTGTCCTCCCTGTGCTGAAACCAGAGTGACTTCAAAGCCCCTTTTAAAAAATTGATCTGACTTGTTTGTGCCTTTTTTCATGCGAGATATTTTTTTTTTTATGCAACCACAAAAAAGTCTGTTTATGCTCAGATTCGAGTGAACACGGCCTCTGGTGTTTGTAAGGCATCTTGGCAACTTTTTATAGGTCAAATGTGCCTGCCATCACATGGCCTAGGCATGGGGTAATGTAGAAAACACAGCACAAAACACTGCCTTAACTGCATTTGCAGCTGAGACTATTGTAATTCCACAGTTTGTGCAGGCGTTTAACTGCTGCCTGTGGTCCCCTAAAGCTGAATAATACCTTTTGCTGTGCTCTCTGAGGTCCTTTTCCTCCAAAAGAGCTGATTCAGACCCTACAGTACACGCTCTGTGTGAAATGTCGTCGTTGAAGGAGGAACAGAGAGTCCCTACAAACTAATGCTCAGATGGTTTATTAGCAGAGCAATGTGACAAGCTCAAGGGTACAATTCTAGCATCTTTCTTGAGATTCAGGTCCTTCTCGCTGTGGTCATTTAATTCATTGCCAAAACCCTCAGCAGAACAATTTATCCAGTCTCTCCCAGACGTCCTCTTGAATATACTGCACTGCAGTGCTTTGACTGAATGTTGGCTTTTTCTGCCCACTGGTTGCATGTGATGGGCCTTTGAAACGTTAGCTGTGCGGTGAAAGAGTCACCTATTGCACTTTGTAAAATAGTTGCAGTCAGGTATGTTTGACAGATCAAGTCTGGATTTCTACCAGAAGAAGCATGGTTACTGGTTTCCACATAAAAGAAAACAAATTGTGTGCAGCATGAAGGTCAAAGAAAGGATCTGTCACATTTTAAAACACAACTCAAAATGTTATTGGTCTTAAGTGACCAAAGTAAATCTTCTGGACGTTTATTTTCAGTTACTTTGTGTGGAGTAGCATGGAGCCAAACCAAGGGTACTGCTTCACTGGGTTCATATTTGATCACTACATAGGTAGCCAATTGAACCTCTCTACAACACAGTTAAACTTCGATCACCTTGGGCTTGTACGTTGGATCCATTAACTATCGACTGACAGAGCATGTATTTAGTGTTACGAGGTGTGAAACTGATCCCAGATCAGCAACCAAGGGTAATTTCTAGGAACCCTCTGTCTAGGCTGGCCTTGTTTGCTCAGAGGTCCAGAGGGAGTTGTCCTGGTTTCTTAAGAGCTCTGAAGTAAAGGTGCACTACTGTGGAGATGGCATCAAGTGAAGGGAACACGCACAAAGCGGACACTAAAGGACAAATGCATCATACTATGCAGTGTACGTAGCCTTGGCCATTTATTATCATGAGGCCTTGCAAGGTGGAGACAGAACGCTTTTGGCCATTGCCAAAACTAATCCCACCCTGCCAGGCTGTTACCTGTTACATCACAACAACTAGTGCCAAACTAAGCAGCCTCCACTACAGATCAGATTCAGGAAGCACATTTGGGCAATGGAAAATGATGGCAAGGGGCTGTCTAATGGTATGGAGCAGCCAGATTTGGTGAGTTTGCCATGTGTGTTGGCGTGTATTGGGTATTATGTTGTGTTCCTGTACAAATAGCTTCCCAATTAAGATACTTTGATCAATGCAGATCTTCAACTGTTTACATCTTCTTAATCTGCAACATGTAGGCAACATTTTTAGCCAGTGATAGGTCTTTGGCAGCCTGATGATTCTGATGCGGGATCTACAATATTTGCGGACTGACGGATTCAGCCAGTGTTGGTGGGGATCAGGTCGCTGTTAAGCTCTGATGAGCTGTCAGGTCTACGCCTCTGTTCATCTAATCCTGGCATCCCTCTGCAATCTGATCTTCCTCCCAGATCTCTCCCATTGCTCAAGGCATCGCTGCTTTAATGCAGATAATGCCTTTCTAGTTTTGTGCCAAATATAATCTTTCAAAATCCTTCCTAATCAGAGCTACAGTGACACAAACAGTGTCTTGGAAAATGGCCGAGCAAAGGCTCCAGTGCTGGTGAACAAGGTGGAGAGGAACATTGTCTAGCAGCACATCACTGCAAATCTATATTTGCTCCTGCACTTGATACGCTTTTGCAATACTGATTATTTCTGGGAAGAATGTGATAAGGTGTCACACAATTATCACCATCAGCGACATGCACAGAGTACAGGGTATCTATCCAGGACATCTGTGCACAGCTGTTAAAGGGCAAGTAGCAAATCTGTGGAGAGAGTTTTCTGTTATACTTCCTAATTTTGTCTAAGATTGTGGATAAACAGTTCTCTCTGGTTGTTTACATTCAGAAGCTCAGTGTCGGTTTGAATTACCACAGAAACTCATTTGTAACTCGAGTTGTTTAGTTTTATAGCACTTTAGGAAATGCAGTTAGCTGTCTCTCGAATTTGGAGACATTTCCAAATTAAGTGATTCGAAACACCAAAAATAAGTCCATATTACCCACCTATTGAACAGGAATAGCAATATCCTCATCTCTGGATGAGGTGTCACTATTCCACTTTCTGTATAGAGCAATTTGGAATGGGCATCATGATTACGTCACTGGCAGCTGCGCGCATTGTAACGGCAGTAAAACAGCATAAACAAGTGGAGGGAAACGGGTAGGATGCACAGAATAGGGTCAAAATACGTTGTGTTTTGCTGTTGGATGCCAGAATAGGAATGGAAAAGCAAATTATCTTAATTTTTATAGAGGATCATTGTGGAAGATGCCCTTTGAAGCAAAACGCAGACCTTTATGGTTACAATCTATTAAACGGACAGACTGGACTGATGGAAGCGTCCAAAATTGTCGCCTCTGCAGTGCACGTTTCATATCAGGCAAGGTTTTTCACCACTGTTCATCACACACAAATGCAAATTCAATGATGTACTTAATAAGAAAAAATCAGTTAAAAGCAGCAACCACAAAATTGGCGTTCTCAGCTATTCCATAATGGTAAATACCAGTATGTCGATCAGTAAAACATAAAAAGCATCCGTCAGATCTTGGTATTGAATGTCCTGGACATTGTAGGCATTGAGAGATTTTATGCCTTGAGTGTTTCTGTTGAATACAGGCTGGGTTTTTTTCCTCAAGCTATATGAAGATGTCCTGCCACTGGAACTTTGGCCATTAAGATGGTTCCTTGACCCACTTACCCAACAGTGAGTGTGGGTCAGGAAACCTCACCACATTACTAAGTGTTAGCTCATTAATGTAGGGCAATCTCGTTTTTATTCGTAAGATAATAAAATAACTAGAGACAGCATCTGGATTATCCATATTCCCATTTTCCTACACTTGACACCGCTTTGCCCACTTTCTGCCACCAATTAAGCTCCGCCCACAAACCACGTCATTTTTGTTTACGAACAAAAAAATGGTCTATTCCTCACGCCAAAATAAAAGCCCTCTGCTATTGTTATTGCGGTTTCATGTAACTATTATTAAGAATTAAATTCTAATGGAGCTGCGGCAATAATTGAGCAGCAGTGGGCCACCACCGAAAATACACGGAATGGAAATACTACATCTACAACTCTGCATTTCTATTAAGAAATAGTGCCTTTTTTACATGCGCTGTGTTGAGGCAAGAGAGGTCAGCAGCTGGAATGCTCACTGCACTAGTGAGTTTGTTTTTGTTCTAGACAGACTAGAGCCTCTTTTTATAAATTTGATGTAGAGTGCCTTCTAATCTAATCATAGATTTTTAAGTTTTTTTTTTTTTGTTTAGACATGGGACTTAATACAAGTTAATATGAGAACAATTGACCTTAGAAGCATGGGTTTGCATGTTATCGATTGTCATAAACTACTATTTAATTTTTTAAAGTCTGTCATGACTATTTGAATATTTAAAACTGTGGGCACATTCTTTAATGTCAAGCAGTTAAAATGATGCACCTCATACTGTAGTAGTACCCTGCTTGTTTCTGAAATTAACAGATAGAGTGAGTAACAAATTAGAGCACTGCAAGCAGCATTCACCAGTGTAGTTGGTACGTCTTGTCTAAAATAGACCTTCTGCTCATTTTTAGAATTATTTAAGCTGTTTATAGTCATGTTTAATTTGTAATGGGGTGTTTGTGGTTCACTGCTGTTTTTGGACCTGTCACAATATCTACCATGTGTCAGAATCCACAAAGTGAGTCACTTTTATACAGATACATAGGCTACTTCCCAACACTAATATTAGATTATATACATATTCCTTTTAGAAATGTCTTAATCTCAGAGCAGTTTTCCACACCTTTCATGATTTCCAGTTTGACAGTTGTGTAGGAATCTGAAGTCACACTTTTGTTCCCCATGTTGAGCTTTGTAACACATCAAGAAGATGGGACGCAACTTTGTTTTCATAGGTACATTTCTTTTTGGCTAGTGCTATTATTCCTTTGGATTGAAGGCAGAGCTTTTATCTCGTCCCAACGTGTATTATGCAGCGTGTCTGAAATGCATGACAAAGCAAAGATTTGCTAAAGAGAGCTGTTACATCTGCAGGTGGCATTCATGAAGCTAACTGTGAGTGCAGTAGCCAGATATCTCATGCTTTGCGTAAAGGCAGTGCTCCTTTGATGTGGGTTTCATTGCAAGATGGAGAAGCCTCCAGAAAGATTGGACCACACCCACTGTCAGCCGGTGCTACTCTTCAGCTCACAGGGAACATCAAAGAAATGGACATCTCTGTCCAAGTGGAGAAATCATAACTTTGATGTTTAGGTGGAACATGTGGCTCTAAGGGTTCTTCACAATTGTGTATGGAGGGAGGAATAAAAAAGTTCTTTGATGCCTTCATCATTTTTCATGGAAATATTCGCAGGCACATTGTGAGTTTGCTGGTGACTCTTCCTGGTGGGATGGAGTAATGGGGCGCAAGATGAACTAATAATGACAAAGTGCATTGAGTGCCTCGGAGCGAACACCTCACCCTTTTCCACAAAGCTGAACTCATACAGGTAGATGGGGACAGGCGTGAAAAGATGAACATAAATAGTCCTTCACTCCATAGTACTGCAGAAAAAAGCAACGTCTCTGAGATGACTGTAACAGGTCAGAAACATTTACCCAGTGGAAAAAGAAAAAAAACCCCACATACGTTTGGTTATTACTCTGAGGAACCGTGATACACACATACTGCTTGCCATTTCTAAAATGTCACTAGGTAAAGGTTTAATGGCCAAGAGGCCTGTAGTTAATTAGCATGGTCTTTTTACTTTCTCTACATGGAAATATAAACTCTGCCAATTTCACTGGTAGTCAAGTCAGATTAATTTCGCAAGTGCACAACCGCACATTTTGCTGAGCAATTGAGATACTTTTGGTCGTTTTCCAAAGCACTGGGACATCTCTAGAACACACGGGACTGTGAAAAAGTCTGAGACAACCCTTCATTTATTTAATTTCCAGGTTTAATTTCCAGTCAAACTGGCCAAGTGCAATTCATTTATCAGCATTAGCAAAAATTAGACATAAGCATCAGCAATAAAATAAAATGTACATCCTTTCCTTAATCCATATTTTCCAGATATTTCTGAAAAAGAAAAACTTCCAGTTTCGGTAGCCTACCAGGTCAACCTTTCTTTATTTTTCATCACTTTTCAAACTCAAGCTTTAAAAAGCTCTTTTGACTCTGACTTGCTTTTTTTTCTTTTTAATTTTATATGGAAGTGGATTATCTTCTATCTAATCTCCTTAGATATAGCTCCTGAAAAATGAATCATATGCATTTGTCTGGAAATGAAACAAACAAAAGGCATCCTCTGATTTTTTACCACTGCAGTGTTATAACTATGAAAACACATCGCTTCCTCTTTCTAAAAGCTTTGGTCATTATCTCACAAGGAGGTCCGTATCATCAAGTGAGAGCGTGCTAGGTGCGAGTGCATATGCATGAGTCACTATTGTCAGAATACACCATTTCCTTCCCTTTTATTCATCTGCCACTTCTGGGTTACTGTGACCTGTGAGTCAGTGCTTGTTCGGCAAAGGTGGAGGGAAAAAAAACAAGTGGGTTCGGTGAATTTGTGATGAAGGGATATGGAGATAAAAAAAAAAAAGGAATTTGCTCGGCTCAAACAGTCAGGCCACCAAATCGGCGGAAGTAACAGGGCAGGATAATTGGCAAGGCTCATGTATGAAGGAGAGACAATGTGAGGGAGGGAGGGAGGCAAGGGGGGAGTGGAGAGGCAGATGGGAATAGATGCGATTACATTTGGAACTTTCCGAACGAGTCTCCCTGAGCTGCACGTTAACGGAAATAACAGCATTCAGCGGATATCCGACAAACACCTGATACCCCTGTGGCTTTCCCTGCACCCAATTTGAATTCACAACAGTTGTATTTCAGAAGAGGCAGCTGGTTTTAGGCCTCCAGCAAAGAGGCCTATAACCAACACACTTTTTGATAAGGAAGGTCTCAAACTGTCTATTTGTTGCAACACTTCTTTATGTAGAGGCTCATGGTTTTGCTTATTTCTGAAACATTGTTCCTTTACAGTTTTTAAATTGAACGCATACTCAACACTTTTCTACTGGTACTCTTCAGTTATGAGCTCAAGCTGTTCACTGTTGGAGGTCGGTCTGAGGCCTGGTGCTGTTCTGCTGCTTAGTTTCTTCCAGGCCCGCTCTTTCCACGCTGCGGCTCAGCAGCCAGAAGATGGCATGGTTCGTATGCAGTCTCCTCTAGCTGGAGATCAGGCAGCAGCGCTATTAATAGGCACACTACGGTTCGGCTTTAACCTCAGAGAGAGAGAGAGCGCGAGCTAAAATGAATCACTGTAAATAAACTGATGCGTGCTGATTGTGTGCTTCAGCACGTTCTAAAGTCTCTGGCCACAGAGAATATACAATAACATCTATTGTTTTTCCTTTGCTGGATTAACCTGTCCATGTTACAGCATAATGCTCTTATGTGAAGGGAATTTGGTACTAGATGTACATCTCCTTGTACAGGAACACATTCAGGTCACAGAGGTCACCAAGCAAGCTGGACTACAGGTGCCCTTTTTTTTTTACATTAAAGCGACCTGTGTTTGTTCTGCTTGGGATATGACATTGGGGCATTTATAAAGAAAGCCTTTAAATGGACCTACATTTACATCACGTTTGTGTAATATTGATAGAAGGAATGTAAATGATGTATTAACTGACCATTAACTGACAAACAATTGTTGTATTTACACAGCTACTATTCCTATTCAAACAGATGCATTTATTTTTCATAGATGACATAGATGTAACAAACATTTTTGGAAGTTTGAAATGTATGGCTGAAAATATTAGTGTTCTGAACTATTATAAAGAAGGAAATAGGTCTACTGTAATGTACGCAAACCTCCACTAGGAATAATACACACATGTTTTGGTGTAAGGAATATTGTGGTATAAGAATTTCTTCCCACATGCCTTATATACACAGAAGCCTGGCCCAACCTATCAGTACCACAAACACTTGCTTTAAAGGGAATGTCTGATTGTGGGCAATCGCAGTTCCATCTTGTTGTTTACATTCCGTTGAGAAGGGTCTTTTAAGGTGGAACTGTGTGTTTGAAGGAATAAAACCTGACTGTTGTTTGTATGTCGCTGAAGTTTAACTTGAATTACCACAGACACTTATTTGTAACTCACGTTGTTTCATTTTGTAGGACTTTGGGTAATGCAGTTAGCACTCTCCTGAATTTGGAAACATTTCCAGCTTATTGACCACAACAAAAATAAGTCAATATTTACCCACTTATGGAGCAGGAACAGAGCAATATGCTTGTCTCAGTTTGTGATTTTGAATGTTTGGAGTTCTCTCAGTTGTCTAAAAAAACGACAGATGCCTTTTCTCTCCCATGAGCAGAGAGAGAGAAATGGCCTAGTTTACTGGACCAAGACAGTTTGTTTTTATGTTAATTTACAGACACTGGGTCTTTGTAAACACATCAGTCTGGTTTCCAGCACTCAAATAGAGTGGAAAGGAAGCAAATGGTGAGGAAACATCATCTGAATTTCATAAAAAGTGTTTTTAGATTACAGCTGTGAACTATGCCTTTAATACAAAAGCACAGTTATTGACTGTTGTTTCAAACATGGCTCAGCTCGCTAACTTTTAAATCTGGAACTGTTTACTAATAATTATTTTGATGAGTAACATTTTTTTATTTTAAGCAGGTTAACCGTTAATCACAGACTGATGTCATCACAGACTGTTATCAGTCGATATAATCTGCCAGAATTTCCCTTCATAATAGACACTACATTCCAATTACGTAAAGGCTGTGTTCCAATACTAATAAAGATAAGCCAGGTACCAGACCCAGGTGTGGACTACCAAGCTTAATAACTGTGGTTTGGCAAGGTCTCTGTTTTTTTAAACAGATTTTGACTGCCCAAGGCTCTTGTCAGGGATGGTTTTAGGTAAGGGGGTTTTTGTGCGAGTGCAGTCAGGTGTTTTGGTTTGCGTTGTTCTTAGACGGGAATGAGGCTTGACATGGAGGGACTGGGTGGAGAGCTGTAGAGGTGACAAGCTCAAGAGAACAAGAAGTGGGGTGGTTATTTAAGAATCAGTTTTTTTTAGCACCATACTTTTACATATCGCAGCTGCTTCTGGGTTTGACAGGTGCGTTTCAAAAACATTTCTAAATGCCATGCGTTCTGCCACATAGAAATATTGATATAAAGCTTTCATTCTGATTAAATTGCTTTTAAAAAATAACACACCAAAGCCAAAAAGCATTTAGGAATATAGTGTGGATATAAACGTAAAGAGAAATGCATTGTCTGAGGTAGAGCATTGATTTTACCTATGTATGCATTAAGTGCTGTTGGTCCATTACAGACGATCTGGCCGTATTCGTGTACATGAGCTGCTCCAGAACTTGAAGGTGCTCTTGAATCAACCTTCAGTCGTGAATAATTCTTGATTAAAGATGCATGAAAGAAAGATGACCATCTGATTTATTCATCTCCGTATTGCAATAAGGCAGTGGGGAGTTGTCAGGGTCTGAAAGGTAAAGTGATAGTTTTCATTACTCTCAGCTCTCTCGGCTCTCGTGCCTACGGCTGCAGGCCTAGCGCTGGTGGGGAATTCCCATCAAAAAGCATTGGGATCCACCGAGAAGTTCATGGCTGGTTTTGAAAGGGGTGCAGCGTCACATTTAAAGCTCTGTAATTCGACCACGTGTTCAACTCTCAGCAGTTAGTTCACAGACACTCCATCTCACCGGCTGCTGTGGTAATCGATGGTGACAACGGCTCTCCCCATGTGACAAACTACCTGTTTATACAAGCAGCCAAGATTGTGTCTCCTGATGGATTTCTACAAACAGGATTTTCATATAAGGAGATTATGTAAGTCCTGCAAATTGTGATGAGGTTGATTTTATTTTTCTTTTTTTTTTGCTCTCCACACAATTTAAATTTCAGGGAGATTGTATTAGTATAAAAGTACAAAATGGAGATGCAGTGTTTTGTTCTGACAGCTGATATATTGCTGGTGAGTGGCATTCATGGGAGGCGATATTTGTAAAATCCTGTATCATTGTATTTTCCAAATATGTCACCATCATTACATATACATAACTGTTTTAAATCAGCCCAAGATTTCTCAGTGGTGCTGTTTTATGCTAAAATAATATCCCAGCCTAACCATGCTTTTGGAACACAACTTTAAGTGTAGCTTTCATTTACTGTGGTGTTCATCATGCCGTACGACACACAGGTTAGTCCTTCATCGAAAGTGATTGGGACACACACAAACATTTATGCACCCTTATTCCATTAGTCCTCACTTGGCAGAAACTTTGCCTTTAAGTTGTCAGAATGGCTATGGTTTTGTGGCCATAAAAGAAGTTTAAAGCTATGTCACATCACAGATGATATCACTGTGATGTACATCCAGCTGCAAGGTCAATTGTAAAATACTGAATAAGCTAAAAACAAATGACTTGGTAGTAGTCACTGTGATTTCCTGAAATGGAATGTTTTCATGAGTGTAATGTATATGTTCAGAATTTTGGCTGAAGATACTGAAAGGGTGAAGGAAGGAATGGGAAAAGGAACAGAGAGAAAGATGGAGGAAGAGAGGCCGTCCTTGTGCTGTCACTCACGCACATAGGTGCTAACAAAACGTCCCAGCTCGTAATGAATGGCCCTTTAATTTGTTTTTCCTGACAAGGTCAGTGTGAGTGATGGTTGAAAGGCATCTACTTTAAGTGTAGTGAAAGAGAAAGAGAAGGGGAATAAAAGGAAAGAAAAATACATTGAGCGCTCATGATTCCTCAAAGCCTGGCCGTGCTGCTGTCCTCTTTAGCAGCTCATTATTGGTGTGGCGCGTTGGGCTGATGTCCTTGTCTAGGTCACTTGCCAACCCTCTGATGTTTAAACCAATGACTTCCACGGCACGGTCACTTTTAACGTCTTGCCTCAGCCGAGGGGTTAGTCGGTCAGGCCCAAGAAAGCTTGGCCAGCACTCTCACTTCTCAGGATTACTGAAATCTGTTAAGTGGATGGCTAGTCAAATCACTCTCGATGGTTAAATGATCTACTTACTGAGGGCGGGCTGTAAATTCAGGGCAATGCTCTCTAGTAGCGGATCAGGAGCATTACACACAGCTCATGACAGGAGTGGCTCAGCAGGACTTCAGGAAACTCAAGTTAGCAGCATGTGGAGTTCTTTTCCATGATTACTCAAATTTCGGTTCCAGAAATGGGAATGAAAGCACACTTAACCCCTTAAAAATCTTGACAGTGTACCGTTGTTTAGCGGTACTTTATTCACATGATGCAGTCTTAAGAACTGGAATGCTATTTTCAAGTGGAATCAAATTTACCAGAAAATTTTTTGTACCTGTTGGAACACAGGAATACTATTCATAGTGAAGTGATGTGTCTTTTATTTTTATCCAAATGGTGAAGTAGTGACATCAGTTTTCATCTGGGTAAAGGTTAGAGAAAACAGTCCAACAACAGACAGGATTACAAATGAATTACAGTTACAATCAAGACATTTACATTGACATTAGCCTGCTTTCTGTTTTGACAGTTTTCTTCAGGGCCAAAAACATGGCATGTGATGGAGTGTTTTCTTTTCATAAACCAATGACATTTATGTAATTTGGCTGATGTTCTTATCATGCATCAGTTTTGTCCATGTACTCTCATTCGAATAGTGACGTGTTCCTGTCCAAGCTGGGAATTGACAACTTCCAGGCTATCATGAGGTGGGCAGTGTTGTTATCCACCGCACTACACTAACTTCCAAACACTTGTACAGTTGTACAATATTTATATTAACAAAATGCCTCACCTAACATTCATTCATTCATTTTCTGTAACCTGGAATCACTGGGAACAAGACAGGGACACACCCTGGGTGGGGCGCCAGTCCATCACAGGGCACTACACACTCACCCAGTCACTTTAACACTCACATTTATGAAACTCTTTGAGAAGCCAGTCCACCTACCAGCATGTGTTTTGGGACTGTTAGCGGAAACAGGAGCAACCAGAGGAAACCCATACAGACAAGGGGAGAACACCATAGTCACAGTCGGACACCCGAGGTTCTGATTCACAAAAGTGCTTTAAGAAAGAAATTGTTCTTAAATGCAACTTTTAATAAAATGTAAGACAAAGTTTAAGATAAATGTTTATTTTGGAAAAATGTTCTTACGGATTGTCTCATATTTTTCAACTTATAAATTCAACTCTATTCTAAGAACAATTAGTATTCTTTAAAAATATATTACAACCTTACAAACGCCTACAGGTTAAAAAAAATGCATGAAATATCACACTATGCCTTATTAACAAAGACTAATGCTTCTAAGGGTTGAGCATCAGTGCCCTGTTACTTTGCCTTTTTTTGCAAAAGAGAATGGAGCTTATAGCTGGCTTAATAAATTAAAGCAGTAACTCTCATGGTTAACAAGTACGTCAGGTCATTTCAGTGAAGAGACGGACTTGATTTTTCACACCGCAGCTTATTATCGCAAGCTGAAAAAAGCAACCTGTACCTGGGAACTCACACAGAGTTTTATCCCCTTTTCATGATGGTGTGTTCCCATGGCGACATTGTCTTTGCCCCCTGGCAGGGGTGACTGGCTGATTATGACTACAAATAGTGCCTCAGAGTACGGTTGCAGGTCAACATCAGAGTGCTTTTCTAGCATTATGCACTCCCTCTTTCAACATGCAAGGACCAGCAGCAAGAGCAAAACTGAAACTTGTGTTGCGGAATGAAGAGATTTGCTGCTGTTGATAGGCGGCTTAGCGCAGCAGTGGCGGCCTGTGAATGTCTAGGGCATGCTATTAGCATTCATTTGAATTACATGTGTTTTGAGACAACAAACTTCAAGGTGGAGTGTGGGGTAGTCCAGAACCCCCTGCATACTGATTATAAAGCCACCCTGACAGTTACTGCTACATTACAGTCAATCCCCACTGAGCCGTGACCCAGACAAGGTCTAAGAAAATCCGCCCCTGTGTGGCCAGGACCATGCAAGTTTTAGCTCTTAGTCATGATCTGTTCCTTGGTTTTACTCCTTTGTTCAAATGTAATAATGAGTTATGCAGTGAATGATATTATATTTGATTCACGTTGTGTGCCAGCAGTTTATACCTGCACTTCTGATGCTTTCCATTGCTTTTGAGGGCAATAAATGACAAACAAGGGCAAGTATGTAGTTTGGGTTTCCATTCTACAGCACAGCACTATACACACAACACTAACTGTGTATTAAATTTAAATTGTAATAAAATATCTTAATTTTTACTTCCAAAACTAAATGTAGGATCAAATAAAAATGTGGAATTCACACTTCTGAACATTTGCTTGTTTTTACACTTCAGACAGAAGTGATTAAATGTTTGTGCTGGGGAAAAAACAAAAGGATGTAATTTCTTCAAGCGCATAATGTGCAAAAATGGTTACCTCATTAACACTTTATCAGAACAGGACCACTCAATGTATAAATTTAATTCATGATTGAACATAAAAACTTAATAAACACAAAGAGGATTCTATTAAATGAAGCAATTATCATGAACTATTAAACCAGAGAGTGCTTTGATATGGATTTATCTGATTTCACTATTTTGACATTGAAAACATTCATTGCATTGAATACATATCTGACTGTACTCTATGGAATATCTGAATGTGTCCTAATGCAAACACTGACATACCCAGTTTCACTGGGAAGTGCTAGAGAATTAGCAATACCATTTCACATTTAGTTGGCAAGTTAAACTTGTATATTTCTTGTATTTAGTCAAAGCGTATTTAACCTTAACATACCACTAGGGCACTGCCGTATTGTATTGTTTACAATAATATTACCATAGTTTTTAAAACTATTAAAAAAATAATAAATTATTGTGAGAATAGTGATGTTCTGACTTGTTTACGTAATGATTTCATGCAGTTACTCGTAATATGGCATCATTCTTTACATTTATGCACAGTGAAAGTGGAAAGTGGCTCTAAGGTAGTGGAATTTGACTACAAATCAAGGTAGAGGGAGTGCCTTCAGTCGTGTGGAGGTGGTTTGGTTGCAAAATATTAGTAGTACAATAAACCATGGTATTATGTTAGAAATGAAAGAAGCTTTTAATATTATTTATGTATTTTCTTCTTCTTTCGGCTACTCCCTCCCATTAGGGGTCACCACAGCGGAACAACCACTATCTGCACCATCGATCTGGTATTATATATTATATATATTTAATTGAATTTATGTTGATATTTAACTTATATTGTTGCAATAGTCTAGTATTTTGATTTATTTATTTTTTGTAGTAGTCGTCAGTGTTTTGTCATATCGCCATGTTGCCCATCCCTACATACCACTACCACATCAGCATCTCAGCAGCAATGAAAACGATCCACCCCCCAAATGATACCTGATCTGTTGTGATACTCTGAGGGTCCTAACCTTTGAACCACAGGGTAAAGGTTGATAACACAGTATTCAGAGCAACCAGTCTACTCCAGTCTGAAATTGTAGAGCTAAATAAGAGCACCTGTATAGGCAGAGGAGCCAATAAAATGGACAATGTAGAGACCAGGAGGTAATTTTAATTTTATACATGATATTTGCGCCTGCGTTTGTTGTGTCTGTGTGTGTATGTGCGATTGTGTGTGGGAGGGGGAAATCACAATGTGTTTAAAAAAAAAACACTTGAAGAAAGAAAGATAATTGACAGACAATTGGTTCCTCCGGTCATGTTTTCTTTATCCAGCCCTTGAGTTGTGACATCTGGATCAATATTCACAGCAAGGGGTCCATGGCAGCTTTTTTTCCCTCCTCATGCAATTAGCTAGAATCACCAGAAAGGTTTTTAAGCATACATCTGACTAAACAAAACAGTTTGAGAGCAGAATCATTAATATTCACTTAAGATTATAATGCACATGCATCAGACCTGCTCAGAAATATCTGACCGAAATCATGCTTGGACAATCAGAGCACAGTTTTAGGGACACTTTATTAGCGTCCTTTCCTGGGAAAACTCACAACGTGGTGCATTTTTCTTTGTTGATTTACTTATTTATTTATTTATGGCAATTTCATTCCCCTTGGTGATGATAACTTTTCTGCCGTCGACATTTTACCACTGTAAATGCTTTCAAATTAATTTTCCATTATTGCTGCACTTATCGAAGGCACCAGGAATGTAAACAAAGATGGGGACAAATGCGAAAAAAGAGGAAAAGCAATTAAAAATAAATGGGCTTTCAGCTGCCTTCGCTTTCATGGAAGAGATAAAGTACTGTTCCACACTTCCTGTCCCCTTTGCCGCACGGTGGTAGTGGTGTTATTTAGTTTGTCTTTTTGGACATTGTCTTTGAGCTGCACTGGACCATAAAGCATGAAGCCATTTCATTCCGTTATGCGAAGCAGATCACTTGCTTTATGAAAATACATCCAGAGATGGCTGTACAGTATTCTTGTTTGTCTCTTTTTTTTTCCCTGTGGCAGGCTCTAGTGATACCACAATACATAGTTACATTTGACCTTTCAAGGGCAAATCTCTTCCCTGACCATTAGTCGGTCCATCCATGGATCACCCCATGAATCTGTAGTTTAAATGCTGTCATGACCTTATTTGTAATATATTCACAAAGTGTATGTAGAATAATTATCAGTGCCCATGTACAGGAAGCTGTGATCATATTTTAAATTGCTTATGTAGGGATTTGCAGATTGCCTGTAATATTTTAATATAAGCGCACAGGAGTCTCAGACTGTTAATTATCAGTGGCACTACACATATAATTCAGTTTAATTAGCCCTTATTAAGTCTTGTTTCTTTGTACTTTTGTTCCAGTACCTGGTATAAACCACCTAAGCTGTATTAGTCTCTATAGTCTCTGTAATCTTGTCTAGTCCCCCATCCTCTTTTTTTCCCTGGCTCTGGTCTCACAGGGCATTGTTTCTGTTCTACCTTGGTTAGCCCCCACCTAATGAAAAGTACCATATAAATTTAATTGGCCATTGTTAAGATGGTGTGACCTAGCGAAGGGAACAGGCAAGGGACCTGGGCTCAAAACATAAGAGAAAACAAAGCAAGAAAAAGGGGGGGATGGGAGCCAGCCTTATGTTTGTCCAATCACGTCTAAACAAAGTTGAAAACATTCATCATCTGTACTCCCTGCATTGTGTCGCAGGGATGGAGACCCTCTGTATTTGTCACTTTGACAGAGGGCCCAGGCAAGCAGTCACTGCATAGTAATGATATGTACTTCACAGTTACCATATGGATCCACACCTTCCATTGGTCTTCACTTGCCATGGCCAGTGAACACCTCAGTAATTGGTGACAAGAAATATAGCAACTGTGTAGTAAGCATGGGAGATCACTGCTGGGATCCAGCAGGAGGTAGGCCTCTAGCGTCGAAATAAATGGGATTTTGGGTCTTCAGTTTTTGTGAGTTGTATCCAGCTGTGTTATTATGAGGGTAGCTGTTTTCAAAGCCTGTAAGCTCCCACTTTTTTTCACATGCTAACTAAACTAGAACAGTTGCATAGTTTTGGGAGTAGCACTGAGTCCCAGTCCTGTTCCGTGCTTCAGGTCATTGCTAAAACCTTCTGCCAAAGTTTAAACTTACTGTGTCCCTTAGAACATTCCTTTGTGTTTGCTGGTTAAAGAGTACTACCAATGGTGCTTTTCCACTGCATGGACCCTCCTCAACTCTACTGTGCCCTGCTTGGCTCTTTTGCTAAATTTGGTACATAATAGCTTTTTTTACTACTAATGCACCAAATTTAAAATAAACAAACATGAACTTATGAAAATATCTCTTATTAACTGTGTTCAGCTGGGAAATGGGCTGCTGTATGGACTGGAATATATGCACAAACGATCAGTATTGCAAATACATTGCTAAATGTTCAGATTGAAGTAGGCTTTGATATTTTAAAATGCACTGGTGGTGCAATAACGTAACATGGCTAATATTTAGATTTCATCATTTATTTTTGTTGGATGGCATGAAATCTGATGATCAGCTTGCTAATAGCATGTCCTAAATTCATTGTGGTTGTTTTATGTGTAAATTGTGACTATCTGCAAAGTCAATATTGTAAAGGTTAATATCACACCAAAAGTTACCAGCAAACAACCGCCATATGTTGTTGTATATACATAATATATTATGCAGCCCTAGTTGCCAGTGTCCTACTGGTGCCCAGCCTTCCCTGGTTTGGAGCTTCAGGCTGGTAGAGACTAAAGAGAATGGACATTCTGTTTAGAAACATGCTCTGGCCTGCAGTTTTTTTTAAGAGAGAAAGCCATTTTTGGAGAAAATGAGAGTGCTTAATCCACTGTGTTCTGGAACAATAACCCCGGGCACCAGACATTATTAAACGCAGCTCATTTTATCCACATTATAAATAGGTAACATTTTCTACACAAAGCACATAGAAAACTCCTACAGCAGCTTGCCCCGCTCCAGCTAGGGGTTCCTGAGAGCAAGGATAGATGTTGGTTCCCATGCTGAGAGGATAGTGGGATATCAGGGTTCTCTCATCCCCAGCAGAATCAAACAGAGCCCTCAGCGACCCCAAAAAGCAAAAGAGAATGAAGTGAGATTCTCCTGGAAATCCGTCTGTACAATATAACCACAAAGCAAGTATTCCCATAAGATGAAGTATTCAAGCTAGAATTTTGTCCTGATGAAATGCATTGAAAAACAAAAGCTCCAGACAGCCTCACTTTGGCAGAAGGTAATGATTGTAAATGTTTTCATATCTCATCTGCACTGAGTAGGCCCGGTTCCTATAGTGAAATGAAAAATAAAAGAGATTAAAAAGCAGGGAAGAAAAAAGAACAATCCATAATCCTTATCACTATGACCGACTTGAGGTGTTTGAGGTGTTAGAGAAGCACTCGTGTGTCGTGAATTTATTTCTCGGCTGCATCCACAATGACACATGGCATTGAGCAACAACCACCGGAGAGGGCTTGATGGTTTGACGCTTTCAAAAAGTCTTTCTCAGGAGATAAATCAAATAGAGAGTGAGATTGATTTTTTTCAAATTGTTGTTCCAGTGGAAATGGATGTTAGCAAATGTAGGAGGAAAATTGGAAGCCCATGGAACATTTTGTCCTGGAAAATTGCACAGAAAATGATTAAAGGCTGCGAGGAACTACTCACACATGAATTCTGAAGAAAAATAGTGATAAAAAAGCCTGCTTTTGATACGGGCTTTTTTTCTCACAGCATGTGATATCAGACAGACAGACCCAAGTCTGCTGCATGGGTCATCAGCCTATTAAAATACACATTTCTCCCCAAAGAAATGTTTCTTTCCACACTATTACATCGCACCCAGCACTGGAGTAGACCGTGAACGATGAACAGATATTGTTTTTGTGATCTGTCACAAGGGCTGTCATAACAAGCAAGGCCTCACACTCGCGCACACACACACACAAAAAGAGAAAATTTCATTTGCTCTCCTCTAATGAAATGACAATTTGGGTCCAGCGCAAATGGCTGGAGATAAAGTGGGCTGCTTGAACCTGGAGACAGGCGTCTCGTCTCGTTTGGTCCTGTGGGGAGACGCAAATAGAGGTGCTCAGAATATGCACAGTCACGTGGAGGACTAACGGTGAGAAAGAGGCAGGGCCAACACCTCAGGACGCTGAGAGCTCCGCCAAGAATGCTCAGCAAGTGCAAAACGATGCAGAAACTTAGAGGAAAGAGGACGACAACTGTTTGGCAAAAGGCTTTGGAACTCGGTGTTAACGATTTTCCTCAGAGTATCATACGGTGATATGGAGCACAAAAGCAAGAAAAATATCAGTGTGTTAATAGAGACCACAAGCGCAACCTCAGCTTTCTGTGCTAAGAGAACATTAGAACAGTAATTTTAGCGATTTGACACATGGTGAAAGAAATAAGCCACCTACGGTTGACTTTTCACAGTTTCCTGCACCCACTAATTGGGAAGGAACATGTTGGGGCATGTTAGAGTCCTTGGCTGCACTAGGTTGGATCCAGAGGAGCTGTCACTGGGGGACAACTCTCTGGTTCCTTGGCACCTTTTCATATTTCACCCGTGTCGAGTCAAGCCTACAATTCCTCTAATAACGTCTCACCCCAGGCAGCTCTGCTTGCCTCACCGACACGATTTGCGATGAACTGGGGAGCTGTACTGTGTATTTTTTATTTTTTTTTTCCCTCTAGTGAAGCTCTGGTAAAAGTTTCCCAAGCAGGAAGACGGGGGATCCCCTGAGACATCTGTTGGGTTTCATCAGGAAAAAGCCCCAGCAGACATCACCAAACATTACAAATGTGCTCCCCACAGACGCCGGTTTGTGTAATCGCTTTAAGACTGCAGACAAACACCTGAGCTTCACCGAGCAGACAAGCTGGAGGTTTCGTTAGCGGGGGAGACAGTATAAAGAAACTCGCAGGAAATGGCCTATTTGTTTTGTTTCCTAGTTCCACAGGGAAGATGAATCTATCTGGGGCCTGTAGAGGAGGCCAGAAAAACTGCTTGCTGAAATCCAGCCTGAAGACTAAGAGGCACATAACTGCCTATTTCCTGTTTGGTAATCTGTAAATGTCCAGGTTCTAAAGTTCTGCGGATCTACTGCCCTGCACAGCTTCAAGTTATCCTTACCTAACAATATCCGATCTAGCTTATCAGTGAATTATCAACCTCTAACGAAATGGAAGAGGAATAGTTGACTTTGTAGTTGGCCTGATGACACTGTTGGAGGCGTTAAGGCGCCCTACGCTGTTGTGAGTGCTCAATCTTTTGCGTTGGTGTCTGCATTAGTCTGCTTTTACACTGCCACAACACTAGGGCTGATCACAAATATCTTCCTTGATTGTTTAAGAGATGTGTAAGTGTGAAGAACCACAACTTGATGTAAAGGTTCTTTAATAATTATTAATTATAAAAATTATTAACAAAAAATATTTCTTTATGGAGCCAAAAGTGGTTCTTCTATGGCATCTCTCAAAGAACCCTTTGGAGTAGCTTTATTTTTAAGCAGGTATAGTACATGTAGTGGTGTAGTAGTAATAGTAGGTTTATAATCTATGATGTGCACTATTTAGGGAGTAGGGTGTTAATTGGAACAGAGCATAGTTTACTTGTAGTGCCAGGTAATAAACAAATAAAACACTGGCATACATTTTCCACATGCTCATTCCCAATGTAGCACGTTTTTTTCCCCTCCCTTTCTTGGAGGCATCCATATTTGACCTTGTTCCAACCTTTTATTCGTGCTATGACGCCCAAATCTATCTCTGATGAAATCTATCGACATGAATTCGCTCCTGTCTGCAGATCGAGTGTTGAGAAGAGTTTCTGGAATTACTTGCTTCAGCTTGATCCACGTTCATCTGAATTTGGTCCAATCCCAGTCGCTGCAGTCTGTGTTGACGCAATAATTACGTTTCTGGGGAGGAGAGTGTCAAGGCTGTGACGCATGGTTCTCATCTACATAGGTACTACACGTTGCTCACAGCGCAGGTTTGACCCAGAAGTGTAAATTGTCCTTTAGAAGCAGTAGTCCCCATCATGCCATACAGCGTAAAAAACGGCAGGAGAACTGGACTAATGCTTTCAGCACAACTTATGCGGCCCCACTTTGAACATCTTTACCAGGTATGCACTGCTTTTAATGGCTTGGTTGAGAAGCATTGGAAGCAAGGACAGAACAGAAACTCACTGCCTGAAGGGTCTATGATTACTGGATTGAGAAACACTACTCAACACTTGCCAAAAAGGGCTCTTTGGAGCCATGCCATGAAAACAAACACTTCTGGTTCAGTAAATAACCTTGAAGCTTTCAGGGGATGTTTTTGAGTTTCTGAGGCACATGTGTGAATCAGGTACATTTTAGCTTTGCTGCAGTCCACAGGTGAAGGTTCTGCCACAGTCCTTGTGATGAGGTATAGGCAGAAATAAGTGCGGGTGGAAATACAAAGCAGAAAAGGTGATATGGTGGCTGTTTAAAAATGATGTAGACAGCATTCACCACTGAAAGATGCTGCAGGTTTGTGAGGAGAGTAATCTCTCTTATGTCTCTGCTTCTGTTCCCCAATCAAACTGATTTGGAAACTATCAGCATTTCAGCGTATAAATTTCCCATGTGAGGGAAGCAATGCATACAGAATGAAGTCTGTTGTATTTATCTGTTTTTTTCCCCACCCTCTCTCTCTCTCTCTGTCTCTCACTCCCTCTCTCTCTCTCTGATACACACATAAACACATGTACCCACCCTCCATTAGACCACAGTCAAGTGACAGTGTATTTTTTCCTCTTTTTTTCCCTCTGATGTCCCAAGACATTGCTGTGTATATAGGCATGAGATTACAGTGACAACAGACATAAATATTGCTGTAAGCACTAGAATGTGAGAGAGCGGTGATAAAATAGCAAGCTCCATTCCTAAGCAGATGCATGTTGCTGTATATATTGTATATTTTAGGGTTTACATCTATGAGGGCAATAATGCATCATGACAAATGTCATACAGCAATGATATTTTGAGAAAAGAGAGACAGACTGAAAAACTGAAAAAGCTATTAGAATGTTAACCTTTAGGAGGTGGTTATTGCTTGGTGTAATCCATTATAGCTCTTTGAAAAATTGGGATGTCCTGCTGGAAGTTTCTAAATGTTGTAGTAGAATGATTTTGCATCATATTTGCATCATTGTATCAAAATGAACATGTTTCCTTGTAGCTAGGTTTATAGCCTGAAGCTAACAAACACTGTACGTACAAGTATCCAGACTGTATCCCTTCTGAACTGTGAAATGAACATTCAGAGGCACATAATAAGCTTGTATAATCTCTGTAGAAATAAATAAGCACCTATAAATCTTTGGGCTGTGGGGCAGTGGGACTGCATTCTCTGAAGTGTTGGAGAATGACACTCCAACTCTCACTGATGCTCTTGTTTGCAATCAAATCCTCACAGGCGTGTTCCTAATACTTTTAATTAGAAATGTGTGTGTTTTGAGTGGAACTTTGATGACAACGTGTTGTTCATAATGTCTTTTTTACATCAGAGTGAAAGACGCAGACGTGCATTTCGACAGATAATGTAAATCCAATACAAATGTAATTAATTGAGGAACCGAACTAAAGTGATTAATTATGCATAGATGCACAGTCAAATGCCACCGAGAGTTAAAACTGTTTTAAAGCTCGACCTTTCTTTTAACAAGACGAGATTCATGTGAATGCATAAATGTAATCTTTGCATTCGTCAATACAAGAACTGATATAGATTCTGCTGCGAGGTTCTAGAGAGAGTCCCAGTGCTGCTGTAGTTTGTCTCTGTCACATTTTACGTGATGAGAAGCAGTTTGTGACGACAGGAGGAGAAAACGCCAGGAATGTAAATGGCTTTTGTTTCTGTCGCTTTCAAAAGGTGAGACAAAAGGAATGAGGAAAAGGGCTCCAATTCATTAGGTGTCAGTCTAATTTCAGCAGGAGGTGCAATTCATTACGGAGCGCGAGTCAATTTCCCCTCGTGTTTGGTGGCAGGTTTATAAATCCATCCTTGAATATTTTGCCTCGCCCAATCAGATGATGTTTGGCAGACGTACCGGAAGAAAAAATGGAAATGAACTATGCACTTCATGATGGGTGGATAATTGTTGCAAAGCGTTAGCGTGTGTAACTGAAGTAGAATATCTTTTGTTTTGTTACTCTCTCTGTTTACTTTGTAAATGGAGGTATTTGCTGTTTAAGCTGTTGACTGTTTACTCGTGTGCTGACAGCATGGTATCACTGAGAGTTTGTTTCAGTTTCCCAGGATGTCAGCTTTTTAACAATGCGATGATATAATGAGCATTTTTGGAGTTGTGCTCGCTCTACGCTCAGCGGTGGTGGTTGCTTTGTGAACTGAGAGTAAATGAAGCATAGCTAATACTTTTTAGATCTGTGGTAACAGCTACAGCCATTGCCATACGCACATCTCAGAGGGGAAAGCTGCAGTCATTCTTAAAGAAATATTTTTTCTAATAGAACTTAGCCCAAATCCAAAACACGATCGGCGTCTGAAACATCCTTTATTCTTGGTCTGAAGCTACAAAGCGAATGTATTTACGTTTCTAACCCATCAGTCAAGTAGTGTATATGCTTCCAGTTTTATTATTACAATACGTCATACGGTGTCTTTATAAACCCCATAAGCCGATCTGTTTGAGCTTATTCAAGAGCTGCATATCATACAGCTACATTAGTTACGTGAATTCAAATCGCTGGACCCTATAGATGTGCCAGTTTGTATATTTTAATAAGGTTTTTCAATAAAATGTATGCTATCAGCCTCAGCCACAACATACATAATAAGATGCTGGTGCGTCCTTTCAGAAAAAGGTTTCTAATCTAGCCGAGCTGAACACAGAAGTGCTAGAAGGTTTTGCTGTTGCATTATTGAGGCCCTTCGTGAGCTGTGTAATGACCATTTGAAGTGTGAAACACCTTACTTTATTTCCTCCCAGAGGCATCATTAGGCACAGCTAAAGAGGAGGATAAACAGAGAGAGCCATCAGAAGGCACAAAGTGAAGTTGTTAAGCCATTCTCTGGAGCATGCTGCTGTGTGTTGGGGCTGTGGGAAGGCTCTGGTTCACTGGAGCTCAGGACCCCCGTCTCAGTGCCCTGACTACGAGGGGAGCCCTTCCTCAAGTCGATTTCCTGTGTTCCTGTTGTCTGACAACAATTAATGGCCTTTATGGGCACATGGCTGGTTGTCCGCCGGCTCCCTCGGCTTGTATTGAGTGTCCGTTCACCTTGTCCCAGGCAGGTTGTAACATGAAGGCCTGTGTCCTTCACTGCCTTATTTGTCACTCCGAAAAAGGGGAGGCCATGCCTGGCACTAAATCGCCACCTGCTATGAGCAAATTAAATATTGAATCTGCTATTGACTTGTAGATCTAATTTGAAGTGATTACGGATGAGCAATAATGGTGTGGAAAAAAAGCCAGGGTGTTTTAATCTGCACTACAGGCCTTCTGTTAGGGGCTGGATAATTAGCTGAATGGGAGAATGGTAGAGTGGCATTTTAAAGGGCGGGGTGGGGGGGCTGGGGGGTGAAGGAGTAAAGGTCGGCCCACTCTTCTGTCCCGTTCTCAGCAGAGCCACATGCCAGTTGTGATTTGGCCCTGGTTTTCTTTTAGCTGATGGATGTGGGTTTGCAGTTACTGCCTGTTGTGTGATTGGTGTCAGTTAGTTCCTGGCAAGTTGGCAAAAACGAGATGTAACCGAGAGCTCAGCCACAGGGCACCAAGCAATGAGTCTCCAGAGAGGCCCTGAGCGTCAGTTATAGCCTTACAGAGCACCATACCTATTCCGAAGAGTCTGATTAACATGTACAGTGGCTGAACCTTAGGCTTACGAGATTGTATGCAATATTCCAATCACAGAACATAGACGTCACTGATTGGCAAAAATATATATTTGGGTCCAGGGGATGCAGGAAGATCTTTTTAAGAATCATTAGTTACTTATCCACTGCCCCTTTCTTCTATAGCGATATGAAATATAAGTATCTTGATTTATTATGGCGAAAATGATCACAGTTCTCTGTATTTTGACAGTTTTAGTTAAAATGTGTTGAAAGAGTAAAAAAAAAAGTCTGGACACGCTTAAATCATTTCACCACATTTTATATCGAATAACAAAAATTAGCAGCACTATACATACTCATTTATACTCTGTAAGCTTGTTTTTCAGTTTGCCTTGTATAAAACGGTAAATAGGGCTGGGCAATAATTCAATATCATTATATATTGCAATATAAAATGATATGATTTTTATACACATTTTCAACATTTCAATATATATTATTTACAGCATCTGTCACTGATTCATGGTCACTACATGGCGCTGCCATCACTTCATTGCACTCAATTTTAAAGTTAGTTTAAAAACATGAATATTGACAAAACCAAGTAGCGGTTGTTTGATGGTGATGTCGTGGTTTTTCTGTGTTTATTTGTATTGTTCATGTCGATATTGGAATTATATCCTATTGACCGAAATTAAGAAATACATTGTGATATAAATGTTGTCCATATCGCCCAGCTCTACCTGTAATTAAGATTTTAATTAGAGATTAAGACTTTTATTTCAAGGCAGAACGTCTCATCTTTATCCCACTTCCTGGGTTTTGCTGATAACATTTTAACATTTTAAAAGAAAAGTTTGAGAATACCTTTTCAAAATAGTTCAGTGGAAATGAGAATATTTTTTTTTCTCATGTTTTCTGGCCTTAACATGTATGTATGTCTTGGTAATGGGGAAAAGTAATTGGTATAGGTTCTGCCGCCTTGCTCTTCCAGCAGCTGAACTGAAGCTGACAGCAGGGATGCTGAAGGACAGGTTTCAACAGGGCAAATCAGACAACGAAATAAGCTTTTTCCTGATATGATGGGGGAGTGAGGGGAGTTCATGTCTTTTCTTGTAGCTACAAACTGGTCTTCCAGTCACCAATATCCTGTATAAATTTTGGCAAGCCTCTGCAGGACTCTCTGAATGGGGTGCTGTCCCTGGTCTATGATATTTCTCTCCAGCATGTCCCTGCAGCTCGCGGCACATCCAGCAGCTCTGCAGGCAAGACAGGAGCACAGGGGAACGAAATGAACATTCAAATCCTCTGTGTCAATATTTGCCTGCGGCTCTGCCCAATACTCGGATATTGAAAGCTACCATCACACTGTAGAGGGCGAGGGACCACGCAAATGCCCGACATCCGGCATTAATAACCTGAAGATGAGGGACGAAAAAATCAAGACAAGTTCATGTTCCTCTGACGCCCGAGCTACTAACGCATTGCAGTGAGCTATAGACACTCCCTAAACTCAATTTTATGACTTTGTGAACAGCTACAGTTATAGTTGGAAGTGTTTCGTTATGTTTCTTGTCAGATAAAGGAATAATTTGGCATATACTCACTCCAGTTAGCCACTTTTGATGGCATGTATCAATGACATTTGTAACATTACATCAAAATATGCTTTTCTCTGCATATAATGAACATAATCTGTACTTAAATAACAGCTTTCTGTCTGTCGTTAGAAAATGAATAAATACAGAAGCTCTAAGACATAGCTGTTTTGAAAGAGTCTGTGTAAAACTATAGCCTATATCTGTTACAAGCTTTGAATTTAATCTATGACTGATTTTGCAAGCTGTAAATACTTGTATTTAAACATCAGCTACCAGAAGGCATTTGGTTTGCTGTTAGCTTTGTGCTAACATACTGCTACGCTCCCACAGGAGTGCTAGCTAAAGTTAGCATTACTACATTTGTACATTTATTGCTAATACTGAGAGCTTAGCTAAACTACCCACTTTTCTGAAAGTCATCTCTGCTGATTTTTGTAGATAACAGTGTACATAAATACATTTTGTAGCAAAATTCAGTTGCTAAACACAACTTTTTTTTGCTAAACGTATTACTTTAACCTGGAAGACGATCAAGTCATCTTATCTGCTCTGTACTTCACACTGAAGTGAACTGAAGGCTGAAGTAAAGAAGGCTAACTGAAGATCTTTGCTTTAGTGCGTCTGCTGCTGTAGCCAGTGGGCGCTCTCTTTTGTTGATAGCGTGAGAGAGTGGGGAGGAGAAGCGAGAGAAAGGGCAGAACAGAGGGTTCGGAGAGGGGCCTTGCAGTTGATTAAGACTGAGAATCCAATTGGAGCATGCACTGTGTGGTCGATCTTATCACGCCGCTCTTTCTCCCTTCAAGGCTCAGCGAGCCACAAGGCCCACTTTTTCATGTGCCATGGCTTCTGTCATTTCTTCTGCGGCTGTGCGTCTGCGTGTGCGCCTCGTTTAATTAAAGCCTGAATGCAGAGCTGGAAACTCAGCCGCACAGTGTCTTTGTGCTGCCAAGATGAATTCACTCGCTCTTTTGAAGTCTTACCTGGACTTCATTGTTTTAGACCAGTCAGGCTGGACGTTTTAGTCTCTGGTGACAGGGCCACGTGGCAGCAAGACTCTTTTCAACTCCGCTATTGATTGCGAGGGCCTTTTGTTTTCAGAATACCGTATTGAAATGGGTATTAAATGCTGTTTTACAAAGGCCTATGGCGATTTGGAGTATTCTGTTTAAGCTTTATGGAGTATTTACATGGGTGAAAAGCTCAAAATCAATACAGAAATTTAACTCAGAGCTTGCGTTATCAAATAATACTGGGCTACACTGTAATCACAGTTCACCAGCACTGGATTTGAGTTGGTTTTCCTTCCAGCAGACGTTTACCTATAAATACCCAGCCCTGATACAGCTGGCTCTCTTTCTTTTGTTTTGATGGTTGCTGCTGGTTTTGGCGTCCCCCCACAGACCCGTCCCATTACAGTGAAAAGAGGCACCAACGCACTGCCCCAGGCACACCGACTGGAAGCAGGGGGTCTTTCTTTGTTCAAACAAACCTCTGGGAATGCACAGGAAGTATTTAAATACATATGAAAAGCTGCCTCCAGTGCCTTTTAGATCAGAACTGTCCCTTCCAATACTTATGAGGTTTGGTCCATATTTGAATATAAAGTTGCAATGCTAATGAATTTTCAAAATGTCCACAGAACTAAGTGATTGTGCTGTAAATAGTGTAATTCAGTTTAATGTTTAAGTCTTAAGAATTACTCATACTGAATGGCTTAATGCGTTTTAAGGGAATATCTACGATCGTGGGGAACTTCTGTTCTTTTGATTGTTTATGTTCAAAAGTTCTGCTTCTTTAATGTGGAACATTGTGTTTCAGAAAAAAAAACAACGGTGTCTGAAGTTTATATTCACTGTTTGAATTATCACAGAAACTCATTTGTAACTTGTTTCATTTTGTAGAACTTTCAGTCTGTCTACTTTCATGCAGTTTGGAGTCCATTCCACCTTAAGTAACCACAAAATTCACAAAGATAAGTCAATATTACCCACTTATGGAGTAGGAATAGAGAAATATCCTCATCTTTTTTCTTAATTCTCAATGTTTGGACGTCTCTCTGCTGTCTAAACAACTCCAGATGCTATTTTTTGCCATGAGCAGAAAGAGAAAGCTTAACATACTGGACCAAAACCATCTGTTGGCTTCGTAAATACATAGGACAGGTTTGAGCACACAAACAGACTTGAGAATGGCAAATGGGGAGGAAACTTTCTCATAATTTTATTATTTTGTTAAAAGTTTGTGAAAATCGTCTTTAAAACTACATCGCAGGTGTTACCTGTTTTTAAATGCTTACAGACCCTTTGCGTGATTCTTGATCATTTGTTTTGGGACAGTTTTAAGGCAAGATATTTGCCTGTTTTTATAAATCCACTGATTTCTGTTTTTACATCTTCTAATTTTTTGGTTTAACCATTCTCAGCATTAAATATATTAAATCTCAAAATGCCTGAGTAGATTATCTGGTCTTTTTGGATAGTAAAAAAAGTTTAACCATTAACCATTCAAATAAGTTACTACGTAAGACGCTGATAAAATAATAGATATTTTTGAAAAATCTGTGGAGTTCCATTTTAAAGTAAAGCTTTACAAAAAATTTCAGAGAGCGTTTATTTTTATCAGCATCCCCCAAATCTCCACCAATAAAGGAAGAAAAGCAAAACAAGAGTGACGCCGAAAATCCCTAAGTAGATTGAGTATGGCTTCAGCCATGCCGAAAGTGCCTAATGCTCAGAAGTAATTCGAAACTGCCTGCTGATCTAGTTGTTTACTCATGACAGATGACCGCCAGAGCTCAGGATTAAGAGCTAGTTGGGGATTTACCGGCTATCCGTGGGGCTTTTGTTAATAAATGAGGGCTCTGGAGGTGGTAGAAGAAAGTTGCGACCTGTGCTCTTTTGTTTTGTTTTGTTTTTTTGTTTTTTTTTCCTCTGCACCTTGTTGCACAATGGCTCTCTTGGTACTTGGAGGAAGAATGGACCCTCTGTGTGGAGTCCTGGCCCCTCGGCTGCGTCCTGCTGGGCTCAGGGTGCTCGGGAGGCCGCTTGCTGTTGGACGGTGGGGACGGCGCTGGCTGCTGAGTGGCCGCCGCTCACTGCCACTCTTTGTGGCTGCATCTGCTCAGGCCTATTGTTAGGAGGAGTCCATCTGCTGGCCTCTCTCCACCACAAAAACACACACACCACCAAACACCCCCCCCTCTCTCTCTCTGTCTCTCAATCCCCTCTTCTCCCCTCCCTCTCACTCTCTGTCTTTTGCTCTCTCGCTTTCCAAAGCCTGCCGCATGCACAGGCAAACCCCCTTCAAGTCCCCTCCCCCCTTTCCATCTCTTCCATCAGAGTGTGCCAGCTGTCCCCTTTCCCTCTCACCTCCCCTCTCTTTTTCCTCTCTCTCTCTCTCTCTCTCTCTCTCTCTCTTGCATTCTCTCTCCCCCATGCCTAGAAGGCCCTACTCCCACAGGGGCCATAACACAGGGAAACAGAGTGGATAGTGGCAGACGATCCGTGCAGTACAACACAGCAATAAAAGACTCTGCCAGAGCTCTAACTGCTCGGGAAAAGTCATCTCTCACATTTTCTTTGAGAACGTGGGGTTGCACAGTTTAGCAGTAGTGCAAAGTCACATCCCTCCGCTCGTGTTTACTTTGATATTCTAATAGCTTAAACTCCTCATGTTGCAGGGAGCTTTACATTTCAAGTCCAACTCAATGCATTGAAAATGACAGTTGTGTCTATTGATCATCATGCCCTGAGGGTGTTGTAAAATTAACTGCATAATCAGCCACTGGGCTTCTAAAGATATGCAGAGAACACTGGCACGGCGATTCTGATATTTGCCATGCATTATTTAAGGCACATTTTGCAATCACTACTGCGATGAGGTAAAGATGCATGATTGTATCAGAAGGATATAAGTAATTCCAGATACTGTGATTGTGATTGATTAGGATCCTTAAAGCACTTAAGAAATGTCATGAGGGCCCAGTTGCATAATATATTTGTCTTCCAGGCTATAAGTATTTACCAAAATAAATAAAAAAATCACTGCAGTAATGAATCTGGATAGTGATTAACAGACAATATGTTGTGTCTCCCTGTTACAAACAAATGAGAGACTGAATATCTTTTTATTTCCGTGACTGTCAGCCGGTCAGTTACTGTAATTCCCAGCAGATGCTCTTCATCTTTGCTGATCAAACAAGTTATTAGTGGAATTTTGCCTGGACCACACTCAGGATGGCTTCCAATGCTTCAGGCATTAAAAAGATCAGCCCCAAAAGCCTAAGGACTGGTGCCTTTCAGGCTCAGGGCCTAAACATCCCTGAGCAATAACCCAGCAACGGTACTGCCAAGCACTTTAAATGAAGAATAGGCAATTTGGATACCATATGTAGCAGAGAATAAGGAATGAAACAGCATGCTCTGGAGCAGCCACACATGAGCATGTGGTCATCATGCCCAATGCCAGGGGTTGGGTAGAATGAACTATTGCGGCACGGTGGCGCAGCAGGTAGTGTCGCTGTCGCACAGCTCCAGGGTCCTGGAGTTGTGGTTTCAATCCTCTCTCCGGGTGACTGTCTGTAAGGAGTTTGGAGTGTCCTCCCTGTGTCCACGTGGGTTCCCTCTGGGTTCTTTGGTTTCCTCCCACAGCCCAAACACCTACTACACAACAAATGTCCATATGTGTGACTGTCTGAGTGAATTTGTGTCACCCGGCCAAGGACAAGCGCCCCCTCCAGGGTGTGTTCCTGCCTTGCGTCCAGTGATTCCAGGTATTGGATAAGTGGTTAGACAATGAATGAATATTTGGATGAACAGGCTTCAACAACCTATCTTCATAACCTATCTTTTTTTTTTTTGGAAGCACACGGTCTGATTCTGAGGGTCATGGTATGTAGCACAGAGCTACCGAGGCAGAAATGGGGAGAAAAAATTACTTTAGACATTAACTAGATGATATGATAATTAACAGCCGATATAACGGCCGAAGCGCAGCATCTACAGCCTCTGCCATTTCTCATCCACTTATTACCTCCCATTAGGAGCCAACAGTAAGGATGATCGGTGTTGGTCACAACCACTCTACGACTGCTCTCGCGCCATTCACTTCATATAGAGAGTTTGACCTTTCCACAATCGCTGATTGTTGCTATGGTGAGTCAATAGTCTCGGGCAGTCTGTGGTCTCTCTGGGCTGGGGCCGGCCCAGGATGAAGGTGAGTAAATAAATGTCCTCATTATGTCAGGGGCTGCAGATTTCATATCGCTCCCTTTAGAGTCAGCTCACCTCACTTTCTTATTCCGGTCTAATATTAAAGGCCTCAGCATGTAGTCTAAAAGCAGGAACGGCATTCACTGTTATTTCGTGGCCTACGCTGATAACAGCAGGGGCTGTTTATGTTTGCCACGATGATAATACAATTTTGAGGCCTAGATAAGAGGAAATTATTTAGGGAACTCTGCTTACTCTAAATAATGCTTTGTTGGAAAATAAATTGATCACACTGCACAGAGAAGCATAATTGCCTTATTTTGCCCAGATTTCTACGTAGAATAAACACGCTCTATGGAGCATTCAGAAGGACTCTGGCTCCTCTGAGCCCCTGGCTTTTGGTATTACAAAACAACCAAAATGGGAGTTTTTCTTCTCAGAAATCCAAAGCGAGATTCCATCCAGGCTCTGTGTGTTTGTCTGACAGCTACATTTAATGTCTCAGCAGAGAGAGGAGAGACGAGAAAGAGAGAGAGAGAGAGAGAGAGAAAGAGGGATGGGTAAGGGAGTAATAAGAGCAGTGTGCTCGTGGAAAGATGGCCTGTGCAAGCCTTGGCTGAACCACTAAGCCAGAGCTTTAAGTCGATATTGGCAATCATGCTCTGTGTTCAAAGTACAGCAGAAGAACAGTCCTTCACACTGTGATTTCTAAGTCATTAACTCTGCAAAGGGTTGTGCTTTTGTATTTTTTTGGGGGAGGGAGTATATCAATTTAGAATTTCCGGTCTGAGAGCAATAGCTAATAATTAACACCTTTTAGCAGTGCTGGGCGATATGACCACAAATCAATATTACAATTAATTAAACATTTTAGCTCAGTTGCGACAATTATTTTGTTTTTGATTTTTTTTTTTTTTTTGCCCTTAGTCCACTGACGAGGCTTGTACTTAAAAAAAAATGGCATATTTCTTTCTCATTTCAAATTTTTTATTTATTTATTTATTTATTGGAGCCATACTCTTTTGTTTTGTTTTGTTTTACATTTGATTTCATGTTTAGTGTCTTTTTCATTTATGTTAAAACACATTCATATGATACACACAGCATTTTTCTTTGGTATAAGCTGCTCAAGTTGTCGGCTTCAGTGTTTAGGTTCTCCTCCATGTTGCTTCCATGTGGCAGAATAATACGACTACATGGGAGGTGGTGTGGTTTTAATGTGGCAGTACATAAACACACAGTGGTGGACATATTGACAGAATTAAAAAAAAAAGGATGAACAAAATTAAAATAAAAAATATACAATCCAAAAAGGCAAGATTACGTAGATTCAAATTTCAATTTTGATTAATTGCTCGTCTCCTTGTGGCCAATGCAGATATTATTCATTCATTGTCTGTGAGGTTTTCATCCTGTTCAGGGTCATAGTGGGTCTTGAATCTACACGGAATCATTGGGGGCAAGGCAGGAACAGCCTCTGGACAGTGTAGCAGTCCATCACTGTCTCACATATCATCACATATATACTGATAAGTTTTAATTGTCATATTGAGATTTACTTTCAACTCTAGGTACATTTAGCATTAAATGGTTGCCCAGATCTCTTTTTGACACAGCAGTACCTCTATAGGGAGGGTTATCCACTATGCCTTTCATTTCAAAGAGGCAGATTTTAACTCAGTTTTCCCCTCTCTGAATAACGTGTGTGCAGTGTAGTTTTCTGCTTTTTGTTTTTGTTTTCCAGGCCAACTTTATGCATTAGAGAAGGGAGTGTTAAACGCATGGAGTCAAGCTGCTGAATGTTTGATAGCACAGCGCTGGCACCGAGGGCCCTTCAGGCCTTGTTTGCATGCATTAGCGCAGAGCTTGGGGCCCCAGCTCAGCTAGATGTAATTTCCAATGCCACGGAGGGCACTGACCCTTCCGATGGGCCTTGCCGGAGCTAAGTATGGCCCTGATTACATTTTCATAGGCACGAAGCTCCTGTTATGCAGGCGGGTGCCTCCTCATATCCACAGGCCCTCAGGGAGCAGCCCAGTTCATTTGGAACCCTCCACTTCACGCTATGGATAAAGTAAAGAATCGTTTGAAAGATTGCAGATGTCCGTGTACAGCTCACTTGGGTTTCGGCACATCCCAAGGCCTTTCGCAGGGGCATAATTTTCTGCCGAGGACCACTAATGCAAGGAACAATGTGCATTCACAATGTAGTATAAATGCCTATTGTATTCCTCGCTCTGCGTCACAGGGATCTTCTGTTGGACTGACAGGAGGAATACTTCATCCTCGTCCTGTGGCTGACAGCTCAACATATGCTCAGGCGTTGGACTGTAATGGAATCTACCCCCAGCAGGCCTTCCTGTGTAGCTGGTGGGGTGCAGTTAGTAGGGAGCTGGGAGTGATGAAACAAAAAGCAAGATAGAAGAGCCTCGTCAGATCATCAGCTAGTACCGCTGTCTTTTCTATTATTCTTATTTTGGTAAATCATACTCTTTTTGCGTCATTAAAAGACAACTTCTAAATATTTCTGTATGCTGGAGGTCATCTTTATTTTATCACTGCTTAAGGCAATGAAATAAAAATGATCCACTGCCTACAGAAATATTGTTCAGCTGCAGTTGCTGGGATACTGGGGACTATTGACCAGGGTTTGTGTTCTTCCACAACTGCACAAATGTCCGTCACTATTTGAGCATGGGACTTAAGCAATTTTAAAACAACAAGCCTCTATGTGCTAACCATCAGGATTTTATTGATCTTTGCACCGAAATATAATGAATCCTGGACCTCAGAGTGGACTCCGCTGTCAGATTAATTCTGATTTGTCTGAAAAGTGAAGCTTTTCCACCATCCCCCCCAGATATCTACTGTTGGCAAGAGTTGGCCTTCAGTGCATTTCAGTGGGTTCATAGTCACTAGGTATTGTTCAGAGTCTTTATGCTGCGTTAACAAAAAAATAAATAAATAAAAAATCCAGGACACAAGGTGTCAGGGTAAAGGATGTATTGGAGAAAAATGGCTGATAGCTCCTCTATAAAAACTCTTTCAGGATACAATAGTGGCTATCACCATCACCCCAAACAAGCAGAAATGCCTCTGGCAATGCTAACATGGCCACGTGCCACTGCTGGCTATGTCGAGTCAAGGGTTCTGCTGTGAGACACTGAACAATGATTTTTTCAGTGCCAGAGTTTAAACGCAGCATTTTAAAACAGCTGTAAAATCTTTCTGCAAAAAAGTGAACGCCTTGATTCTTATTGGGAGCAGCAGAAATGTGTGTGTCATGGGACGGGCAACACCTGGCGTACTCGGCTGCTTCCTGCTTCTGTGGAGTCGTACGGAATCTCCTGTGCTTGAAGATGATGGGAGATGACAGGAAGCAGGCGGGGTCTCTCGTAATGAAGCACAGGCTAGGCAGGAGGGGAGGCCTCTCAGCGGCCACGCTCCATGAACACTGGCCCGTTAATACTAAAGTGCTGTCATACCCCAAAGACGTATTGAGTGCTGAGGGAAAACGGAGACCAAACTACCACCTAAGAACAAAAAGTCCGTTAGGAACTCTGTATTCTAATGTTCTGCTTTTGTATGCATGGCCACGGGTTAAGATGCATCACTTATTAGAGTTTTGCTTTGCTAAAATTCATGAAGACTTAATGGAGTGTTGAAATTAGAATTGAGCACCATTGACTTTCGTTATCTATATTTGAAATGCTTTCATAGTGTTTTTCTTTCTCAGTTGATGGGAGCCCCTCTGCTTCAAGTCAGCTTGACAGATATGAGACGTGACTATTTGACTCTAATAAAGCAGAGGGGAGTATCTCACTCTGAGAAGCGACAGGGAATTGGAAGCATGAGATTCGATCATTCTAGCTGGAGAGAGGCCATGCGGCAAACAGCAGGCAATGTCAGTGTGTCACAACAGGCTAGATTACATTTCTATTCTACTTCTCTCATTCCGAAATCAGTCCCTTATACACATTTGTCCTTTGCATCAAACTGTGAGAAAGAGTGTTTAATTGCAAAATGATAACAGAGCCAATGCAGCTTTTACAGAAAGCTAGTGGGAGCCAGTTAGTATTATCCAATTTAAAATCTTCAGGAGACATAACCCTGTATTATTAAAGATATGGCATGCTGTCACATCTTATTATAACTGTTATTACAGTATTACTCTTCCAGTGGCACTGCAACTTTATAACACTAACAAAAGCTATGTAAAAATGATGTCACCGGCTCTAACTCCCCCAGGAAATAAGATTTAGTGTTTTCATCAGCACATTTTAATTACGTGTTGAATGTTAAATAACATCTGTGACAATATATGGATATTTTTCAATTTTCCAACAGAAAATTGATTCATTTTGCTTTGAAACGTGATGAACTTTCGCATGGAAATTAATGGGACATGAAGCAAAGCATCTCATTTAATAACAAAGTCCCTGCTGGTTTTGTGAAATAACTACGGACTATTCAAAAGCTTGGTATTCATCCCCGAATATGAAGGTTACATTTGCCTATTAGACTAGCTTCATAGATGCAGTTGCTGGGTTACTTGAGTCTGTGGTTAAGGTTTCCTTACATGCACACAAATGTCCATCACTGCCTTAGGAAGGGACATTGGCTTTCATCAGGAACAAAATTACACTTCTTTGTAATAGCCAGCAGAAGGGTTTTCACTTTCAGCTTACTTTGGAAAAATCATTGAATGCTTACACTAAAATGTAGCACATTTAGTAGCTTCCTGTGGGTCACGATATCGGATTAATTCTGATTGTCCGAAAAAGTTACCGTCTTTGACCATCCTCCCCCGGACATCAAAATGCCTTTTCACATAGGTGAGGGGTGGATGTACGTGGTGCATTCCAATGAGTCCATAGTCAGATGAGGGAAAATTAGACCCTGGGCATGTATGATTTGCATTTAAATGGATTTATTGTGTACAGATGGCGTGATGGGCAGCGGCCACACTATCAAATTGTTTTCTCTGCAAGGAAATTGGGAGTCAGGATTTAATTTTGCTCTTTCCATAGACGTCCACATCAAAAGCTTTAGTGGACAGTTTTGGCGGCTGCTATTTCTGCGGCACTGTAATGACGACGCTGTGTGATGTGTATCTAAAAAAGGCCAATGGAGTTGTATTAATAATAATCACCTCTTATTCTGAAATAATGCTCAAGATGGGCTGCTGTTGTCTTCTCTTTTCAGGGCCATGCTGCTACTGCTTTTTATTTTTTTTTTCTACGTGGATTCTGAAAGCAGTTTGATTGTTACCATGGCAGCAGTAATAAAAATAAAAGATAAACATCCTCAACACATGACCCATGAACCTCTGAGGCGCCAAAGGAGAACCTCGCTTTAATGCTCTCGGAAATACAGCCAATTGTTTTTGAATGATTTATAATAGATTTGATTAAAGATTCACTGTTACCCATGTGAAATAAGATGTCAGCCCTTAAAACAGCTTTGGTGATACAAGGTTGCTTGTCGGGTGTGTTCTTATACTTCGTGTGCACCAGATGGGCCTGCTTGTTGTTACGTATGCACTTTCAGCTGCACCCCACTTGGGACACAGGCTCCTAGAAATATGGCGTCTGTCAAATGCCAGATCTCAATACACTACACTTCCTTAGTATACCACCACACTGCATGAATTTTAAGAGTCAACACAAGAACAAGGGGCCACAAGTACCCACTTTAGAAGTGGCTTGCCACAATGCTATTTTGTTGTTCTTGGGTCACATTGTATTCATGTTGATTGATTTCCACCATAAGATATGCTTGGCAGCTACAACACCAGCTTCTTATCTTCAGGACGCATTGGGAGGCTGGCCCTTTGCCCAGGGTTTGGCAAAGGGATCTTGGTACCCACTCAGAGGGCCTTGCCAAGATGCATACTGCACTAGGCACCCCTGGATTATCCAGCTCCCCTACAGGAGCACCTTAAGGCAAGGCCTTGGTTCAAAGCTCACTAGGTAGGCTTGGCTCCTGGTCCCTTCTGTGCCTCAGTTGGAACACACGACTTGGAAGAGCAGTGGTCTACTCAGGAGACATCACAGCTATGGCTCTGTCATGGCACAGACATTTGATGATGTGTTGAGACGTTACGGCTGACGTGACTTTTTGGGCGATAGGTACCATGATTCACTCGCACATCTGCTGTCTAAAAAGTAACAGCTGAGAAACTCACAGGATGCAGGAGGGGTAGCTATGCCAAAGGATTTGGTGAGATAGTCTCCAGGGATGAAGAAGCAAAGTTCCAGAGGATGGATCCTACTGCAGACATCCTCTCAGGCCTGAGCTTTAGTTAATCATTGAAGTAGCGAGGCTGTAAAGGCTGAGATGGGCTGAAGGCACTGAGGTCTCCACAGACTTACGCAGCAAGGGCTGCTCTGATGGGAACTTTTCCCAGGTTTAATTGACCTGCTCGGTCAGCCGACCCGCGGCACAGATCCGACAGAGAGATTAGCATCCCTCACCATGTCTGTCTGCTTCCCAGAAACCCTTGTGCAGCCCCCCGCCAACCTATCTCTCCGATCACATGCTGCTAGTACTGCCTCTGTCTTTTTGAGGTCGATGCCCACTTCGAGGGCAACGCACAGCGCAGACCTTTTTTTGGCTCAATGGCAAGCTGATGCCAATATTCAGGCTCTTTGATGCCTTCTGATAGGAGTCAGGAATTACATGAATGAATCATCAGGCGCTCAAAGAGAAGCTAGAGCGAGCGCTTTTCGGAAGATGGGGCTGACATCAGAGAGCTCGTTTTCTCTTCCTTTCCGTCAACACAGCCTGTTAATCATTAGGTGGCACCCAGGGATGAAAAAGCAACAGCAGTGTGGCCGTTGATGAAAGGGAATCGGGATGCATGGCTGATTCGTTTTTTTCTGCGTTGAGAGAAGGGGGTGGGGTGAGGGGGGAGAAAACGGTTCATTACTGAGCCACTCTTAAGCGCCGTCACCAAGTTTAATGCATGTTCCTGTTTAAGAGCTGTCTGTCAGGGCCTGTCTTGGTCCCATGGCAGTGAGCGACTGCACATGGCGAAAGCAAAGTTATGAGAATAACAGGCAACCACCCTTCCTTCTCCTCTTTTCCCCCCACACTGCCTGTTCCTCACAGTCATCACCATAACAACACCTGCCTGCGGTGTGCATTTTGATTGGGTCGAGCTGCCACATTCCTGCTCAGCATGCTGGGAAATAGCCCTTTCATGTAGTAGGTTTGTCAAGCAGTGTTACACAGGCACTGGAATGGAAAAAGGTTTTTTGTGTTACCCTTTCTCTATGTGGACATATTTTGATACGTCATATTTGGATAATATTCTTCTCTCAAAACATATTTTTCATGCCACAATTGAAGCTACATTATTGCGAAACAGCACTTCCATCTTTTAGTAAAGTGATAAAGAACATGCCGTTTATGATCTTATAACACAAAATTTTGTGTGCTATCCACTTACATCTGATGTGCACAGGTAATTGAAGCTAAGGTAAAAGTACTAACAGAATTCAATATGGTTTCAGTGAAAACACTAAAACAACGCTGGTTCTTGAACTGGTGCCGTTAAAGATTCTTGAAATGTTGGTGCCATGTTACGAAGTGGCCCGTGCTTTCACAAGTTTTGATGGGAACGGAGAATACATCATCAGCAGGGCTTGGAGGATTGCACAGATCCAGCATCACTGTGGCTGATCACTGTACCAGACTCATGCTATATCTACTGTTACAGCTGGTTCTAATACACGTTTGTAAATAGTACAGAATTCTGAGCCATCCTGCTGCAAGTCGTGCTGCCCACAGCCACAAAACCAAACACATGGCATCCTGCTCACCATCAAGAAAAAAAAAAGAAACGGCAAATGTCCTTGTCCTGCCCCACTGTGTGATAGCTCTTTATTTGAGGCTCTGGAGCCACTTTAGCTCGACACACGCATGGATGCATCATGCAGAAGAACCTACGATTCTTTGTTTCCAGCTCGGAATACATTTTTCTGGTTCAGGAACTAATTTATTTTGGAGAAAACATGCAGAAAGGTTCCAAATAACGTTCAGGAAGGGGAAATGAACTGGTACTTCATTGATGGGAAAGGGCTATGAAATGCTTATTGTACATAACTTGTTAAGGTTTTATGGTTGCTGCTGTTAGCCCTTTTTCACAAAAATAATTCCGTTCTTGTTGCACTTGTTCTAGCGTTGGTGCACTCCAGCATACCGGCTCATGTGTCCAGCACATGTGTATGCAGTCACATGTTGTAAGAATGGTCACCGTGGGCAAGCTAGGGGTGGGTGATATAATACTGATTAAGATAATACAGGTTTTAATTAGATATGACTTTTGCCGTAATTGCGAGCTTTCAAACGGTGAGTAAGTAAATATTGGACAAAAATGAAACCAGTGGCGAAGCTTTAATTCCAAAAAAGAGCGCTGTTAAGACTTGTTTGAGACACGCTGCTCTCCCTCAGCTGGGAGGGGCAGATTCTTCACCGCTCCTCAACAGAGAATTTGCCTCTCATTGGTCATCACTTTTATTTAGCCAATCAGCAGCCAGACCTAGCTGTCCATCATTTAGTGCTGCAGCCAATGGAGACATAGTCCCGCCCAAAGGGGTTTGTTGGTTTTGTGGCTGCGCTGAAAGAAACAGTTAAGTACTAAAAAAAAAATCTTATTTTTGCACCGTATCTCGAAAAAACTACATTTAATTTAATCTCAACACATTTGTGATGACAATAAAACGGTCTGACTTTTAGAATCAAAGTAATTCTTTATACATAAAAATCACATTAGATTATTTCATATAAGATCAAATATAATAATAAATCATTTGCATAAACTGTTTGTGAAGACACATTTTTTTTTATAACAAAGTAAACAAATGAAGCAGCAGTTTGGATGCAGGCAATTTGTTTCTTAATGCGAGATATTCAGTGTGATGCAGATACACTGAGCTGAGTTTACTTCAAGTGTGCACTGTGTAACAGCACTATTTAGGAAAATCTGAGTATCAGTTTAGGACTCGTTATCGGCAGATACTCTTACAAGACTCAAATCAGGATCAGGGCAAAAATACTTGATCGGGACATCACTATTTCTTAGAAATACAGTTTGATAATTACGGTTAGATAATGCAGCATGTTCTATGGTGTTAAAAATATACACTAATACTTTGACATTATATTTTGCTGTGGTTTTCATAATATCGTGTCGTAGCGTATAATCACTATTTCTTTTAGGCATACCAAGATATGAGTTTTTTGGTCATATCACCCAGCCCTAGGGCTAGCTGTAGTTGCAATGTGGGGAACAGGTGTAAAGACACCCCCCGTGTTGGTTTATTTGATGTACTATTACACGTTCTTAATGGATCGTAAATATCTCAGAAGAGATGACACCTACCTACCCTAGATTATAGCACTTATGTCCAAAGAAAACCAGTTTGCTTATTTTGCTTAAAAGACAACAACTCTCTGGAGCATTTACAGCCTTGTGACACTGTTGTCATCTCCCGGGTGCATTTCACACTCTGTGTACATTAGCAGAGGTGTCTTACCTCAGAATCTATACTGAAAAGCTAATGGCGTAACAGGCACAATTAAGTCTGATTGAGGCTGGGGGTAGCAGGGACAGTCCTGTTTGGCAGATTGCCTGTGACTGTAGTGCAACAAGACAGCAGAGTGTGAAAGGTAAACATTCAAACACTGTCATGTAAAGCCTTAGTTTGACCTCTCAGGCAGAAGTAAAAGAGTCCTGAACCTTGCAGTTAACCTCGCAAGAAGACAATGACGCCAGGAGCGAGCAGGTCTTTGTGCTTCAGTGCAAAGGCTGCTAAGGATTAGCTTTTGTAAGATATCACTAAGCAGTTCTACAGTACTGTTATTGCTGTGAGGCAGGCATGTCAGTGTACATACTAAGATTGCTTTCTCCGGTAAGTCGTTGCGTGGCGACTGAGTGAGCTGCACTCAGGGTCTTCTTTTGAATACAGTGGAGCACTGCCTTATTTCACACTTGCAAACATCTTTCCCCCTATTTGAGGCATTTTGTTTCTCTTCAGGGGAGCTGGTCTTGTAACCACTTTGGGTTTGAGTGAGGATGTGTGCAAGTGTGTGTGAGTAAAAGATAGAGGCCGTGTGTGTTAAAGGGGGACTGAAATGGGTGACCTTTGAGACAATCAGAGGTGCCCTGGGATGATCAAATGGCCGCACGTCGGGCCCACATCCAGGCTGGTGCTGAGGCTGCCCGCGGATTACATTGATCCCCTGAAACAATGGGGTCCACCACACGCATTGTGAGGGCATTAATAAATAACGCCTAGCAAATGAGCTCTCCATTCACATCATAATGCAGTGAGAAGACAAGCAGCAGGATTTTGTAGGCTTTTATAGCTCTTTAAGGGTTCATACTGGGGCACTTTTATAGTAATTTTAATAGCCGTTTTCTTTTTATCTGCCTCTTTTCACCTTTGTGCAAAAATCCATGTTAATTTGACCCTCTAGTGGTTAGCAACACTCCCAGCCCTGAGTAAAGAAGCAAGAGGGTTTGTAAGGGTGTAAAACGAGGCCCTTGCTGGAGAACGCTCTTTGAACTGGACTTTGGCGACCATAGTGTCCACTGTGTTGGTGCCCATGACGATAGGGTGAGGATAGAAGGAGGCAAAAAAAAAAAAAGGATGAGAACAGTCGATTCTTTTATTGCAAGTGATGGGATTATTGGGCAAGACCTACTTCAGTGTGCAGGCTTAGAGAAGGCTCGCAAACTCCATGGCAGAGAGCGTGAGTAAATCATGCACACAGCTGGATACTGTTTTACAGGGAAGCATGAAAATGACTGCTGATGCCTGTCAAGAACATCGACCTCTCCGTATGAAAGCTCCTCAAGAGCAGAGACGGCTTTCGATGGAGCAGATACTCTTGCCTTGTGAGGCCGGAATCGCAGCCAGAGACTGAATCATTCCTTTTTACTGGGATCTTTACCAGCAAGTTGGAACAAAAAAGCATAATTAAAATTATTTTTCTAGCTGTGAAGATTTTTTTTTTTCTTTTGGCTGATGGTTGCGACCGAAAGGCTGGCGGCACCCCTAGGTCCCACTGCTTGGTGCTGCTTCTTCTTCCAGTTCTGCTGAGTTTTTATTGTTGCCGTTCCTATTTTCATTACTTTTATCATCTTTTCCCACACAGCCACACGAGAAAAAGGGAACGAGGGGATGGGTGAGGGAAAGAATAAGGCGAGGACGAGGGAGATAGAGAAAGGAAGGAGGGCACCCTGGTGTGCTTTTCCATATTCGTTCTTGTTCGAAATGCTGATGACAGTGAATACGTTCACATTACCATGCTGAAGTGACTCAGATCAGATTTCATTTTTTTTTCGCCTGTTTTTACACAGATCAGATTTTTGTGGATGAATCATACTGGATTTAAGTCACTTTATATGTTTTCCTAGATCAGAAACCTATTGGATTCATGGGCATGGGTCTTTTTGGCCTGTATACCTGTGCTTAGTGATGTCATAATCAGTCATTACCAGCAGCAACCTGCAGGTTGTGTCTCAAACGGCACAGTGCTTCCTACACAGTGCTCAGCACGGATGATGAAACTACAGCTTCTGCACCAAAATAATGTGCTGGTTTTTAGAAAAGGAGCTGTGCAGATGACAGCTGAATATAAATGGATCTGTGTTACGCAAATTTCACAGTACTTGTGTAAAAGGCATTATTTAAAGACTTATATCACGCACTACTCAGGGCTTAGGGATTGATTTGGGACGGAGCCACATATCACGTATCAATGTGTGCATTCATGCCATTTCAGGGTCAGATTCATTCACATGACAGACAGGTACACTTTACTTACATTCATGAAAGTGAACCGTAAATATTGCCAAACCTGATCTGTGCAAAAAAACATAGGCTTAGTCTCTACACAGATTTTAAGCTTTCTCTGCCTCTCTTTCGACCTTTTCTAATGCCCCCACTACCATCAGTACTAATATCACTTGATCCCCACCCCCACTTGCAGCAGTTCACCCCCCACCACCCACCCCCTTAAGTCCAAGTCCTCCTGATCCCATAAATTCAGAGTGCGCTAGCAGCCCCGTTTGCCCCCTGCGAGAGACAAAACAAGCAAGGGCTGTTTTCCTGATTAGGCATGCAGAGTGCAAGGCAGAGGCTTCTAAATGAATCTCAAGCATTCTGCTATTTTCTTTCTCTGAATGGGGCTTGTCAGAGTGTGTAAGGCCCTCTGTACTCCAGTCTAGGTAATTGTGAGTTCACCAAGCTGCGAAGGCATCGAGCGTAGCCAACTCTTCCTCCAAAACCTCCCTGCTGCATGGAGACGGAGCTCTGCGGGGGGAAAAAAAAGTAGAAAATGCAAGCTGAATCTAATCAATTTGGCCTATTTGTTTATTTATTTCTGCTCCGCTGCAATGCAAACACACTGTTTTCCCAGCACAGCCCCTAGCACAGCTAGATGTAATATTGTGGTGCAGAGCGGTGCATTGGAAAGAATGATTTATCTTTAAACGGGCGATGCATTTAAAACAACACAAACTGGGTATTGGATTGTTTATGTAGCATGGAATATCATTATGCCTAACACAGTGTCCTCATCAGTACCGTGCACTTGTTGTTATGTTTGTGTGTGTGTGTGTGTGTAAAACTTAGCCAAGCCACATTAGAGTCCAACAGAAGGAGAAAACGGCACTTGAAGGACACTCTGAAAATGTTCCTTTACTTTAAGCCTCTTTTTTTTCCAGGGCTGGCAGTGCAAAAAAGAGGGGGAGCAGAAAGAGAGAGCGAGCAAAATGGTCTCTCATATTGGAATGGCTGAATATGAAAGCCCTTTCTACCCCCCACCCCCCACACACACACTCCCCCAGTCCCCACAGTCCATAGAAAACGATAAAAGGCAAAGGGAGAAATAAGAAAGGGGCAGTGGAATGGAATATAAAATATTTAGAGTACCTCCTCTTTCAGTGGTGGGAGTGTGAACTGTACTTATCTCTGCTTTGGATTATGCGTGTGTGTGTGTGTGTGTTTGTGTGTATGTGCGTGAGTGCGTTTCCTTTAGAGAGGTGGGTGGAGTAAAAGATGGAGAGGAAGACAGACAGAAAGAGAGAAGGATAGATGCAGAGGGACATGATAAGGACAGATCTGTAGCTAGTGAGACTAGTAGGCTTTCGGAAAAGCAAAGCAATTGAGAATGGATGCAGTTTGTTGGTTTGTTTTCCTGTTCTGCTTTTCCACACCAGGTATTAGAAATGCAGCTGTGCGAATGAATAAACAAATGCTAAACAGAACCACATTTTAATTTAAAATGTCTACATTCCCTCAGAATTCACTTAATAACTTCAGCCGATGCAGCACAAGCATGTAAGGACTTGCTGTTTCCTTTCACCCAGGCTTTCAAGAGCACTCAAAGGATTTGTGCATTGCTTTTGCTGTTACTTGTGAAAATGTACTGTCCAGCCCTTGTATATAGGGGTGGTGATGGTTACCGTGCTCTTGATGGATTGCTAGTAAAATCATTTTAGTATTTCAGCAAGGACACTGAGCTTTCTGTGTGCTATCCTGTTGTCAGACATCCTTTATTTTTGGTGGAACTGTGTTTGTTTGGTGTTAGAGTGGAGCGCACAGATGGATCAGCATGTGCAAATTATTTATTCATTATTTATTTTATGATAGTACAAGTAATGCATGACTGATGTGTAAGATATTCTTTTGTTATTCATGTATTTTCTCATGTAATGAGGTGGTTTGAGTTGAGGAAGTATCAAAAAAAAATCCATGAATGCATAAGATGGCCCATGCTTATTTATTTATTTATTTATTTATTTATGACCCTATCTGTTCTTAATGACTAAATCTTAGAAAATGGAATCTTATGTCTCACTTCTACTTTATATATTTAAAGCTATATGAAAAGTGATGTGTTACCAATGGAAATAATTGGTATATTTGTACACACATAAAATAAAAAAAAAAGTTGTAAAAACAAAAGCTCTTGTAAAAGCAAAGCTCTCCCAGAAGCGATCTGCAGAAGCCTGTAGAGGTTGTAAGCTCTCTCAGGCGCGAAAAGCTGAAATACTAAGAATCAAAACAGTAGATTAACTCCAAACATTGCCCTTGGCTTTAGTGCCCTTCACGTTCTCTGCAGATAGTGGGACACTGGGTTTTTTTTGTTGTTGTTTTTTTTGTTTTTTTTCCCCCCTTTTCTTTCCTAACCTTCATGTTCTTTCTTTTCTCACCCCTCCCCATCCCTCTCTCTCTCTCTCTCTGTGACAGAAGCTGGCGGTAAGAAGTTGTCCTGTGGGGACTCCAGCCAAGCCCCTCTCCCTCATCAAGCCGCCCAGCCAGAGCATAGCCATCTCCGTGGTGCCGGCCAAGGCTCCCGTTTCCATGGTGACCGCACACATTAACGGACAAAAGGCGGCGAGCTCTGAGGCGCTGCAGACGTCCCCCATCAACCTCCAAACGGCCAACCGAGCGGCAGCGGCCAGCGCACAGCCCCTCAGCCGCAGGACGGGGGAACTGTGCCACTCACAGGTACAAACGCAGCACACGGTAACAGCAGCTCATACAGGTTCATAAACGTCTGAAAATGGACCATACAGTACCCGTCAAAAGTTTGGACTGAACAGAAAAGTTCTCTGATGTTTTCCGCACTTTTTATGGATTAACAAGCAAGTGTTGCTTCTCAGACAGGGATTAAGCCTAGTCCGGATCTACACAGCATTCTGAAAAATAAAATCTTTTATTTCCTCCACTGGAGAATCCCCAGAATGTGGTAGACCAGGTGTAGACTTAATCCCTGTCGAGAAAACAACCTTTAAGGAACAACTACTGTAAGACGTATTGTGTTTCTTGCAAATTCTTACAAACAAGAGATTTAGACACACCCGACATGATTGGTGCATATTAGCATTCCGCAAAAATGACTTCTGAATAGGTTGATTAGGATGACACAGCACAATGAGAGTTTTCCAGCAGTTCATTTCTGGAGATGAACCAATCATGAATTGTTATGGCAGATTCCACTGTCTTTATAGCTACGCTGGCTGATGGCTGGTTCTCAGTAGATTTCTTATTTCCCTGATGCTGATGCTGATGGCTTATAGTACTTTCAGTTGGCCAAAGTTGTAATGTCACATTACAAACCTGGCACTTCCTGTTTCAAAATGAGCTGTTACCAATGTAAATAACCTCAAGAGCTAGAGGTTATACCAGTACAGGTGGGGCATCAGCACTTACATAAAGCCCTAGGGCACTTATCCACTTCACATTGTATGTTTTTTTTAAAAAACAAGCAGAAATATCACTAACAAACGGATTGCTGTTATCTTGTTAGTAGCAAAATTGTATGCTAATTGTATTTGTGTATCTTATAGGTTCCAAACAATGGCTTTAAAGTAAGCCATAAACTTAACCTTTATTTGTTTAAGAAACACATTTTTAACATTTAAGCATAATTAGAGTCAAATGTCTTTTAAAGATTCAGAAAATCATACATTCATCAATCAGTCCTTCAGGTGTGTCCAAGCATTTGAGTGGAAAAGCAGAACTGTAGAACGGAGTCAGAGTCGCGCATCTCTGATGAGGAGAGTGCAACCTCAGTGAATAATTTATTCAGGGAAGGTGATGAAAACAAACAGGCCTTTAAGCTCTAACAAAGCGAACATCTCAGCTGAATTTAAACACACTCATAATGTTTAGCGAGGCACTAAATATGGTTTAACAGTGACACTAGTGAGCTCTTCTCAGCACATGATGACCTCGACGTGTCTTAAAAGTGTTTTAAAAAGATTTTCTTTTATTGGTGAGAATATACAAGCTGCTTTCAATATAGTTTACAGCAATTGAATGTGACAGTTGTGTGCAGAAGTTTGGGTACATGTTGAAATGACTTGTCAGGCATAAAATACAACACGTCACCTGCAGAGAATATTAATGCACATGTTGTGTTACATGTAAAGGTGCTGTATTTGATTTCAGTTGTAAAATATATAATCTAAAATATAGTGAATGTTTTCTTCACAATTTGCTAGCTTTCCAGTCTGTTTACACTCTGGACCCAGCCCTGGCTCTGCACATGGTAAACAAAGAAAGTTGCTCAGAGTTCTGAGGGGAGCAGCATGTGTTCCCTGCTAGCCAAGTTTAAACATCAACTGTTGTTCAGAATCATATACAGTACCTTTAATGTGGCAATAAAAATGGAAAAAGCCATACAATCTGGACTGTGCAAAAGTTATACACTGAGATAAATATTGACTGGCATCGTCACAAACCAAGAAAACTGAATGGCTATCATGGTTATAGATTTAAAAATAATCAAATTAAGTACCTACAGAAATATGAGCCTTTGGAGATAAATGTTATCATCTGACAGTGTTGTGCTGCCGTGGTATGTAACACGCCTGATTATTTTTAACATAAAACTGCATGTGATCTAAATGAGACATTAGAAATGAAAGCTTCCGTTCAATCTGACCTCCAAGTGCCACTACAAAAACTCAATTGATTATGCTTTGTAGCTTGGCTTTACTTCCACAGGGCTACCTCTGGACTGCAGGAACAGGGATGGACGCGCTTCCCATTGATTTTTTCGGAAATACTAGGAGCCGGGTCGTCTTTAGTCTTTTAGAGCACGAGTGTTTTATAAGCACAATTTAAAACTCTACTCAACCACAGCAACCTTAGAAGAACTCGCACTTCACTCTGGCAGTCCTGCTGGGAAACAGCTATTTCCAGTCATGTGACGAAGCCTTCATTATGTCACACGAGCAGGTGTGCGCACAACCCCCCATATTCATAAAATCACATTTCCTTTTTAATGAGATACAGAGCTTCATCTCCGATTTTTCAGGATTGTGACACTAGTCCAGAACCTGAAGACATGGTGGTATTACTGTAATTGAGAACTGCCACAAAAAGACTAGTGGCGGATGACAAATCTGGGTCAGATACTAAATCCCTTTATTCTTTCTTTTTACTTTCCTTTTTTGGGGTGGGTTTAAAGCAGATGTAGCTACATATTACTATTGCTATCACATTTGGCTGATGTGACTTTGTAAATGCGAATGTGCTTTTTTTCAAGCAAATGCCAAAAACAATAAGACTGAGAAAGTAAATTCAGCAAAAAAGAGTGGATGCCCGACTGGCTCATGATGGAGCCATGTTTCATCAATGTGTCACTCACTGGGGGCGACGGTCGTGCCTCTGTGTTCTCGCATGAGTAGCCAGACCCCCCCCCCCACCCTCCTCCATCCAGCCTGTGTGTCTCTGACCCTCCCCCTCCCCCCGCAGATGTGTCAGGTTGAGGCAGAGTGGGGGGAGAGGGGTCAGGCAGTAGGATTGGTTTACTGCTCTTTATGGCTGTGGTGCTGTTTAGTGCTGTTTTCAGCCAACCCCCAGCTGCCAGTGCTCAAAGCTAGTTAGAAAGAATTGTCCCTAGACATAAGCTCAGCTAACATGTAGAGCTGGAGGTTAAGTCTTATATGCTAGATTACAGCAGTGTTCTTTGTTTAAGTGATATGAATAAACTTCTGCAAGTTTATTGTATTCCTAATGGAATCCAGTGTCTCTAGTTTCAGTTTTGGGTTTAATAGTTTTTTGGTCATTTTACGCCACTCTGAAGCATCTTGTTTTGGTAATTAGCTACTGTGTGTGTGGGTTATTAGTTGAAGTGATCAAATTATTTTAGTTACTGGCTAATATGAAAAAATGCACTGCATTGATCTGCCATTAATTACATAATAAATTGCATCCTTATTTAAAATATTTTTTCTCAACTGCTTATGAAAATATGAGCAAAACAAATTTTCTAAAATGTTAAAAGCATTGAAATTTAATTTCTAACTAGCTTCCAAACTCCACAAATTGAATATAAAGTAATAATTAAAACACAAATAATAATCAACACAGTGGCTTTTGGATGATGTAATCACATTTTTGATGCCAAACGTTCTGGTATTTTGCAGTGAAGAAAAAACAAATGGCCTTGGTTTACAGCATTGTACCATTTTCTGGATGTTTCAGAGTGTTTTGAAAGAACAGAGTTATAGCTACAGTAACAGGTTTCTGGCCTGGAAATCATCACAGAACGCTTCAATCAAAACAGGCTTTTAAGCAGTGGCATTCACTTTCTTAAAACATCATCACATAGCATCGTACAGTAATATGACTGGAAATTAAAATGATAGTTTTAGTGTCACATGTAGGAGCAGAAGCCATTTTGTGGGGTCGCTGGGGGAGTGGGTGAGGTGAGGGTTGGGGACAGGCCACCTGGCCGCTAATTTGGAGAGAGATAATGAGGTGTAAGTGTCCTGAGCACATGCATGGGTGCACACATTAAGAGCATTGTTCCAGAGCATTTTTCTGTGCGTGTGTGGGTGTGTGGATTTGTAGCACAGACTATTCAGGGCATTCGAGATCTGCTTTATTACAACAGCAGATTGATTTCAAGTCAGGACTGAAAACTCATAAAGCATCATGTGCCAAAACAGCTACCATTTTACTATCATAATGAAAGAGTTTGATCATTAATTTCAATCTAACTCAAGCACTATTTACACCAAGTGAAGATCCGATTATAGATTTAAAAACATAGTTAACTTCATAAAGTCAGTTTTGCCCATGGTAAGGGTTTATTGACACCAAGTAGATTAGTAATGACAATTCATTTACTGTTTTAGTTTTAATCACTGACACCAACAAATAGAGGGAACAATATTCTACAGGCTAGAATAGACACAGTTAAACATAAAGATGATAAAAACAGTCACTTCTGTTTAATAGTGCCCTTACCATCTTTATCCTTCTAATATTTTCTTCACTTGTGTAAGTTATTGTATTCTGTAACAAGATAGAAGAGCATTTCTGCTACAGTATGTTTGTGCTGCAGCCATGATACATAACAGCACTCTGACAGGTCAGCCTGATATTGGGAATAATCAGCACTACTGTGTGTGCGTTTTAAAACTTGCATCCATCAAACGTTGTTCAGTATGAGAAGCCCTTTACAGATTAAAATACAAAAGAGAAACAGAAATGTAAATCAATACACCGGTTTTCAGGATGGAGATGGTATGGGGGTTACAGTGATAACTGTGTTGAATATATTGTATGATATGTTCAATAATCCAATATGTTTAAGTTATAAAGAGGTGTGTATTGTTTCCCTGGACTGATACTGCAGTCTGAGTATGAAAATGTTTTGAAAAAAAGAAGAAGAAAAAAGATTACCATAGTGCAGATGATGATCAAATGTGTTGATTACAACAGCAAACCCTGGGTCATGACTAAAAAGACATTAGTAATTAGGGTTTCAGTATTATCAGTCATACACTGACAGTTCATGAATATGTTTTCTTTAGGTGCCATTTATTTTTGTCAAACTGTTTTTAAAAGGGTACTAATTTCAGTTTTAATTGTTGATGCATTTCATGGCGCTTTAACAAAATTGGTCTCAAACAAGTATGAACTCAGTCTGACAATCTGTCTTGGTTAATTGCTGGAGAACTGTGGCAATTTAGGTTTTTTGGATTGTGAAACTATTCCTTTAGAAGGAGTACTTTCCATTTTTTATGGCTTCTTCTTGACAGGTTATTTAAGCAGTCTTTATCCACCTTAAACAACAGCCAAGGTCATCTCTGTCTACAGTCGGCCAGCCTTGTCAGAGCAGCAGCATGATGAGCTGGACACGTAGCATTTAAAGTGGCAGCCATTGGCATTGCCATTACTGCACTTTCACTGAACAATTTTAATTGCAGTGGCAAAAAAACTGTCCACACTATGTTTCAATTAGTCCCCTTTCCCATTCACATCGATGTATGTAAACATGCATACTCAGCAGCTCTTTTAGTATACACTCCCATTCCAAACTGAAGTGGTTATACACACATCTGGGAGATGTGGCAACTGAGAGTGAAGACTTTAAAATTGTCATTCAGAGAACACCTTATTTTTCCATTTCCATCTCAGGAAAAATAATCAAAAAAGAGGACCCTTTCACATGTTGGGTGCTTTAGATTGTTTTGAAGGAACAGTTTGAAAAGCTATAAAAGTATTTTCTTGGATGAATCTGAGAATAAAACAGTTCAATTAAACAATATCCCTATTTGGTCGTTTCAAAATAAAATGTGAGGTTATGTTATTTTTCCAGAAAATACTTATAATAATTATGGCCTGTGTGTGTGCAGAAAAATACATTTTGGTATTAATGACTGTAATGGGACTGGCTATGGGATTTGCCTTCCTGCTTTCACATAAACTCCGTTTTGAAAATCTACAAGGTGATTTAACGTATATTCTAATACAACTGACTAATAATAATAATATTAATAATATTATAGTATTATTATAAAACATGTATACAGACTAAAATTCAGCTGATTTTTGTTACTAGGCCTTCCCTCATCAAACTGAAATACCTGTAAACACAGCTTGAAGCTAGCTGCACCTAAGCAGCTGCCCATGGAAGGCTAAATGAGTTAGCTAGCAGTTGCTAAATCTAAAGACTTCTCAGGGGAGCTATCTAAACTGCTGGCCTTGCAGTAAAGGAGCAAGATGGGCACCATGCCTGTGCCAACGTCCATCCTCTGTGCTAGCGAGCACCAGTCCCACACTCACTACTAATGGGCTCCCACATGTGAGCTACACGGATAGCATTGAGTGCTAATTGAATTGCCCAGCGCCTACATGTTCACAGAGGGGACAGAGGAAGAAGGGGTTGGACTGAAGTCAAGTCCTAACTACTCTGTTTTTTTTTTTTTTTTAAAGAAAGTGACAAAACACATGACCTGTGCACATTGCTAAATTTCTTTGGGATCAATAAAGTATCTATCTATTTGTCTATTTATGACTTGGGTCCAGTTGTAGTCTGTGTTTCAGTAAGAACCAACAATATATTGGTTCTTAGTTATTAGTTCTTTCTTCCATTTGGTGAATCTGCCAAGATGTGATTAGAATATGAAGATTGCATTTTTTAATTTTATACTACATTGGCAGGTTTAATGTAGCTAACAGGTTATAGAAGCTTATAGGTACACATTAGCATCATGCAAACAAAATGAACAAATAGACAAAATTCATACTCCAATTGTCCCAAACCATATTATTGTTTGTAAGAATGAACAAACGTTTGCCCATCCAATTTCATATGTTATAAAATAGACATAGTGTTAGAAATTAAGATTCTCTATTTATGCAGCACAAAGATGAGTTGTTTATCCCTTCAGCTAGAAAAGGTAAATCTCTTGGTCAGGACCATTGAAATACTGCTGTGGGAAGGAAGTAGGCATATTTACAACAGATGTAGGGATGGTCAAATCATGTGTATGAATGAAATTGTAAAATGTGTTTTACTAATGAACTTTTTTATATTCAGCTTCGTTTTACATATAGTTTGATATATGTGAGGATTTTCAGTTATCCATCATAAGGGCTCTTTAAGCTACAGAGTGTATAATGGCTTTTTTTTTTTTTTTACACCTGATATATTCAGTGCAATCATAGTGACTTCACACATCTGTGCCTTCTTTGGACGTGTGGGTTTGTGCGTGTCAGTGTGTATGTGGCGGGGGAGGGCTCATAGTGAATTGTTTTGTCAGAGGAAGCTCAGGACAATCCAACAGTGGCAGCAAATCAGTCCTAGTCTAATCTTTTCAACAGCATGAACAGAGCTGAGTAAAACACAAATCCAGCCCAGTAGCAGCACTGTGTTCACAGCTGTGTGCTCCCTCTCTTCTGGCTGCTTACAATTCAGTCCTTCTTTCATCCAGCTCCATCTGACTATAGTATTCTCTTTCCTCCTATAAAAGTTTCATCCCTGGATGTGATTTCCATTCAAGCCCACCTGCTGGAGATGGGGAGAGCATAAAGCATACATGCTTTTCTGGATAATTTTGATCATTCATGTCGCCCCCAAGTGGTCTTGGGTAGTATTGTACCCCATAGGTCTAATGGAGAAAAGAGAATCATCCATTCCATATTATTCCTTGTGTCATTGAGGTGCACTGTCAAGGAAAGCTTTAAATAAATGTTTTTTTGTTATACTAAAAACGGTAGTAAAGTGGAAGATACAATCAAAGAATCAGGAAACTATCTGGTTGGTTTTAGATTGTTTTATTTATCTTTGCTCTCAGTGTTTTATAAATAATTAGCTTTTTATATTGCCTTACACAAATCTATTACTATTACTACTACTATCTAAACAATGTGAGCTAATTAAAGGAATTGATTAGCACAAAGCTAATGGCAGCTTTTTCAACTTACCCCAGATTATAATCCAGCTAGGACAGGTCTAAAACTTGAAAGAACAATAATTTTAGGGGGAAAAAATAATAATTTTAGGTGTTTTCTTAAAAGAATTGTTAATTGTAAACTCTCCAAAATTTTCTTTAGTTAGTGCTGGAGTACTGAGGTTAATGTTGCTAACAAACACTGGAAGCCAATATTAGCCCAAACATTTTTCATAAACATAACCAAAAAAGAAGAAAGACAAGACAATATTGTCTCTTTTCTTACAAGGCTTTATAAAAATAAATGCTAGCTTTTAGCATTTATCAGTCATCAGAACCATAGCTTTTGTTTATATAAGCTTTAGCCGCCATGTTATGTTAACATGTTAGCATTGCCTTGGACAGTGACACAAGAAAACTGTGCCCAGACATTTAAGCAGGGAATTAAAAAAAAAAAGCCCAGAAAACATACATACAGTGCATTGTATCTCTGTGCTTTAGTACTAAATCAGGTAGTAGTTTGCCTTCTTAATGAAAAATTCAGTTGTGGGTACTGACAATATCACAATACGCTTGAAAAGCATATTGTGCCATATTTTAATGTCATTTATAAGAATATAATAAAAAACCTTTATATTAATCACCCATACCTACACAGTAAAAACCCAAACAATGTGCCTTCTAATCTGAAAATAGAGGATATCGTACATGGGTACATAATTTATAGCAATAACAGCAACCTAAACAGTGATGAATTTAGACAGCCCTTGTGACATGAACTATTGGAGGGCTCAAAGATTCATTTTTATGAAAAGCATGGCTGCACCGCATCTTTCTTCAGCACAAAGTCGATGAGCTAGCACCCATAAGAGGCATTAGGACCGAGCCATTGCTCAGAAAGATCTAAATCTCATTCACTTACATCTAAAGTGGAATTCAATGGGATGCCATGAGCCGCATGTTGGACCATATTTTGTACAGTAATCAGTTCTTACGAGAGCTCAGCAGTTGAGGGAAGGGGGGAATAGGCTAAGAATAGTCAAGTTAAAATGAATTGTCAGTATATTCCAAAACATATATAAGAACACATGGCATCTTCCCAGTACATTTCATATATTACTTTCCCTCTGGGCTGTAGTTGAGGCCTAGCTGTGATGATCTGCTTTAATTATAAACTCAGCAAACTACATTTCCCATCTTCCCCATTTCCTTTTCCTGGAATGAGCTGAGCCACAGTCTCACTGATGATCTCGATGGGTGGTGGCATTTATGTGCTGCCGGTTGTAAGAATGCCAACCCAAGCATGATGGAATGGGCTTAAAGCCAAAGGGAGGCTGCACCTGGTCAGTTCAGATAGATAATACCTTGATTTGGCTTATTGTCGAAATCGTTTTAAATACTTTATAATGCGAAAATCTGAGAGAATCATTTATTAGTTGAATTTTCAGTCAACGTGGCCATTAATTATATACAAGGTATTGATTTGTTGGCCTCAGCCAAAAAGCAGAAAACATATATTTAACAGAAATTAACACAAAAGCTTCCACAACTCCAAAAATATATATTTAATATCAAAGTTGTAAGTATTTTGTGTGTCCATGCTGTTGACAAAACCCCCCTGACCCGTCATCTGCTTATAGCCAATAAAAACAACAATAGCTGATTGGTTTATTGTGTTTGTGTCTTAGCATGCAGTATTGAAATGCTGGAGAAAGATTAGATGGAGTACACGTGCCTATGAGAAGTTTCAAATTTCCCTTAAAACAGATTCACACTGGATTACCAACATCCTGAAATGTGTGCAAAAGCGCTCATTATAAAGTTTCAGCTCTTGTATGAAACTCTCCATGCATCATAAGTGGGTGCAGAGTCTGGATGCAATTGCAGACTTAATGGATGATTCAAAAACATTCTTAAGGTCAAGATGAGGGCAGACAATCACATCAGAGGCAAAGACAGGCTCAAAAATAGAATAATAGGCCAAAAAGTTGAAAAACAAAAACAGAAAAATGCTTAAATAACATTCTTAGTGCTCAAGGAATAGACAACAGACTTCACAATGAATGAACGTCCATGGAGTTCTTTAAAGAGGCGCTGATGAGGCTCTGGTGCGAGAAGGCAGGGCTGGTGATCAGGGAGGAGATGAGCAGGGTGGAGGAGACGTGAAACTTGTCTTTTATCCAAAATGGGATGCACTCAGTTTTGGCATTCATATTTTCCTATGAGCAGCCGATGATGTCCATCACTTGTAATAGGCATTTTGTTTAATCTATGTCCTTTTCTCTACTTTGTTCTGTTGTCATTTCAGAGTGGGAGGAAGGATAGAAGCACCTGTAGATTTATTCATATATGAGGCAAGATCTGGCCCATGGAGATTGCTCCAAAATTTAAGTGGTTCTGTACTAAAACTCATTTTCCACAAAAATATGATGAAACTGACATGTCATTTGCCCAGGTTTAATTTCAGGTTATTTCTACAGTTCATTGTGTAGTATATGAAACTCATGGGAATCCTTTCTGATATGAGAGCCTGAAAAATGACTGACATCACTGAGAAATAAAGGTAATAATTGCATTACAGCACCTCTCTATGTAAAACTAACCCTATCTCAATACTACTTTTGATTGGTTCTTAGATATTCATCTTGAATTCATCTGGCTGAGTCTTCTTAAGCTCTCCCCTACTGAAATGGTTCATGCCAGCGCGATAACACACGGTATAAGGACAAAGTGAAAGTCACACGAAAACACAAAATAGTGTCAGATCCAATTTCATCATTCAAAGTGGCTCTTTTATGCAGGCATGTTCTTTGAGTCTGCTTCCTTGATGAGCTGTCAGAGTTCTCTCTGTCAATCTAGAGAACCACAGCTCACACAGAGCGAGAAGAGACCCAGGTTTACACAGAGAGACGGGGAGGTGTGTGTGGAAGCGTGGCCAGGACGAGAGCGAGAGAGAAAGAGGGAAAGATGGAGAGAGAGCCTTTCATCCTGAAAGCCAAGGAACGACAGAAACAAGAGAACGCATACTTACAAGAGAAATGTGTCTGTTAAAGCTCTCTCTCTGTTGCTTTCTCCCTCTCTCTCTCACACACACACTTCTCTATCCAGTTTCTTCTCCCTCTCTGGTTCCCTGCTGTGTCTGTATTTCCCCAAGCTCGCAACTAATACATGAAACAACATGGCAAAAAAGATAACAGTATCTGAAACAAAGCAGTGTCCTGCACTCTACTCCTCCCTTGCTCTCAGTTCAGAAAGATGAAGCATCCTCAGCTTTACTCTCTGTGCTTTAACGTTGAGATCTTAAAAGGATGGTTACTGCTGTTCAGAACTGGATTAAATTCAATTTCAGGATATTCTCCAAATATAACAAAGTATCGCTGTATTTCATTACATTATCAGAGCATTGTAATATAATAATATAGCACCTTTCATACATAAATGCAGCTCAAAATGCTTTACAGAGTTTCCACAAGTCAAAAATGACAAAGTATATTGTTTACACGAATGAAACCATACAAAATGTGCCACTAGCTTTCCATTCAAGCTACGTTTGTTTGGTTGAGTGACTCATAAAACAGTGAAGTGCAGGGAACAGCTGTACGTCTCCATCATTATAAACAGCACAAATGCTCACAATCACGTAATCATAAATACATTCAATAACTTTGTTTGTCTATTTTTTTTCTAGTACACTTTTATATACACTTATGTGAGGAGATTATTTAAAGTTGTAATGTTTTAATGTTCATGGACGGACACTTTGGTCAAACAGTGCGTGCCATACATAAACCAAGTACATACTTCTTCGAGTGCTTTTCTTTCTACAGTGTGTGATGGAATAACGATAAGTGTAACTTGGAGCCTGTTCAACACTTTGTTTCAGAGTTGGTAAAAGGTGCTTGATTCTTTTCTGGTGCAGGACGGTGCGGTCCATATCTGACTCAATTGACAGATTTAGAAAGCACTAAAACCACCGAGAAACAGCAGTAATATTTACATTAACACTTCTCAGCGTTAAACTAATCCTGTGTGAATAATTTCTAAGCCCCTGAAAGACACATTCAGACTTGACTGAACCGACTGGTGCCGTACATCAATACAATCCTCTGGAATATGGAAGAAAACAAACAAACCGAAACACTTCAAAAGGGTAACCAATTATAGACCGTTCCTGTGTCCAGGCTTTGAATATTTGAATTTGATTTTGTGCCGGTGCCTTTGAGCAGCACACACTAGGAGAAGCTGGAGCTACACTGTGTATTTTTGGCTAAGTAAGGCAACACCCAAGGCCAGGGTAAAATGTCAGCGTCTGAAAGCCTAATGTGTGCCTGCTGAAAAGGTTTTTCAATTCAGTGAGCGAGAGAAGAAAAAAATAAGGCTAAACGCTTCTTTTTTTCTCCTCTTGACAGCCGTGAAGGAGGAGACAAGGGACAGTGGCCGATGAAAGAAACACTTAAACTCTTCTTCTTATCCTCTTTTTCCATCCTTCATCCATCCACCCCCCCATCCCTTCAAAATGGCAAGTGAAATTGGGTCCAGTCCACCAGCCCTAGAGAGGTTTTGAACTGTGGGTGGGGCTCAGGAAAAAAGGTCTTATACCTTGATAGAAAATTTGTGGGTTTGTGGGTGTGTGTGTGTGTGTGTGTGTGTGTGTGTGTGTGTGTGTATATATATATATACACACACACACACACATAGCTGTGAAACAAACAGACGCCCTGCCTGGCTATCTCACTCAGATTGAAGATAGTTTAGAGAAGGGCTGTTGGGGGGGGAGGCTGGGGGAGCAATAACACAGCGCTCTCCAGACAGCCTCAGTGGCCTCACTGCCTTTTATTCATTACTTTTAAAAAAATATAGAACAAGAAATAAAGCGACTTCAAGGTTACAGCACTCTTGCTCAAGAGGAGGCCTAAGAGAAGCTTGGTGAGCTTTGGGGGAGTAGGGGGCAGCAATTACGAAAATGAATGCCCTCACCGAGTGTGAATTTTCATCTTGCCTGTTGCCATGGGAACGGGCCTTTACCCCCCCCATCCCCCCCTTTTTTCTCTCTGCTTTCTGAGGCACAATGGAAGGAAGGGATTTTTACAGCAGGAGAGAAACTGATTGGGGTTATGTTTTTAAAGAAGGATGGAGAGGGGGCTCAAACTTTTCTTCTGATTTGCTGATTGGGCTCTGAGAAGAAGAAAAACAGATAATACAAGGCTTACTGTACTTATAAAGGAATAAAGGAAGGAAAAAAAGTGAGCTAAAATAGTGTAATCTTCAGAACAATCTGACAGTGTGCGGAATGCACCTGAAAATTCAATGCGCACTCAGAAAGACCTGTTATTCAAAATAGCAGTTATTATTACACTTGAGAGGTCATAACCATGAGATTATGGGCTAGACTGCAAGCGATTACAGAAAGCATGTTATTTGAGTCCTAAGTCAAGCTTTCAGTTGATATAGGTCTGTCACTGTAAGTTATTATACCATATCTTCATATTAGGTTTAGTAATAAATCCTCTGAAGGAGTGAAAGGAAAGGGAGGAAGAGTTGTATTCTCCTTCATCATTATATTCTGACCTTCAGGACCAAATTTACCGGTCAGGGATAATTCTTTGCCCAATTTCTCACAGTGATGCCTCTGTCAAAAAGACATTTATGAATGTCACTCTATTCCCCTCCCAGCTCCAACAGGACAGTACATGTACAGCATGGTCAGATGGTTTAGATTGTTGTATACTTTTATATTCTTCTATGTTCTGCACGGATGACATTTCTTCACTGTTGTATTTAGTTTTATTCTTAAAACATCAGCAGATGTTTAATTGGAATGATATTCCAAGCATACGTTTTCGGTTGTATGTATTATACTATGGAAGAATAGAATGCTGGAATGTCTTCACTTTATTCTTTTACTGCATGCATGAGTTAATATTAAATATTCATGTAAATGTGTTGGAATCGTATGTGCCAGAAAAATTAGGATATCTGCATAGCCCACAGTTGTCATTCTGGTTCATTCCTAGTTTGCATGATGTTCATTGGTGGGTGTAACTTACATTACTTGCAAGTGACATTGCCTCATAGCACCAGTACACAATTAAACTGCAAACTTTAGTCATTTCGTAAGTATTTTCTGGCTCATTGACTTTGTCATTTGGGGTAAAGGGGGAGGGGGGGGGCACTATCTAAAGTATAAGTGAATATTATATACGAAAATAATTTGCTTTCTTGAGTATTTGACTTTTTTGTACTGAACAAAGTGTCACTGCCACTCATCTCCAGGGGTCTGGGACCTCTTTAGTTACTGTCTGTAAGAAGCTTGGTGGTGTTATTTCTGTGTTTGTGTGGGTTTCCTCTCACAATCCAAAAACCGGTGGTAGGTGGTTTGGGTGTGCACAGTTCTGTGACTGGGTGAATGGGTGATGTCTGCAGAGGGCATGTTTGCTGTAGTGTTATTCAGGTATGCTAATGTCAGGGATGCAATAAAGTTGAGCAAAATTGAATAGAATCACAATAGGTTTTTATATTGAAGCCTTTTCGCCATGGTAACAGCAGAAACCATGCTTGTGGATGTATGTTTGCACTCCATCCAGCAGCTCGACCTCTTCAGGGTCTTAAGTCTCAGCTCGGTGTCATGTTTCAGGCCCACTGTGACAATGTGTTGTCTTCACTAATCTTCTAATCAGCTGCTGTCCACCAGCATTGTTTAAACTGGCAATGGAGAAAATACTGCAAACATGGAGAAAGCGTTACCGCAGAAACGTGAGACCACTTCCGAGCCAAACATGCTGTGCCAACACCAGCTCTGAAATACACTCTGTAAGCGAAAGCACATAAAGGCAGACCTTAGCAGCTTACCAAAACCTCTGTTTCATTACTGTTTTACAGGTGTTTACAAAAGGCTGGACACCCCTAGCCAAATGAATAGGTTTTGTTGCTTTTCTGAATACGCAAATGTATCCGCTACATGTATTTTCTGCATATTTTAAAAGGTTGTGTCATTTGCTGTGTTCAAAGAACTAGGAAAAAGGAAGCGTTAACAAAAATAGTCATCCCTTTTTTGACAGTTAGTTGAAACCTAGTAAATATTCTTAATTTTCTTGTATGTTAGTGTAACAACATTGTGTTCCAGTTCATTTTGGACCATTTCCATTCACCCATTTGTGTAAAAATGTGTACACAGCATCAAAGCCTGTTAGTGTTTTCAAAGAGTGCAAAAATAAGGGTGCTATTTTTATGGACTGTGATGTTCCCACACTGTAATAAAGATGTCACTAAGCAGTATGATGCATTTCAGCCGTATTTGGAACATGCAGTTTTTTTCTTGTATTGCATTACCCACATGAGAAGGACAAAGAAGCCATGCAATATTTTTAGCCTCAGACTGAAATTATGCAAGGAGACAACTGCAATATGGGAGAAGGCCAGGCGGTTCACATAATGCCCATGTCTGGTGTATTAATAAAAAAAAGTAATTATTAGCTTAAGATTAGGAGCTGCTTGTGTGGCCTCTCCCCCCAATCTCTCCCCCTGCAGCATGCTTTCTCCCAGCCAGTACAATCTCATTTCACTCACTAGAGATCATTAGTCACCAGGCAAGGGAACGCCGTGTCAGCGTTACTGAAATCTACACTCAAATATATTAGACTTAAATCCTCAGCATAATGTCTGGAACACTGAGAGTTCAGTATGCACTGGTAATGGAGAATAATCATGTGCATGTCATGACAGTAGCATATGGAAAATTGAGCTTGACTTACAATATTTTTTGCTTTTCTTCTGCAGTGAGCTGAGCACTAAATATGCTGAAACCTACCCTGTTGGTTCTGTTGTGACTGAAGTTTGTTTTGTTTTTGTTTTATATAAAATGGGCTTATATAAAAATGCTTTTGAAATGCATTATTCAATATCTTCAAATGCCAGCCCTGAAGTCCATATGTAGGTAGCTTTCAAATCAGTGGTTAATAAACCTCATATGTATGCACTCAGTTTTCAGCACTAAATGGTAATGAGCATCCCAGTGTGATACGCCTCTCAGAAGCCTGAATAACAGTGCGCAATTAAAGATAAAAAGTCAGTGACTCTATTTATGGCATATCTTTAATTTCAGCAAGTTGAGATCACCTGCAGGTTTAACCGGTGTTGAGTTTACCATGTTTCCCTTTAACAGTTGTTCAAAAATGACATTTACTGCTGAAAATATCTGAGGATTAAATGGATGACTTAAGTAATCAACAAATGAAACTGGGGAAAAAATATTCATCTTAAGAAAACTCAATTACACAAGAGGCGGGCTGGTCACAGCACAAGTGCTCATGTGGCGATCCTCTGAACAGTCGTTTTGTTATAGCAGAATAATGAACTCAGCTTCGTTTCCTGTGTCCTTGCGCAGCACATACATTTCAATATATTTTCTCTGGGGTGAGCACTTCCTGGAGCAGGGAACAGAAGTGGGCGTTTGTTTTTTAGCATCCTTCATTTCAGAGAGCTTTAAAAAAAATGCTTTTTACAGTTTTTTTCTCTCACTCGCTTACTTATTAGCTTTGACCCCGTCACTCAGTGACAATTTCTCCAGAGCTACATGACAAACTGAAGGCGGTTAAATCCAGAGTCTTTATCTCATTGTGCGTTTTTTGTAGTTGATGTGGATGATCTTAGATGTAATGACCAGTTAAGCTAGCTTCAAGCAATATTTGATGGGTCCTATTTCTTTCTAATGGGCAATGGAAAATCACTCATTGTCCTTCAAGTGTTTTTTTAGAGTACTGTAGTGGTTAATGAGCACTGCTACCCTCCAAAAAAGAGACTAAAGTGTGATATCCAGTTTGAGAAACTTGGGCAGCACTGCATTATGCTAAGTCTGTAACATGATTAAACATATTGTGCTAAATGCTATATATGTAAATGAAGCATAACATTTGCATTTGGAATGGCATTATTTTGGGTGAGAGCCTCCACTAAATTCCATACATGCAAATGTAAATGGTGAGGCTAAAAATCAGGTTTAACAGTTATTTTGAATCAGTAATGAAGTGTTCTTGTCTGAATTTTGTTTCTTCAGTTTAGCACGGAAGCTACAATGCTAACATAGCTAAGGATTTATAGAAACTAATAGCCACCAGGTTACCATTAGCACAAATGAAGCAAACTACTGTCACCAAAAATGTCATGGCTTATGGACTTTGTTGTTTAGATTGTTGTGGGGGGTGAGGGGATGATATCTTGCCTCCGCTGGATAAAAAAAGCATTTGGTAGCCAGTTTGCCTTTAAGAAAAATATTAACACTTGGACTTCTCTCTTCCCCAGATGTTGGGAACTCTCACTGCAGTCCCTATCAAGGTGCCTCAGGTCAGCTCTCTGCATCGGCTGGCCGGGCAGTCGCCCACTGTGCTACCTCAGGTAACACAGACACATATTCCACAGTTAAATGTACTAATACAATCCTATTTCAACCTCAGGCACCACATAAAAACAGACACATTACATCCTATTTCTGTCTGTATCAGGGTTGTAAAACGAATGTATTGTAGCACATTATTGGAGAGATAAATCCTGTGCCAAAAAAAATAAATAATTAAAAAAATCACAGTGGCATCTGTGAGAGTGTATAAGTGCAGCTGTATGCAACAGTACAGACACCCCCTGGTCAAATTACATGTTTTGCTGATTTTCGAGTTAACGCAACAACTATCTAAGGAACAAACTAAAGTATGGTTTTTGTTTTACAAACTGTAATCATTACATTTTAAAATGTACAAATTATCATTTTTAAAATTTGAAAAAAGTAAAGCATTCCATTATAAAAATGTACCATATAATTTGCACACACTACATTTTATGTGGACTTCTATTTTGAAATTTCAGCAAATAAACAGTAGTTAAATTTGTCTTTAATCCACTTGAAGAAAATATGTGTTTATCTTCAGCAAAAAATCAGCAAAACATATCAGTGACCAGGGCTGCCCAAACCTTTCTCTCTGTAGTTTCATTCAAATGGTTTAGTCAGTGTCTAGTACACTTAGACATATATTTTCTGGTTCAAAGGGCAAACAGTGTCTTAGTTGTCTTTAGCCTGAAATACAGGGATAGTACGGTAGTATAAGATGACCCTGATTTAACCCTTCTGAAACTAAACATAGAACTACATGAACTGGCACAAAGTCTTAGAAGTTCATCCCACTTAGACACAGATCTAAGAGCACTAGAGTTTCTCCAGAGATGTCCTCTGGTAAGGGTAGACTATATACCCATATATGGCAAATCTCTCTTTCTAGTAGCATCAAGTTCATCACAAAGGGACATTCAGTGCATCAGCTTTTTTGCATTCCTCTAATCTTCACGAAGGAACATGAACACAGCATCAAAATGGTGAAGCCCTCATAAAACCAGTATTTGAGCACAACACGTCAACAGTGAAGCATGGAGCAGAAAATCAAGTCTAAAAGAGACAGCAGTGTGTTAGAGAACAGGCAAATCTGGCAGGTTATCCGATAAATCTCACAGCTAATAAATCTTTAAGGCTCAGGCTTCCCAGTGTGGGCTGCTTTTGGATGCAATTAATCTCTGCTGCAGTTCAGCTCGTTTGTTTTCATTGGTCTTCTTAGTGGATCAATGGAGATGATGTTTGATAAGGTCACAGAATGAAAACCTCATTTGTGTAAGTATCAATGACACCACAGGGGGGCAGTATAGCTCCAAACTAAAGACCCTAATCCTCAGCCAAAGAGAGAGTGACTCATACAGACCTCAGACGAAACTGTGTGGAGTCATTGGTCTGGACAAATGAGACAAAACAAACACACGGGCTAAGGTTTGCAGCTCTTTATAGACGGTCAACATTCCTTACACAACTTGCAAAACAGTGTGTTTATTTTATACATACTAATTTTACATGCTCCTAATAGTTTTTTTTTCTTCCGAGATAAATGTACAAATATAGCATTTGTAGCTTAAATCAGAAACGATGGCACAGCAGGTAGTGTTGCAGTCACACAGCTCCAGGGACCTGGAGGTTGTGGGTTCAAGTCCCACTCACAAGACAACAAAAGAACAAAACAAAAAAAGTTAATGGTACCAAATGGTCATCCCTGTTTGTAGTGTGTTTCCTTAGTGATATGATTGAGCTTAGCATGACCAGAAGCATTAAATAGGGTGTGAAACATTAATTTATGTTTTAAGGAGTCTAAGAGATTGGTATATCCTCTGCTTTGAATAAACATTCTACGATTAAAAGAAATTAGGACATTAAAGCTTTCTTTTAGCATTCTAACTTTGTCTAATTATGATTTTCATCCTAGAAGTGTGTGCATTAGCAGATAGTAAATGTTGAAATGGGCCAACGTTCGGTTCTTGTTGCCAGCAGGTTAGGCCAAAGACTCTGATCCCGGACAGCCTTCCCCACAGCCCGTGCCAGGAGCAGCAGTCCAGCCAGCCCCTGAGCCAGCCCCTGACCCTGCCACGGGGCACAGCTGTGCTCAGCCCCAAGAGCCAGGGTCCAGCGCTGCCCATCGCCAACAGCACCTTCAGCCCAGAGAGAGTGGCTGGGGGCCAGGGAGACGGTTCCCTGGCCGGGGTCTCGGCTGCCAGCCCTGGGGTCGCATACGCCATTATTTCCTCCGCCTCAGCATCAACAAATGGAGTGACCACCATGAATGAGACTGTCAAAGTCCAGCCGCTGATTTTCAGCCCAGACAGCAAGGTCAGAGGCCAGACTCATCACATATACCAGCTTAAAACTTATCACCACAGCACGTAAATCCTGATAAATCTGTGTGAAAGCTTTACACAATCAGGTTTTTTTTTTTTTTTTTTTTTGACCGCAACAAGTCCTCTGACCCATATGAGAGTAAAAGTCTGACCATCTGATCCGACACTATTATGATTATAGAGTAAATCTAAATGATTACCACCCCTGGTTGGGGCGTGCCACTAAATGTCCAAATCTAATTATATGCTTCTTAAATTTTAATCCTAAAACATGAATAGATACAAAATACAGTGGACATCACTTTGTGGCTCATAGTCTAATCAGCAGTAGATCTGTTTTCTTAAAGGCAGCAATGTGTACATGTTTTTATGATCTGCCCAAATAACCTCTTGTTTCTAACAGTTAAAAGTGCCCTGACACTGTAATGCTTTCGGGAAACGGCTCTTGATTGGACAGTTTAATCTTGCTTGGGCCTTGTGTCTGATGAGTAATTCTTTAGGATCCCAGAGTGGCTCAAACCAAGGCTCACCTCGGTGTATAAGTTTTGCTGTAGTAATTAATCTCAAGGCGCTATGAAAAATGGGCTACGGTTGACACAGGGAAGATTGGTGAGGCTCATTACGATGTCGTTAAGAGAGCGGTAGCCCTCACGGCCACTGGCCACACCTCTCATGGCCCACATTTTTCTACTACACACTATAGATGACAGAAAAATTATGCATCCAAACTACAGTAAAAAACTGAAGGTTCTGTTTCATTTAGTTCTTGTTTTTTTTTTTACGTGCAGCAAGAACATGGTCTATTTGCCCTCATCTAAGGCAAGAAGTGCTATTTTACCATAAATCAGGAATAAAGTGTTTGAAAACAAAAACGTGTTAATGTATCAGATGTATTCGAAAAGCTAGTGTAGGGAATAACCATTAGAGTTAGGGATTCAAAAACTACAACAAAATGAATATTCATGGTGTCATTAACTGATTTAAAATCTAATTCATTACATGGCAACGTGCAGAAAAAAAAAGAGTGCCATTGATATTCTCTATTTATTTTGATAGTCATAACTAGCTCTGCTTTACTGGAACCTCGATCATAATCATGCTCACATCTCTTTGTCTTTGGTTGCCTTTGCTGTTTGCAGGTGATTATTATCCAGCCCCAGATCCCCAGTAGCTCTCAGGGTTCTTCAGGTCCTCCAGCTGAGAGCCACATACAGGAACCCAGCCCTGCCCCCACCTCCCCACAAAAATCCAAGAAGAAGAAGGAGGAAGACCCAGAGGTAAGGTCACTGTCTGTTTGTGTAGAATCTGTACAGTCCTCTGAATCAGTCTTAAACAGCCAGGATTGACGTGCAGAGAAACAATGATTCTGTACAAAGAAGTGACAGCCTCAGGAATCGGCTGTCTAAAAATATTGGATCCTGGAGAGTCTGTGTCCTAGATTTATTTTTTCCACCTGAAGCAAATCCATATTGGATACTTACTGTGGCAATTTTGGCAACAATTCTTCTTTAGTTGTTAGCTGTACACCGTAGGCAGATAAGAAAGAGGAAACTCAGAAAGATTCTAACTGGGAAATCATAACTGACATGCTTGAAAAGTTAAAACATCGTATGTTATTGTTTTTGTTCACCTTTTAGAAAATTGCCTTCATGGTAGCCCTTGGCCTTGTCACTACAGAACACTTGGAAGGTAAGCTGAAATCAAAATAGCACACATGCTATTTTTATCATGTTAATTCATTAACTGTCCATCATTGTAATGTTTTATAACAAGTCTTAATATTATTATTATGACAGAGATCCAGACTAAAAGACAGGAGAGGAAGAGAAGAAGTACAGCTAATCCTGCATACAGCAGTCTGTTTGAGCCTGAGGTAGCTAACGATTCAAGCTGTCACCTGCACCTTTTTGTCTCTAAGAATGACAAACGCAGTTAGCCAGCTCTGCACTAGGTCAAAACGAGGAGTGGAAATGTGCAGAGGTGCTAACCGATACAGCCTGGTTTCTGTTCTTTTTCACTTAACAGATCAGAGCCTCTATCCAGGCGCAATCTTTACAGCGCCCTCTGGTGGAGTGTAGAGTACAAGCTTGTTTTTTTTATTTTGTTCAGACGTGGTACTTGGAATGTGAACGATTAATTGAAAACAAGCTAATGTTCTTAGTTACGTCATGTTTTTCAAAACCTTTTTTCAAGTAGTTTATTGATTGAATAATAAATGTAGTCTTTGTATGTTTAAGGTAATAATTCCATGAATTGTAACATACAGGTTTAATAAAAATAGTAGTATATAGCAGGCAATAGTAGTAGTAAGTGAATAGCAGGCAATTTAATGGAATGAAACATAAAACAAGAACAAAATCATGTTGTTGTTTTTTTTTTTTGTTTGTTTGTTTTTGCAATGGTTTCTGCTAGCCACATTACAGTTTTAACCTGGGGTTCCCTTTAAATATCTATGAAGCTATGAACATTTAATAAACTTGTAAATCTGTAATAATCAAACACTACAAAGCTTGTTTTAATTAATAGTTCACATTACACAGTCAGAATTCAGGACTTCATTTTCTAAACTATCAATATATTGATATTCAAACACACACACAAATGTATTTCTATTTCATAGTTTCAGTTAAAGAGCTAATAGTTTCTTTTTGCTTACTTTCCAGCGCAAAAGACTTGCATCAAATTACCTGAACAACCCGCTATTCCTGTCAGCAAGAGGTAAAACGGATTTCTCTTCCCATCAACACAACACAGCTGGAGTATGGCTGACAAAATTATGCATGAAGAAGCACACTCACTCAAATACTGATGCATGGCCACACACACACACACACACACACACACACAATCATGATGCCATCAGGACAGATAGAAAGACAGACGCCAGTCTCAGATAATGCTGAGTGACGATCAGATACTCTGTACATACGCTTTAATTGTGTCTAAATCAGTTCCACTCTGGTGCATTTGTTCGTAAAGGAATCAAATCAGATGCTGCTAATTTAAATGTAGTTTACACATTCGGCACAGAGATTTATAGTTACACGTCCAACATTGGCAGTGTTTTCAAATATAATTATACATGTTTTGCCTTTTTGTGTTTTTCCTGCACTTACTCAATATCAGTGTTATTAGATCCAATTCTATCTTTCTTAAAAAAAAATAATAATCTAATATATATTGAAGCATACATATATAAACTGTTCAGTGCAGAACTGCCTCCAGTGCTGACAAATGCAGAACTACAGTCAATAACAGTGGCATACCAAATAGTGAGGATTTTTTTTACCCATCTACAGTACCATGCATTAAAAAAATTTAAATATTAACTTTAAGTAAAACTTCTTCACTTTTTACTTTAATTAAATCTGAGATTAGATGGAGATATCAAAGAGATTTCCCCAAAACTAGAAATATATTACTAGAAATTATATATTTATATACCATACAAGACCTGGTAAACCACAGTCAGATAAACAGTGCTTAAAGCTTTCTTTCTATGTGCTTGCTTCGGATGTGAATAATGAATGCAGCTAAAGCTTTGTCTGTGTGTGGAGCTCTGCTGCATGGCTATTGCTACAGTCCTACGCATGTATAACCCTGTCTGATGACTGTGGCAGCTTTTTACTAACCTGTTCTCTGCTTCTAATTCACACGCCAGACTCTGTGGATCTGTGTTGGAAGGTATGTAAATCAACCTATATAATTTGTGGAGCTGTGTTTTTTTTTTATTTATTTATTTATTTAAGGTGTGTGTTTGTAATGCTCTAAATGTGGTGGTTACACTACAAGTCTAACACCATGAGCTCAAAGCACTTAAAGCTCAGGTAACAGCTAGACGTGTTCATGTCAGTGTCTTTGTTTTTGCTCTGGATAAGAGCACCTGCTAAACGGTGTAAACGTAAACATGCTCTGTACAGTATGAATTGTACATGGTTGGTTGTCTCTAAAATAACATTTATACATAAATTGTCTTAGAAAGACAGTTTGTATTGTTGTTTGTTCATGGTATTACTGTGTATAAAGTTTTCTGCTCTGATGCCGAGTGCCTATGTCTATGGCAGGACGAGCTAGAGCATGATGACCACTGTGCAGTGTGTAAAGAAGAAGGTGATCTTCAGCAGTGCCATACCTGCCCCCGCGCCTACCACCCCGACTGCTTACATCCCCCACTCAAAGCCCCGCCCAAAGGCATGTGGATGTGCCCCAAGTGCCAGAAAAAGGTCAGGTTTACAACATCTCATATGTGAACTGTTTAAATAAATGAGATCTGGGAGGCCCATTGGATCAAATTTATTGAAAATAAATCAAGTATCGCCTGTATTGAGCCTGATTTATTGATTGACATTGATTTTCCTGTCTGGAATATCCTTTCTTAAATGGATTGTCCTTTATTTACTGTTTTTCTTGGTGTGAAATATGGTTGTATTATCAAACGTCTTTAGATTGGATACATTTGTCCCTAGTGAATTACAGTGACTTTTGTGTTGGGATATGACTTTTCATGGAATATTAGCATGGAATATTAAATTAAAATAAAAAAAATCATACAAGGCATAAGATATTCTAAAGTAAATGAGTATATTCACAAAAGGCATACTTCTGTAGTTGTACCAATACCAAGAGTACATCTGTAATTATTTCCTGTCTGTTTCCTCTTCTGAAGGTTCTGAATAAAGAAAACCTGTCTTGGCCACATAACTTCGTACAGTCTTATGTTACACACAAAACAGGTGAGACCCTCAGTGTGTATGAGTTTATATGATTATTCTAAATGTGTTACCTCTATTCTCTTTCTCCCATCCTCATGATACGATATGTATCAGTGATTATGAGTACACAATAACAGATTATACCTGGTTAAATAGAAGTGACTCTGACACTTCCAGGTTATTGCACTCCTTTGTAAATAGCTTCTTGTTGTGGGCCATGATGTGTAATATGTGTGTGTTCAGTGAGAGAAGAGGAGAAAAGAAAGCTGATCAGGAGGAACAGTGAGCTGAAGAAAGAGTGTGCCCATCTGAAAGAAGAGGATCAGAGGCTGAGCAAGTCTCTCACGGTACTGTTCAAATTTTCATTTCTCGTTTACCGCATTGAGCAGGTTTATCACTACACACACTCACACACGTCACAGCGTGACTCATCACCATTCTTCTAAAGACTCGTCTTGCAAAACTAGTTAGACTTCAGAGTAAACATGTTTTTAAACTTCCTTTTAGTAGCACTTCACATTAGTTTTCTTGTTTTTATTATCGTTTTGAGTGTATAATTATGCAAAGCATATAACTGATTTATACAGTGAAGTAATTATAGTGATGCACACTCACAATCAGCCAAGGCTTCAAATCAGCTGATTTATGCTCCAAAAATACATCTCCTGATTGCAATTTTTTAGATGTTGGCCAATCAATGTTGCCATTTTATATCATAAATAACGTGAAGCTTGTAAATGAACTTCTGCTTACCTTTCGCCACAGTCCTCTTGCATACTGTGATTCATTGTATACAATGTATAATCACTTTAGACTGTTTTTCCTAATTTTAAATCCCAATTTTCCTAATCCTTTAATTACAATATATTAATTGGCTGCACATTTGACTAATGAGAAGTACAGCTACTAGTGCATTTCCTGTGTTCATTTAGCCCACAAGCTTTATTTTTTTTTATAGCTTTTAAGTTCTATAAAAGGTGTATTATCGCCTCCTGAGCGTGGCGTTGGTCCTATTATTGAATGAAACCCATGAAGATGCCTCAGACATCCAAGACTGGGAGTGTTATATTTCAAAATTAGTTTTGCTCTCTCTGGGAAAATAATCTGCTTTGGTTTGCTAAACTACAAGTGCCTGTTATCTGGCCAGCTATGCTTCTAAACAGAACTGTTTTGTTTTGCTTACTTTCGAACTTTTCTGTTCCTCCAGCACTAGTTGCTGAAATTTGCTTTCTCAGAAACAGTTTTTTTTTTTTGAACAATGTGTGTGTCTGTGTGCACTGTTGGGCTGCACTTCACTGAACTGCTCACCCCCGAAAACCCTTCATTCGACCCACACTCACAGATATGAGGCTCACGCAGTCCGACAGTGCACCCCCCCACCCTACGGTAATTCAGTAACAGTATGAAAAATGTGGATACCCATCCCTAAGTGCCACCAGTATCTGACAACATTTTCAAATGTTTATATTTTATATATGTTTTCTTTGTGTGTGTTTCTGGAGCAGAAGTGCATGGATCTGAAGGAGCGTCTGTTGGTTCAGCAGAGGGAGACCCAGACCTCGCTGGAGCGTCTCAAGACTCTGATCCGGCTGATCCAGCGTGAGCACATGATCCAGGTGACCATGACGGCTACCACCACCACCACAGCCGGAGATTCTCTGCTCTCTCTGCCCTGGATCAAACCCTCACCCAGTTCAAGCTCCTCCCCTAGCAGCTCCTCAAGCTCCTCCCCCAGCAGCACGGTACCTGCTGGAGCCCCCACAGCCCTGCTGCACAAAAGCTTGGCCCAGTCCCAGGCAAACAACTGATACACAACGGACCCAACAGCAGGCAAAAAAAAAAACTAACTACAAACATTTACACATGACTGAGCGAGCGTCTACATGAGAGACATGCGTCTTTTTACCACATGCAGCTCTTCCAGAGACCTGGAGAGTCATATCTAACCATTGTGTGTTTCTTTCTTTTGTTTTTTTGCAAGAGCTGTAATGTTTTAAGAAAAGAGATCCTTTTCAGAAAATAACTTAAAAAGAAACTACAGTATATCGTCACATGATTCATGACAAGTATTTTTTAAACCCGACACCTACAGTGCTTACGAGATTTTTTTTAAAAACGTATCATTTTTTTAATTTATTAAATGTTCTTGGCCTTAACGTATTTAGGACATGGAAAAAGAGAAAAAAAAAACAAAAACAAAGGAAGCAGATAACAGTGCCGCTCAAAATCTATGCGGCCACAGCCTTTTCTTTTTATTTTATTATGTTTTACTTTTTTAAAAATGGGAAGGGGAGGGGATTAATAATTGTTCTGCATATAGCGAGAGAGAGAACATTTAGAGTAGTGGTAGACGAAAACAAGCAAGAAACATATAACATTAAAAACGGAAAAGACTGTACACTGATCTATCCAAGTAGATATTAACTGTTCTCCTTCTCCTATGAACAATGATTGCCATAATAATTCAGGTGAAAGAGAGACGGGGAAATGTTTTTTTCATTTGTGTATGTACTTACAAGCATACGAGCCTTCAAACAAAACAAAACAAAAAACAAAAAAACAACAAAAAAAAACAAACCAGAGAATAACTTTTTTTCAGTATTAATAGAGTTGAGATAAAGGAACAAAGTATTTAAGATGACTACAAAATTTAGCATTTCTAGTGGAGAATTTTAGTATTTTCATGCTGATGCCTGTTCATAATTGTGAATCGAAGTATTGGAGAGAGGGAAATTGTTGTACATATGTTGTATTGTTATTACAGGTTCTTCTAATTTCTCTTCTGTATTGTTACTCCAAATCACAGCCACACAAATGGTGTTCCTCTTATTTTTCCGTTGCACCAACAACAAAAAAGCGGACATACTGAGGGGCCGTTCCAAGTTCCAGTGAGTGTGTGAGCCCACCATCACCCCTTTCTTATTTTGCCAGTATATAAGATATGCCAAAAAAAAAAAAAAAAAAAAAAAGATCTTTACATTTTTGTACTGGAAACTTTTGCATCTTTTTACCACCTTCACTCATCTGTCCTGTTTTCTGTTTTCTACTTTGCTTTAATGCTGTTTATTTCTCATTTCCTTATCACCAAATGACACGTACAAGGTTGCGTTTTTACTGTAAAGATGCCACTAGCGTTGGTCTTCTGCTTTGTGGGGGGTTATTTAAATTTCTCAGTCTGTTCGACAATACAAATGAACACTGCCTCAAGAACAACATTAAAAACAAATCCAGGGTTTATTTAAGATATCAGAACATTTAACATTGAGATGAGAAAGGTTTAAGTGGATGGACTTTTTTTTTCTGGAGGGATAGTTTGTCTTCCTGCTTTGCCAAAGGGTTTTTCTAAATTCACTGAGCCTGAGGCAGAGCTGCTCCTCAGCCCCAAGGTAGGAACAGCAGATCTGCCTTTAACATTAAACCCTCTACTTTCTGCCATTGATTCCTGATTCCAAGCGAAATTAACAGCAGTTTATAACGTAAACCGCTGAATGTGTCGTAAAGAATAAATTGCTGAATATTTTCATAGAATTTTAAATTGTCTAAGGATCTGTCTCACCTTCAACTTTGAGCTTTAAAAGACTCAGAACAAATGCAGTGGCCTAGGTGTTTAAAGCTATGGTTAAAATACTTGAGCATGTTTGTAATGGACAGCCAATGTATAAAACATGAGGAGGATATGAGCGGCTTATGCTAAGCTAATACAATAGAAGACTTTGAAAAGACTAAGATCTGGCACATGTTCACATCTAATGCCGGGATCAGACTACACGAATTTAGCCTGATTTTGGCATGATTTTGTCGTATCCGACAAATTTCCAGTGTCTGAACCGAATTTGAGCGTCGGGACGAGTAACGATTGTGTAGTGTGACATAATCAAAGATCAGCGATGTGGCGTCTGGGACGCCCCACAACACCACGCCAAAAAGCCCAGCATGTTAGAATCTTTTGGATCGTTACGCCATCGTTACGGCATGTTCCTTGACAATGACCAATAGGAGGACAGAGCGCTGTCTGGCGCTTTAAACACATATTTAAACACAGAGTAGAGAAAGAGGCTGCTGCTGTCAGGTGGAAAAACAAAACTGAGGGAATGCTCTTGACATGTGAATACATTACCTCGTGTTCTCTTTGTAGGACAGACAGTCTATTCCCTCCTCCTCGAAACACACAGGAACGGGTCCCGACCAAGACACGGCACAAATTTATAGCGCTAATCTGACAGTGAACGTCGTGAAAGACAAAAATATGATGTAGTCTGATCCAGGCATAAAGACAACAGGTTTTTAGTTACAGACTGATTTGCCCGGGGTCATGAGCCAAAACTTAAAACCTGAATTGGAAATTCAAAACAACATAAACACTGAGTTAAGACGGCTATCCTGACAACTTTACACCAAACGATCCAGAAGACGGGAGTGTGCCACAGCTCTGTTCATTTTATTCCGACATTGGACATTTGTGACAGTGAAATCTCTTAAAAAGGTACTTAGTGTAAAGTGAGTGTTTGTTTTCAAAGGAAAATCATACAGTGCAGTAGGGGTGGGCGATATGGCGAAAATAGATTGCAATACTCTTTTTAGATTTTCATAGTACCTTACTTGCTTAGTAAATGTTAACAGCCTGAAATGCTCTATTATCAATGAAACTGAACTGAGTTGAATTAAACAAAATTGTGAAAATATATATTGAAAAATAATGAAATAAGATACTACTTGAATAATAAAAAAAAAACAGTTAAAAACAGGTAAAGTAACAGCATTGACACTTCTGCCACTGTCTTAGGAATTTAGAACAGCTCTTACTCCAATATGAACTCTCTGTGTAATATGATTTATTTCTGCTGCTACAAAGCAATGTTTTACCACACTCCAGTAAAAAAGAACAGTTAAAAAGTGATCCATGGTCAGGGGCAAAAAGAAAGAAAGTTGTTGGAGTGCCTGGTGTTTATACAGAGTTAACCAGTTGCATTCTGATTGGCTATCCCCATTTCAGCGCACTGTTTTGTACCGGTCGGGCTTAGCTTTAGCAAACTTTGGCACATATGAGCCTTTCAGAGCAAGATATGTCCGTGGGACTGAGAAGAAGATTTACAACGCAGATTGCCTCCTCCTGAACATCATGCCAGTGTAGCAGGTCTGAGCGGCCATTTTGTGTGTTAGCCGAAATTCCTTTTCCTTCAGTTGTACGTGGTTCTTGGTCATGTTTTGGCCATTGGTGGAACATGAGACTCTATCTAGAGGAAGTCCGGCAGTGCAAGACTAGATCAAACTAAGCTTAAAGTTGCTGGCATCTTGCTTCGTGAGACAGACCCTCAATAAAGACCTCTAAACAACAATGGCTGTGGGAGATAAAAATAATACTAGGGCTGCACAGTATAGACAAAATATTGTGTAACAATTACAGTGACCTGAATAATAAATTTCAAAGGAACCCTTGATGCGAACAAAATTACAGACAGTTAAGAAATAACCAAGAGTGTGGTCACTTGCTCATCTAACATTTCTACTGAGATTATTACGTCATTGTTAGGTAGGGTGTCCCACTTTGCCACAGAAACAGATGCAGGAACATTTCTTTGATGATATAAGGTACTGATGTGGGACGATGCCATACCCCTGCTCCACAGCCCAGCATTGGGTGACCATGGGCAGCTGTTCCAGAGCATCCCATTTCTTTTCTGTGGAGCCACAATTTGGGATGTACCACAATTGGCTGCACTTTAAAACGACTGGATTCACTAATCCCATGGGATATTAACTAATATTTGTATATATAGTTCATATCGTGATACTGATTAACAGCTGATGTATTGTGCAGCCCTGGTTTTTAACCAGAAATGACTAACTCTGATATCATCCCTTATAATTAAAATAGGCTCATAATTAGATTTCCTTGTCTGCAGATATTTTAAGTGCATATCAGTTTCCTTACATGACCTGTGGCTTAGCAAGTGTAGTTTTCAATGACGGAGAGTGAAGAGCGCACACAAACTAATGGGAAGCAGCCACAATGAGAGTGTAAGCCATTTCTTGCATATCACCCACAAGCCTGTATTGCTGTAATAACACCAGTGTAATATAGGAATGCCTAACTTTCAGGGGTGTGTTAGGAGGATACTGCAGAGTCTATGGGGTGGGATTTGGAAACAGATTAGAGTCAAACCCTGTTGAAAACAGGAAAGGCTTTTCTTTTTTTTTTAGGAGGGGCGAAAAAAAGCAACCATAACCATATCAGAACTTTGTTTATAGCGAGAGTGCCCTTCACCCATCATTTCACGCTCACTCCGAGGCATGTCCCCGCCTCCTCCACAGTCAACCCTCCCCTCTTATTCTAAAATCTTCTCCGGGACAAACTGTGCCGTGCTTATACAGATCTATTTTAATACACTCGACACTACGTTGAACAAGATGAAAAAAAACTTTTTTATATTCTTTTATCAATGAACGTGAGAAAGAAAAGGGAGACACAAAGAATTACAATTTTTTTATCGTTTGCCAATTATGCATTTAGCTTGCGATGTGCGATGTGTCCTTTTGCTATGAGGAGAAGGTAGCAAAAATAATAAAGAAATAAAAAAGGAAACAAAATGGAGAAGGCAATGAGGCAACTTTTAGGTGGATGTCTTTGGACTGTCGAAATAGTGTTTTTTTTTTTTCTTTGTCATTATGAAGGGGGACTGTCCAGTGGATAGTATGTATAGGAAAGTGTTTGTCTTACATATGCCAATGTAGTTTTTTTCTTCTTTATGATGCATTCAAAGTTGATTGATGGAAGTTGGTAAATGGTAAAGAAGTAGTCTCACTTTTTTGTACTAAGTTCTTATTGAAAAACTGAATAATAAACATGGAAACAACTTGGAAAAATCATGGAGTCCATTTCCTTAATGCTTTTTTGTAGTTCATTTTTTTTTAGAGTAAGACAGGTCTCAGGTACACACACACACACTAAAGTGAGTATAGACCTACCTTGTATATACACTCATTGTTTATTTTATGAGCTCCACTGACCATACAGAAGCGCTTTGTAGTTCTATATTTGAATACTGTAGTCCTGTTGCTCTGCATAGTTTCTTTAACGTAGGCATTCCTAATCCTGTGATCCTGTGTTTGTGTTTACAAATCACCATGGCTTCATCGAGTTACATAGTACAAAAATGCAAAGCACTGGATAGCACCCCTTTTGGACTAGGTCCAAAAGTTGTGTGGAGCCACTTTGGGAAGAATGAGGTACTTTGCATTTAAATGCCTTTACTGTAAACAGGACCATGGACACCAACATTCTCAACAGGTAATGAGTGTTATATGCTCAACACCGCTGCTATAAATCCCTGTAATACAATACAGTACACTCTCTGAAAAATGGTGTTAGAGTTGCATTATGGTCACTACAAAGAGTGTAAATGTACCTTTAAAGGTACAACAATGGTTTTAAACTTCTATTGTGTTCCCTAAAGGTACATTACATTCTCTTCTCCAGAAGGAAAGGGGGCTAGAACTGTGTAAAGTAAAACAGCGTAAGTCCTAGAGATGAAGTAGGTCGTAAGAAATCAACCCAATTATAAAAATCTACAATTATTACAGAATATGGTAGTCATGTTCCCTAATAAAAGGTACTGAATATGTACCCATAAGGGGACCACCACAGTGACAGTTTTTGTGACAGAGTACAGTATAATAGGGTTTGCTCCCCTCTGTGGTCTACCATCTGGTTTCACATATGTATTGTTTTTGATTTTTATATTTTAGTCTTGTTTCATGGTGGCACTGCAGATAATTTTGCACAGTTCCAGGACCTCAGGGCCCTGTGTTCAATACCTACCTCAGGTAAAAGAGTTGTGTGTGTTCTCCCTGTGTCTGTATAGGTTTTCCTCCCACAGTGCAATATGCTGGAATTCTAAGTGTTTTGAAGTGGATTGGTTGTGTTAAATGTCCCCCTTGTGTGACTGACTGTGTGAACTTGTCCATATTTGAGTCCATATGAGTGTGTGATGCACCGTGATGGACTTGTCCAGGGTGTGTTCCTGCCTTGGGCCCTCATTCTAGATGGGCTCCAAACCAACGACAACTGTTTCAGAGGGAATTGGTTACAGACGATGAATACGTCAGTCCTCTCTGTCCATAGACACTACCACTGAAGACTATACCTGTGTTTCTGGTAGGTGTGAAAGTGTTGAACAGGGAGGAATGCGTGGATGCGTATGCGCGTGTGTGCGTTCGTGATGCTCTTCGATGAACAGGTGCCCTGTCATATCTTATACCCAATGATTCCAGGAAGGCCCCATTCACACAACCACTGTGATCAGGATGAAGTGTTTACTGAAGATGAGTAAATGAATGAATGAATGCTGCAAATCACATGCAAGTAGCACCTGCCCATTTGCATATATTTTGTACACAATTGAGGTAAAACCGTAGCCAGTTTCATGTGGCCCACATTCACAATGAAAAAAGGAAGTCACAGCACTGAGAATATAGAGACTTTAATAGTATTCCAGTTTCGTATTTTTAAAAAATATCTACTTCATTTACTTTTTTATGACCTAAAGACCTTCATAAATGAGTTAATACACACTGAGAACAGTACATGCATATTTAAAACATTCATTTAATACAGAACTGAAAATGGAGCAAACATATACATACAGTGGAGTTCACACCAGACTTTTCACAGGAGAAGTCTATTCCGTTCGTGGCAGTTTATTAGCTCATATGTGACCTGTAGCCAAACTCTATTACCCCCAAAACTGACCCAAATATCCTCGGCTGCACTTAATCGTCTCGCTTGCTTGGTAACGTCGGAAACCAAAAATGTCAGAACAGGCCACTGAGGAGAATGTAATTCCAGCCTAAAAACAGATATTCTTACCTTCATATAAAGAATTCCCTGAAATTGTGTGCTACATGAGCTGACAATTTGGGAGATACGTTCCATTCATCTGAGAAGTAAATATGCACATGTTCAAAAGAATAAAACAAACACTGGACCCTGCTGCATTTCTCTGTAATGGATTGGTTCACATCCAAACGTCCAAATTAGTTTGATCACATTAACTATTAGATTACTCAAATTTAAGGAAATTATTTTTAACATCTATAAGACATTTACAATCACTTTCCATGTTTAAATAAATAAATTGCTTGTAAAAGTTGCAGATACCAGGTTGGCATTAGCAGCAAATGTACATCTACAAACATTTCATTCTTCATGTTGGCTGCAGTGTCATTTTCATCACAACAGGTGAAACAGAAAAGCCGAGTCCTGCTGCAGTCACCTTTACGAAGTCATCTATAGTTTAAAAAATAAAAAGGTGCAGAAGTGGAAATACACTAAAATAAATTTGTCTGAGAGCACAGGGAAAATCTGGGATTAGTTTTTTTTTAAATAACTGTAAATAAAAAAGGCCATTTCAAGGCTGTTGTACAAAAAGCTCTCATTTTTCCCCATTATATTTTTATATGATCTTGGTTTAATCTGATCCTGAGAGATTTGTGTGCCTTCAATGGAATGCAGATTAGAAGAATCTTCAGTTGTGCTCTCAGACTTCATGGCCTTACTGTATACACACATGCACACTCACATAAACACACACCAATGAGGGAAATAACACCAAATAGAAAACAATGGCCATGCAGTCTTTGCTTGTATTCTTTTGTCAGAGATCTTTGACTCAGGTGGAAGTCTATGGAGGACAAAACCAGCCAAAATTAAATATAAATTAATTAATGTGGAGCCCTGTGAAGGACTGGTGCCAGGTTGATTCCAGGTCCCACCACAACCCTGAACTGGATAAGGGTTACAGATAATGAATGAATGAATGAAATTAATGTGGAAATAAAGCAAGAAAAAAGAAATGAATGTAAAAACACATTTCATGGGTCCCTGTGTCATACTTTCATAGACGTGTTTACTGTTTGAATAAAGCTGAATGCCTTAATCAACAATGTGATCTCAGTTCTGGAGTTCAGAAAAAAAATAAATAATAAATTCAATGTAAAAGGAAGCAAACGTGCCTTTGGCAGCACTTTTTGCACATTCACAGCTCATTCTGGTGTGTGAGAGCTGCCGGGCGGCCCGTCTCTGGGAGCAGAAAAGCCGTGCAGAGGGAGCTGTCTCCCACACACGGTCAGTCCCGGTGTCACACAGAGTTGTGCTATGGGTATATCCAGGAAGCCATTACTACACTGCCGAATACCGCTGATGGAGCAAGAAATGTACAGTTGATCTATGGCGTCAGGCATCGATCAAACAATCAGATTGTTTAGACTCCGTGACATCATTGCTCTTATTATCATATAAGAGCAAGAAAAAAAAAAACAGAAAAAATTAAATAATTAAAGTACATTAAATACACGCAGGTAAACGGGCTTAAACTTATTTAAGGTTTTATTTATTATTTTTATATTTATTATCATTATTATGGAGGACATTTATTTGATTTAGTCATTTATTTATTTAAATTTTGGCAGGTTTGGCCTTCCATATAAGCTGAGTATTAAAAACATCAAGTGACAGAAACATATTTCTCTCTCCGCTGCTATGAGCTTCGCCTTCAAGGTTATCTGTGCTGCTGCAGTGAAGGGTTGCCATGGCAATCACAAGTGCTGTTGTTATTTAGGGAAGACGAATTTCCCTTTGTTTTCAGACTCAGAAAAAATGTCCTTGTAGTGTTTCAAAAAAAACAAGACCAGTATTAGCATCTTTATTCACCCATTAGTCTTCACTCCGTCATAGTATTAATGGAACGTGTGCTCCACAACAAACCCAAGTATACAGCACTTAATGTTTGTTAATTGGCCTCTAAGCAGTAAAGACCTCCAAAAGTCCATTTACACTGAATGAGAACCTGGTTTATATCACAAACCCAGCAGTAAGTGGGGAGTAACTAGAGCATGTACAATGTCAAAACACTCAAAGGCATTACAAAGAAAGTACATTAGTAGTTTTCAGAAACATTCAATATACAATAAACTTCACTCATTGGATATAATTAGTGTTTTAGTCTGCATCATGAACGGGTTTGCAGACAGAATTCGGACCATTGACTAAAGAATTCAGGGAACCGATATGTCATTGCTACATTACTGGCCAAAATAAAACCAGATATATAAAGGCTAGTCATAAAGGCTCACACTAGGAGCTGTGCTGGTAGCGTGTCAGAGGCTGCTGAGTGTTCGTCAGGATCAGGGTCAGGGGAGTACCTGTTGTGGAGGGCAGCGAGAGCTGAAAACGGTCTGGTAGTGCTCGATCAGCAGCTCAGTGAAGATGTTGAGGGGCGTGAGAGCATTCAGAGAAACTGTGCCTTGTGGAGGCCACACCAAGTTCACCCCAAACACACACGCCAGGTTAGAGGAAGACATCTTATTACAGATGCACTCCTGAGAGACCTGCACACAGAGGAAATCAGCCACAGACAAATACAAATTTGTCACAAAGAATCTGGATGTTGATAAAAGCTAGTGAGTAGCAGAGAAAAACACGGCTAGCTCAGAAAGCAGTGCTCTGTATCAGATCCATGTGGATTTATTTAGCTCATTGACTTGTTCATTAATGCTTTATAGGTTATATCAATTATTTGTTTAAACGCATGCTGCCCACTGCTTCCAGTTCAGAATGTGAGCGCATACAAAATTTGAAGGGCATCTTGTTCAGAGACCTCACATACATTAATAAACTAAAGTATATACTTTGTTTTAGACTTTAACTCAGTTTTTATTGGCTACATAATGTGCGTGGACCTCAGTGATCGCAATTCACACACCACTGACATTCCACTACACAGTTTGCTGTGCTTTTCCACAAGAAACGCCACAATAGACGCACCTTCAAGACCCGCCTACTCTCCGTTATTCCACCCCCCCACCTCCCGTCATACAGCCAGTGCCTGTGTTACTCCTCCAGCCAGTCGTCACGTCGTCAAGTTAGCTATATGTAACCACTTAAAACTTTATTATTTCTTTTTTATCACTGTTACCACTGTATAATGTTTTTTTATTTTTAGTAACGCTACATGTTTTTACTAATTTGAGAGTGTTGTAAACATATATCAGTTCAAAAAGGGTGACTTTCGGGGGGGGGCTGGAACGCATTAATTGCTTTTCCATTATTTAAAAAATGGGGAAAATTGTCTCGAGAAACTAACTTTTCCACTTACGAACCGGGTCACAGAACGGATCAATCAGGAAATTAACTGAAAACATTACACAGACCCCGTTCCAGTGCACTGTCTGAATCACTCGTTTATTAAGCTCCAATGTACAGCAATATCTAAGTTGTAGGTTATGTTCATCCTCTGGAAATTATGAGTGTAATAATACAGTATGTGGAAATAACCCATAATTATAACTACATATTATTTAAAACAACATACACACAAAAACACACACTTGGGATTCTACAATATAAAATGCTACAAAGAGTATACAGGTGGTAATTTTGTCACTGCAGTGAAGTCAATGACCTGACTAAAACAAGTAGTGTTCATAACCTCAATGAAAATAAATAATTAAACAAACATGCATAATGGAGCATGTAGCATAATGTACTTCACTTCTGTATCATCAATTACAACTCACTTAAATGAACTATCATTCTGAAAGGCGTTTATTTAATTTATCAACATTATTTTAATTATTTATTACTACAAGCTGATAGATCTGTAGAACTTGCAGATGGCCATAAAATAGTGTAGGGGTTCGTTGTGACTGAATGTACTCCATTCTCTCTGATTAAACAGCTGCATGTCACGGTGACTAATGGTGCCCAGGGGAATATCTAGGAGAGGATTACTCTGCTCTGCTGTACTGATTTTCCACAGGGGGGCTTCAAGTGGCTTCATATTAACATCAAGACACTGGAAGTGTAAGTGAAGTCATGTCAACCTCTGTGACTCGGGAACAGGACTCAGTGATGTAAGCAGGATTAACACTTTTGCGCTCATGCATGAGAAATCAGAATGTGAAGAATAAACAGAGACTTGTACTGATCTAAGGGAACTGCATCACTGTCACTGTCTTGATCTTAACTGGCATAAATAATAAGGGAAGAAAAGGGGCTTTTACAAAGAACCACAATAATGCTTTCTGGCACAAACAACTACATCCCATTATTGCTCTTGATCTTACATTATATACACAGTTTTGGAATAACTAATAGTGCTACACATGCTTATGGACTAAATACAGGGGGTCCTCGACTTACGATGTTGATCCGTTCCTACGTCGCGTCGTAAGCCGTTTTTCAGTGTAGGTCGGAACATACTTTACATATACATAAATAACATACCTTAAGTACTTCTCCTATCCTCCTTGGTCCCGAGCCGCGTAACCGTGTATTCTTCCGCCGCGCACAACAAACACGAAGTTCGCGTTACGACGTTTACGACGCAAAACCACTTAAGTCAAAATAAGGCTTTATACAGTAAATGGGAGATGTGTCGTAACCACGAAACATCGTAACTCGGGACTAACGTAACCCGAGGACCTCCTGTAATGAGTTTGATGATGTTGATATATAATAATGATATAAAATAATGATGTTATTTTCACATAATTGGTTTATAGCATATAGCCACATTTTGCCTTTCATAATTCTTACATCATCATATGATAAATTCTATTTGAACTAATTGCCATAATTTTCCACTCGTTATCATGTTTACATCAAGACAGATAAGACTTTTATTGTGTGTAATTTCATCAGCTAAAAAAAAATGTAGATGTCAGATTTGAAGAATGTTATACCAAAATGCTATATACCAATTTGTTATACCAACTTTTTCTTATTCAAAAATAACTTGGCAGAAAAACATTTTTTATTTCTCTACAAATTATTAAATTAATTTAACAATGATATTTCTATATTTCTCAGATATAATTTGTACTCCCTGTATCTGTGTATTTTGAAAGAAAAACTACCCACATTCCCGCTTTTTCATGACAAAATGTAAAGACAGAGCCGTAGGGTATTTGTGACCTTGTGACACAGATTAGTAATGTAGTCTGGAAGCCAAAAACTTTTAAAGACTCCCGATAATAAGAAAACAAGTTGCACAGTGTGGCACAGCGATCAGATAGCTTTGAAAGTCCTGTAGTGTGCATATGGCATAAAGCAGTGCAAAGGCCAATATCAGAACAACAATTAGCATAACATACTGTATAGTTGTTTGCATAGATGTATAAGTTATTATGGATACACAGCCTAACATAATTTAATCTTCATGGATGACCAGGAGAAACAAAAAATGTTCCGGAGTCATTGGTCGCGACCAAAACTGTTATGTAAATCCCAATTCCCTTACCATATGGAGGAAGCAGATGAGGTACTTGAGGACGATGAAGTTGGGCTCTGGAAGTGACTCCACAATCCTCTTGCACCTCAAAACCCTCAGGCTGCTCTCCACCTCTGTGAAAAAGGCAGAGATATTTAGAAGCCAAAACATTCTTGAATCTCTTCACTAAATAATTTACCACACTATTCAATAAACAACAAAGAACAGCTCTGGTCATTACTGGCACCATTAAATGAGCCTAGAGTATTGTCTGTTCCTCCAGAGGGTATTAAAGATACTTATCTGCCACTAATCTTCACCTGGTTGACAGTGTCACATCCAATACATCTGCTATTTAGTTGGTTAATGAATTATTGATGAGAGATAAACAGGATGGCTTTGGGAAAACTCTAGCAGAGTGGATTTACTGACAAAAGGCTGTCTATAGATCTCACTTTAGGAAACAAGTTCACACTGAATGAACTCATTTGCTCAGTAATGTAATGTAACTGTGTTATTTTTTCTGTAAATATTTTATAAATACTGGTAAAAAGGACTTATTACTCTTTTTATATTGTTGTGCAACCTCTGTACCCACATAACTTGACAAAAGAGGCTGATTTAGGTATTAAGTTACAATACTCAAAATCTTCAGTATATCTAACAAACAACAATGTAAAAATTCTGTCATTTTCACAGTGTGGTGTATTAAGGGGGATATAAACTCACTGGTGATATTTTGTATCTGGTCATATGAAGTGAATGTGAGCAGTGGCTCTGGCAGCTCCCGGAGAAACGTCTTCAAGATCACAGCAGGAACGTGTACATCAGAGTACAGCTCAAAGCTAACAGGCTTCCCTGAAAGAGAGAGAGCACATATTCACAAAATAATCAGTAACTAAGCAATATCAAGCAACAATACATGGTCTTTCCTTGCTGCAATTAGTTCTTCTGTCCTAGTAAGGCTTTACACTAGACACTGGGACTTTCTGTAATGACCTGAAGGCAATTACCCATGAGAACATTAGTGAGGTCAGGTACTGGATGATTACCTCTGGATCATAAAGCCAATCTAACACTTCCCAAAAGTACCAGATGAAGATCTGTCACCCCACAGAATGCAGTTACATTGCCTAACACTAGGGGACCTTATATCATCTTAACAGATTCTGAGAGTGCACTGAGAGTGGCATCCTTTAGCTTACGTGCAGCTGTGACTACAAAGCTCTGGCCACATTATATCACCTGTGTACAGATCTAAGACTGTAGCAATATATGTTTTCCTGCCCCGATATCAATTCTGTCCATTAAAATTACAGTTTTTAAATAACCATACCTCTATTATAGTGTCAGCAGTGTTTTAGTGCTAATTGGACTAATTGGCTATTGTTCTCCACAAAATTCTAACCAAATGCTCTGTAATGATTGCAGAAGGGTAAGGTATCTCCAATGTCCAAGAAAAGACACAATTTTATTTTCAAAGACCCATATAAACTCATTTCATTTTCTTCTTAACACAAGGCCATCTCTCCTAGGCTTGGTGAAGAATTCATTGTTTCCCTTTCTTCATTTGTTTACAATGTTCAAATTATAAAACAAGTCTACAGGTCGTAAATACATCATTAAAGCCTCCAAACAATGACTGAACAGGAGCCTTGAGGCTACTGCACACCAACAATGAAAGATGGTGCCTGTCTGTAAACAAAAGAGATGTTTCAACAATGGTAGTGCTTAAAAGGACGAACGCATTAACAGTGAGAGAGAAAGCATGAGTGAGTGTATAGGCAAACATGAAAAATGATGTTGATAAACTGAAGCAACTCTCTGGGATTAGAAACATTAGTTGTTTAATGAACAAAATATATTGCTTGTTAAAAAAAGGAAAAAAGATTTGATCAATAAACCAAAGTGATGAACCATATAAAACAATGTGATCTTGATAAATTCATGCTTCAGACGATTATGACTGCTTTTTCAAAATTCCTTTGCTTGTTCCAATGAGCTAAAAGTGAGGAATAATTCATACTGAACTGCACTTTTAATTATGACTTGAAAGGGTTAATAATCTTGTGTGTGTGTGAAACATTTTCATGATTCAAAGATATGAATTCTGTCAACAGAATTCAGAGCTCTGAATGGATTGTTTGATCTCAAAAAGTAACTGGAGGATTTAATGAAGTGGAAAGCTGAAATGGACACCATCTTAATGGGGAGCTGTGCTGGCGACACGCCACCTGTGAAGCCATCAGAGTCATCGGAGGAGACTCAAGAGTTTTTATTGATCTACTATTCCTGGCAGTGAGAGATATAAAGACTGACACTGGGGCTGCTGCACCCCAGGGATGGGAGGGGAGAGAGAGAGAAAGTGGGGGCGGGTGGAGGGGGTGCGAAACAGAAAAAGAGGGGATGGAACAGAGAGACAGAGAGAGGAAAAACTCACCCTGGTTATAGAGTTTCTGGATGTCCTTGATAATCTGGACTCGTGCTGACCTTCGGAAGATTCCTTCTGTTTTCAGCCCTGAGAGAGATAAGCAAGAGACACTTAGAAAAGCCTCTTGATTTAAACGTGTCATGAACAGGCACTAGAATAGGAGTCCAGATATATATATAAACACATCAACACAAGTATGAGCAGCAATACAATATATGCTCATTCAGATTACACCTTAACAATATGCTGATGTCAATATCTGATGTCATATTACTGTACCACATCGGGTCACTCATGAATATTGATTTTTCATAAGGATAAATGATGAAAAGCTTTAGGTCTCAGGAACCCAAACATCAACACTGGAACCCTAAGAAGTGAAAGGTTGCTGCCTGTATTTTGCTTCAGGGTATTGCATTTATCTCAGAGGATTGTATCCAGCCAGCAGTCAGTCACAATTATTTATGTCTCGCTTCATAAGATCATACAAGTTATTACCATTTCTTTTAAGGTATGACACAGTTTGACACATCACAGGAGGTATCATCGCTCCATTATTCTTCTCCCGAATACTGAAATATAAATATAAGATATTTTAGCACACACACACACACACAATGTATGCATTTCAGCATATACTAAAATACCATAACATAATTGGTTTTGACAAAGACACTTGGCATTCAGTGTTATGGCACATTTAAAAATTTTAAAATACCAACTTTTACCCACTGCAACACTTGGCACAGCTCTCACAATATGTGCAGGAATGTAATAGAATTTCACCACTCCATAAACAGGAAGAGAAGGTCAATATTACTTGATATCTAAGAGATCTCAGTAACGTAGGGAATAAATCATTAATCAGTCCACTCACTACTGTAAGCTCACTCCAAACTGCTGTGTAGGCAGCGGGGGTCTTGGGGGCGGGACCTTCGCCGGAGGGGGTGGTCCTCCTTTTTGAGCCGCTCGGAGCTCCTCATCGTGCCTGATCAGAAGAACAGTTACCATGGATACTGAATCTCTCAGCTGTGATATTTGGTTAAGCATTAACTTAAACCTGCAAGGACATGGTGAAATCATGTCTGTTGATAACACTTTAAAGCCAAAATGTAAGCACGCATAAATGCACCTGTGCAGAAACCACTTCGCGACCTTGGCATTTTTAAAAAACAATGTAACCAACTTTTTAATATAATTCATGAATAACTTAAATAGATGAACCTCTAAATGAATAGTTGTCCTCTAAAAGAGCTGGTCAACGCTGTATAAAGGATCTCACATGGAATTTGTGACAGTGGATGCGTAGAGATGTTTAAATAAACTTCATTTTCATGCACAGAGAACTTTATGAAATGCAGAATTTGTAAATGTATTTGTGTAATAAATTATTTAAACGTTTGTGGATTTATGTGGCGGTATGAGGATATTTTCAACAATTGATGAAACTTTATGAGACACTGAAACAGAGACATCTACAATTAAAATGTTAGCTACTACATATACAGCCTGATTGTAGATCTCTGATACATAATTAAATATAAAATCATCACATAACCCTTTGCTTTGAAAAAGAAATCCTATTTATATCAACCACCTAATTAAAATTTCTTAAGTATTACTGATTCCATTTTAAGACTAGTAAAATATCCATATTCCAACTGTAGCATCAAATGCTTTCTGTAATTCCAAAATAACCACCCCACTGTTGTTATACAGATATGGGTAGGGAATGGGATATTTGAAAACCTGAATGTGGTGCATATAATAAACTACTAGTTTTTGTAATGTATTATTTTATCTGTTCCTGTATTATTTTTCTCCACAACATATTGATGATTCATTAAACCTGAGGTTTGTCAGATTTGTGCATTTGAATTGAAATGATCAACAATTTTTCTATTCCCCTTTTCTCTCAGTTTACATCCACAGATATTCATTTTATTTGTCAGCTTTTCATTACTTATCAACATTTCTAATATAGTTTCATTAAAACAATATTTCTAACCTTTAATGACCATTTTATTAACCTCTTTTCTCAGAAGTGACATTATCTGTTTGACAGGTTGACAGCAAACTTCTGTATGAGTGGGGCTTACCTTCAAAAGGGCGGACTATATTCAAGCCTAGCTGTGTTTTATCCTCTAAATCTCATTAACAAATAAATTTGATTAATTTGTTGCTTGAGTAGGGCGGCACGGTGGCGCAGCAGGTGGTGTCGCAGTCACACAGCTCCAGGAACCTGGAGGTTGTGGGTTCGATTCCCGCTCCGGGTGACTGTCTGTGAGGAGTTGGTGTGTTCTCCCCGTGTCCGCGTGGGTTTCCTCCGGGTGCTCCGGTTTCCTCCCACAGTCCAAAAACACACATTGCAGGTGGATTGGCGACTTGTCCGAGTGAATGTGTGTGTGACTGTGTTGCAGGACTGTTGTGTGTGTGTGTGACTGTTGTGAAGGACTACTGTGTTGCCCTGTGAAGGACTGGCGTCCCCTCCAGGGTGTATTCCTGCCTTGCGCCCGATGATTCCAGGTAGGCTCTGGACCCCCCGCGACCCTAAATTGGATAAGCGGTTACAGATAATGGATGGATGGATTTTGTTAAAGATCCTATAACATCCACTGTCACTGTATTGAAACTGAATAAGTACATCTCTATGAAACTGGAGAAAAACAATTAAAAACTGTAACATTCCTAATAAAGTTCATGAACTTTAATATTTTATGGTCAATTACCACAAGCAACAATTCAGACATATTTCCTTGTACTCTAAAAAGCACAGAAAACCCACAGAGATGAAACTACCTTACAATAGCAGCATTCAGGCAGCTGCTGAGAGACAGCAAAAAATGAGTCAACATGAAATTACTGTCCGTGGGAATCAGCAATGCGCTTCAGGGAGCAGAGATCAAAAACATGCTAAAGTGTATATAAAGCACAGTCCTTGAAGAAAAATGTTGCCAACATGAGGTTAACAATATTTGCGCTTTTCTTCCTCTGATACAGCAGAAACTACATCGACTCTCTCTGTTCTTACACATTCTGGACAGGCCCTAGTTCTGCTTGTACTTTTCCCTTGAAAACCACATGTGTTTGATCAGTTATACATGCCCCAAAGGTATACTAGAGTCTGAGATTGAATTCTTACATATTCTAACTTAATTAAATAATAAAAGAGCAAAAATGCTCACCTACTGGTGACTGTATGGAACATGTATTAAAGTCATTGTCAAACCTTAATACTGCTGGTGGGATGATGAGCTGATCATAGTTCAGGTGGTCCCTTAGCTCTGCCAAATAGTTCACATAGGTCAGCTTCTTGCCAAATTTGTGGCTAATAGGAAGAAAGTTAAAGGATTATGCTTATCACAATTACTAAATAATGAACTCATCACTAATTTTGAGCTGTTAGCAGTTATTTTAGATGACTGCCATTATTTTCCACTGCTGATAGCACTGCTAGAACATGGCCAATTTAATAGCTGCATACAATTAAAAGAAAATCTATACATTTGCATTTACTAGCCAATGAATGCAAGAAAAATAAATAATGATCTCCGTTCACCTTAGAACAGGTTTGAATATGTTCCAGATAACCCGGATAAAGTTTGTGGGGTGGACAACATACAGGGCTTTAAGATTCTTCTTATATCTGTCAAAGAATTTACATAAAGTCAAAAACAGCATAAAAATCCAACTCAACATATAACTGAAACTAATATTTGAACAGGCTAATACCAAACACAAACCCTGTGTGAAGCTGCTGAGTGCAGCCTCACAGTTTATTCTGTGCTCTGAAATTTACTCTACTGTAATTTCTCTCATTAAGGACACTAAATTATTAAGCAAGGGCTCAGATATGCAATCTGAAGCTTGCCGACTTTTACAGAGGAGATGGTAAATTACAAGAGAGACCCTATATCACGGGGGATGATTTAGTCAAAGCATAAGTATGGGAGAGGACGTTTTAAGTGACTTACTTTCTATCAAATTCCCGATAGGCATCTCGGAGCCAGCGCAAGGAGGGTTTGTTGATGCTGCGCAAACCGTAGTGAAAATATACCACTGTGTAATCACTTTCAACATACTGGTCCAATGTGTACTTCAGATACCTGTGAGATAGGGCAACAGTTTAAACAGAACTGAACATAAAAACTGCTGAGTGTCAGGGATCGTTTTTAACCATGGTGGTGATGGGAACTGGAGACTGCAGTGACTATTACACAACCTACACTTCTCATTGGTTTTAATCTGTAATACTAATAATGGTAAAATAGAAATCAGTACAAAAAAAAAAAAATCTTTACAGATCATTTTGTATTACAATGCCCTATATGTGTATATCTGAAGTGAATGTATTATAAAAAGTCATTTTTTAATCGAAAAGCTTCTCCAGCCTGTATGTATTTGACACCATTTCAAGTAATAGCTTTTTTTTATGTCTGGTTCCTATCATGACGAATGCAAAAAGAGTTTCTTTAAGATGTCACACATTAGACCATACTGAATGACTTTGTTTACAAATGGTGATGATATTATTACCGCATTTTCCGCACTATAAGGCGCACCGGATTATAAGGTGCACCTTCATTGAATGACCTATTTTAAAACTTTGTCCATATATAAGGCGCACCGGATTATAAGGCGCATACAATAGACGCTACAGTAGAGGCTGGGGGTTACGTTATGCATCAATTAGATGGAGCTGCGCTAAAGGGAATGTCAACAAAACAGTCAGAGAGGTCAGTTCAACTTTATTAATAGATTACAACCCAGCGTAGTTTAAGGTAAAACATGTAGTGCAATGTTAATATACCCCACATAGTGGGGGGGGGGAACTTTTCCTCGATTCAATAATAATAATAATCACAATATAGTAACACTCAAAATAGTGCAAAGCGATAACAATATATCAATAACTTAAATTCTCTTGCTGCTGCTCTATTCCCGTGTTCTTCTGCGTGACTGATCGCCTTGAGTTTAAACTCTGCGTCATATGCGTGTCTCTTAATAGGAGCCATTTTGGGGTCTTTACATAAAAAACAAATGGAAATGAAATATATACACCGGTATATATCCAGCATGCACCGCGCACGGAAGAAAATGAAGTAGGCGGCTGCTTACCGTAGTTGTGAGACCTGTTGTGGCTCAATATTGGTCCATATATAAGGCGCAACGGATTATAAGGCGCACTGTCGGCTTTTGAGATAATTTGAGTTTTTTAGGTGCGCCTTATAGTGCGGAAAATACGGTATGCTGAACTTCTGAAAAATTAATTTTGTTCCTCTTTAACCTTCAGGGGAAGCTAAGAAAACATTATACTCACTCCAACAGTCTGTGGTGATTGAGCTGATGTGATGGGGGCATGCAACAACTGCTGAAAATAATCAGCTTTCTGCCATATTTATCATCTCCTAAAAATTAGACAGAGAGAAAGAGAAGCATTTTAGCAGTTTGATATTTCCCACTAAAAAAAAAAAAGTTAAAATACCTAAAAAATGTTGATATAGGGCACAAAATTGGCCTAAAACCTTCCTCATAAGTGAGGGGAAGGGGTGAAAAGAAACAAAAGAAACAAAAAAAACCCTCCAGGTTTGTTCCTGGCTTGTACCCAGTGATTCTGGGTTGGCTACTGACCCAACGTGACCCTTATCTGGTTTAGCAGTTACAGACAATAAATGAATGAATGCAGGAGGAAACTGTTGGTAAACCCACACACCATTATATGTTGCCTTTTTTCCTGCAGTAAGAAAAACTCCATATGTTCCTGTAGGTATACTATCAGTGTGCTAATCTAGCAAAACCAACACTTAGAGTTCATAAAGCTGGATAACCCACAGTTTCAGCTTTCACCAGGTGAGTCAGAGGCACATGTTATGATAGGTATCCACTTTGTTTCATGTCAAACCTGAAGGTGAGTAAGAATAAAACAAAGCTACAGTGTCTTCCAGTTTTGTTTCCAAATTTCCAAATTCATTACACACCAATTCATTCAAATAATTATCAAATGCATACCATTAGCTCCCTAAACCTGAAAAGCCTGCTTTCACATAACCTTCAGGTTGAAAAGAAACAATAACAACTTGCAAATTCATGAGTGTCAAAAGAAACAATGGGTGTACTGCCATACTTAGAAAACTGTTAACATTTTTGTTTTTTGCTACCTGTAACTTGGAGAATCCCATGTCGTGCAACATCATAATACGGATGAGACAGGTCCTGACAGGCATTGCCACTGGATGGGGCTAGAGGGCACCCACCTGGACGCCCATCGTCTTCCTCCTCTTCTTTCTGCAGCTCTAAAAATGGAATTTGGGCCCTCAGGGTTATCTTGTAACACCAGAATTTATTATTAGATATTTTAGGTCCTACTCTGAATTGTTAAGCATTATCAAACATTCTCTTCCACTTATCAGTACTGTACTTTATCTTGATTATGTGAAAATTGCATATGGCCAATGGTGATTCTCAATATCAGTAAAATTACAAATACATTTGGCAGTTAATTAGTATTCAATACAACCCCTAAGACATTTCAAAGTAAAATTTCTTAAATATTTTCTGGCCTGCTCTCAATACCTTAAGTTTAAAACAATAATACATTTAGTTTAAACAAGTGTGTGTGCCAAGTGGGCAAAACGTAAGCTTATAATAACTCCAGACAATTTCACAATTGATGACATATATGTTTTGATAAATCGCCACAGACAAATGCACATTTAGTACCATGCTTAGAAAAAAAAAACTCTTTAATGTGAATATACTGGTTTTAATCTAAAGATTCACAATGCTATTCACTAGACCTTCATCTCTGTAATGAAACATACAGTAACATTATACCCAGAAAAGTGTTACATAATGTATTGCAACATAAATAATTCATTTCCATTGTCCACCTTAGCGTAGAGTGAAGGAATTTTCTAAATAAGTCTCGGAAAGCTGCCCATTATCTGTGCTGTGAATCAATATATACTTGGAACAACAGAGTAAAATAAAAGCCTATAGAGACAATATCTGGTCAGAAAAGGAAATGCTAAATGGGACTGTTGTTTATTTTGGATGGCCTGAGGCCTGTGACTTGAGCTGAAGTCAAATGTATGCTTTGACTGCACTGGAGGAAATGAAAGTACTATTGTTAATGAAAGAAAGGCTACACTAACAGCCATGTTTCAAAAGTTTTAGAATAAAGAATAAGAGGAGAAACTACGTTTTACTAGACCTTGAATGGAAAAAAGACAACATTTAAGATTTAGATTTTTTCCACTTATTTAGGCTGCTCTCTTGTCATTAATATGACTCAGGATTGCACTGGAAAGGTCAGAGTATGTTTACATTTGTGGATGCCGGTGACTCAAATGGTGGACACTGTGACTCAAACCTGAAGGAATACAGTCACCTCCCTGTCTCTTTAATTAACAACATGCTGTTATCTCCTCCACAGATGCAATTATGAGCATAGGCAGACAGTCAGACTTATCTTAGGAGTGACCTGTCCTTCTCACAAGGGAGGGCTTACTAAAAATAGCTGGACATGGACCTGTATGTATAATCTCCCATGAGGTTTTAGAAGAAAAAAGTGAGCTTTCAGTTTGAGGCTTCACAAGGTCTGCATCCTTCCTTACCACCAGTTCAACAGCTGAGTCAGGCAGAAATGAGCCCTACTGAAGGCATCACACACAGCTAATCCCTTTCCAGACAGATTAGTGAGGTCATAGCTGAGTCATGAGCGAGACATTTTGTGGAAATAAAGGGGATTTTGATTCACTTCCATATACGATACACATGTGAAGCTATGTAGTATCGACTGTGAAGAAAACTCCAGACAAGTTCAATCAGGATTCAAGGATTACGGAATTAAGAATATAAGTATTAAAAATTTAACTTGGAAAAAAAAACAAAAAAGAATAATACATAAATTTGGGCCAAACTGGCACCCAGTGATTCCGGGTAAGCTTTGGACCCACTGTGTCACTGAACAGGATGCAGCGGTTGAAGAAAATTAATGAATAAATGTATAAATAAATAAGTGCCTTCTAGATATAAAAAAAAAGTACAGAGTCCTGCCTGTTAATTGACAAATTCTTGGTAGCACTGCACCTAAGAGCACTGTGACAACTAATATATGAGACAACTAATATGTACCTTTAGAAGCATTTATAAATATTTCAGAAAAAAACGGTTGTCTAAATTCTTGTTAAAGTGAAATGACATCAAAATGGATGAATGCATCCTTCATTACAAATGACAGTAACCGAAATAACCACTGAAAAATGTATATGTTGATTGTTATGACAGGCTTACACAGGTGTCATTTATAACTTTTTGAATGTTGCTTTTCAGTAAAGTGTTACCACCTTCTCTGTGTGAAAAATGATATGTCAGCCGTTTGAATGACAGTACTGTCTGTTTTACATTTTCCTGCTGGCCTTTTCTTTAAGAAAGAAAACAAAGCATCACTAAAATGGTTCCTTGTTTATTTTACATTCTTAGGAAAGTTGTAAGCAGCTTGTCACTGTTAAGTCTATATTTATAAATTGCTATTTTTAGAAAAGCAACAAATTTAAGCTCTTTCAGTGATTAAAAAAAACTAATTAGGTGGCATGCAATCTTACCTATTTCTGCCAACTGCTCCAAGTCATTTGCTGAGATCATTGTTAAATGGTGGGTGAGGTTTTTCAGCTACGTTCAGTCAGAGTGTATATTCTGCAATAAGGAAAAAAGTAATTTTGCTGTTACCATTGCTTCAAGTTTGATTTAAAATTATGTGACCTGTCATAAAATGATTATTTTAAAATAAATATTAGTTAAAACAAGCCTTTCTGGTTTTATGCTGTTTCACTTTAATACTGTCCTGCTTCCTGGTCTGAATCTCTCCAGTCATAACGGTGAACCCATGTTTATATGAATGCACAACAACAAAGAGGAGTAAAACAAACATTAAAAGGATGGAGACAAAAGTGTACTTAAATATGGCGAAAATGGGAATGGAGAATAAACAGAGCCAACCGAAAAAAAAAATGGCTAACAACCAAACCTTCTGGTACTTGCTCCTCACTCCTGGGCACTCAGGCTCAGCTGAGCTGAGGCTCATTCTCATTTAAAGAAACCGGCACTAAACAGGTCATTTTGAACAGGGCTGTTTAGAAAAGGTGAGATTGGTGCTGGGTTGTTTGATCCTTATAGATATTATGACCATAGCATGTCACAGACATTAAGACCCCAGACGAGTGTTATGATGATACCAAAATGATTACTTACGATACAATACCTGCCTAAATAATTCAATACCGATACTGAAACGATACCATTGCCAATACCTAAAACGTCAGGAAAAGTAATGTACTTTCTCTACAAGCTGAGGGCAGTCAGCAAAATCGCTGGTATTTGTTTGTTAAGTGTGACGCCACATGTGACGTTTCACCATTTCTGGGTCTAATTGCGCCTTCGCTCCCGAGTCATACATTCATCAGACTTGTTTACTGTTTGAATAAAGCTGAATACCTCAGTCAATAAAGTGATCTCGGTTTAGGAGTTCTTTTCTATATAAAGTAGCTAATGTTTGTACAGAAAGTTGCTGGTGCTAGTCGAGTATTTTAAATAACTCGCTAGAAGATCTGAAATTTCTAGTAACGGTATACTGTGCAACACTACCCCATACAATATCAATTTGTGACAAAGTGGGTAGAATATGCCCTCTTTAGTATTGTGTATCTTCAAACTATATCACACACTCCCCCTGGACTAAACGGAAGCTAAGCAGCCAGTTGGCTAAACCCATTCACACTGAACTTACACACCACGTTTCATGTTGGACGGCTTTTTGTATGGCATGCAATCAGAACAGATCTCATTCACATACATCTATAACAAAACCACAGTAAATTTGAAAATGTTCATGTACATTTCATTACAGCAGCTTGGCAAATGTCACTGGATCTTGGGGAAAATAATATGTGAGGGGTGAGGAAAAAAAAAAAGTAGGATACTGGTCTTTTAATGATAAGTGATTCCAGACTTTGAACAGTCGTATGGTTTTTCAATTATTCAATAATGCACATGAACATGACAAGGTCTGGTGAATATTTAGAATGCATTATAATGAACACAGATGGAGTGAAAGGAGCTGATTTCAGCAGCGTCATCTGCTTCAGTGTGATAACACTGTCTTCTCAGCTAGGAACACACAGACTACAAAGACAAGCTCTGGTCTGCCTGATAGGCCTAACAAGGAATCATATCAGACCATAGCCATGCTATAATATGTTTATAAGATAACAAAAAGGCTGACTGCATGCTTCCCATCAGCTGCTCGGCTTAGAAATGACTCGGTCGTATTTATTTTGCTTACCGTGAAAACACAAGACATGATTATGTGCAATGTAACTTAGGAAAATTAAATCTGACTGTAAAAACCCTATACAAACCATTACATGGAAGTGTTTTCCTAAATACACAGCCAAGGCAGGATCAATGTTGGAACCAAGGGCTGTGCTTTGTTACACTATACGCTGTACTCTTGTTACATTTGATCGGATTATTTTAGATTACATACTCCAATTTAGTGATAGGACAAAATAACCATGACATTCCATGACATTCCTACATCCTGTCGTCATCATGTACACGGGCTCCAACCCCCCATGCTTGACACTGATTGAGTTGTAGAGGGGAACTCTTGTGAACAGATTAGTTTCTAACTACTATTTACTAATATTGTTCATTTGTAGCTCGGACCAAGCGTATCTTTTGCCAAACACAAATACTGCTTACATACACAATTCTTAACTTACTTACAAGCTCCTCATTTGCATTTTCTGAATTCGTATTAATGCTGTGTCCCTAACAACATCTGACAGCATTTTACTTCCTGAGAGCTCTTCTGATAATAATGCACTTATTACTATACGTCAGTTGTTCCCAAACTTTTATCTGCCGCACACTTTTATTGATCAGAATAGTTTCAAACACCCACCCCCACTCCTTTTTTCCCCCTACTCAAGGCAGCATGGTAATGGTAACACATCTACAGTTAAAAGGTTTTTATATTTTTTCTACTCTTCTTGGGAGTAAATCGCCAACTGCCTTCATACATCTCGTATAATGCACATCCTAACATTCTCAAATTCCTATAAATGCCCTGAAAGTCTGAAACATTCAAGAAGTGTTTTCACTCTGCACACGAACTGAAACAAGTTTCCCATTGATCTGGACCATGACCACCTCATTTGATTGAACCAAATGTTGGTCCGTTGGTCTGGACTTTATTCTAAGCACCATTTAAACCTGCTATTTTTTGTTTGGACCAAACTGACAAGTCTGAATGATTGGACCAAAAAATAACCTAAGATGGTATATTCCTCTACATAGAATTATTCTTCACCATTACTGGTTCAAATGGCTTTGAGCTAGGTATTTATTCCACTGCTTACCCATATTAAATACAAACAAACAATTTAGAGCCGATAGATATTGTACGGATTATGTTTTTTTTCTGATTTACAGCTGTCAGTGTCTCTGAGGAAGACAAGATTCACCTTCGTTAACCATGGTTTTCGGGGAATTCCATGCACCACGCTGTCATCCTGAAATCCCAGACACATAAAAGACACACAGAAAAATCTGCAAAAACCTGTTTTTAATTCACTGACACAAAAAGTGTCAGGCCAAGCTGCTTTTAGAAGACACAAATTAAGGCATGGTCATTTTGCATTGTGTGCTCTCTAAATGTATTGGTCTTACTTCAGTAAAATATGTACATTTATGTCATAAATTGGCCAACAAAATGCGGTTTAAACATTTAAGTGCAATATTCAAACTGATGCAGAAAATCTCAGTCTAGAGCTAGTTTTACTGCAGTGCTGTTTGTGAGCATGCATTCATTCATGAGATCACAATCTCAGAAATCCATTTTCCATGTAAAACTGCAAATTTACAAAGGAACTGTTCAAATATTATCTAACTGTGCAAAACTTGAACTTGTCTTTATAAAATAAATTCTTATTATTTTATTGTTTAACATTTTCTTTTTTTAACCCAACCTCTACACACTTTTCAAAATGGCACACAAGTCAATACATTAGTGCAGAACTTGAACTTGAGCATACCTGTTTATGCTCGTTAAAACAGCAAAATTAACCAAATTAATGTCCCTCTCTTCTCAACATTTAAATCCCTAAAAAGTCAGTTCTGTTCTACAAAATTATATTTATAATTTATTTCCAAGGGAAAAAGTCCCCAAACATGGGTTAATGTAAGTCTGACCTTTAGGCCCTGCCCTTTAAGCTGACAGGACTGACTCCTTAGGCCTATGACTTAAAAAAATTTGGCACTCTTAATATTCTTTCCTGAAATTGTCAACAGAAAACTGCAATTTTAAAGTTGAAACGTGTGGCCATAGCACTGACTGCTTATTTTGCACATTATTCGTTAGATAAACACCACACAGACAATCAGAAGTTAAAACAGAAGGGTTTACAACTGAAGGGCTCCATAAAGCTATTAATGTGGGCTCTTAAAATTGTCTTTAAAGATACTTTTTTGCTTGGGATTGGAGCACTGATGTTCACCATTGAAACAAATTGCAGCATAGTCATATTTACAGCTAGGCTGTTGGGAAGGAACCACTCTGTCTCGTAACAGTAAGCAATCATTTTAAAGTTGTTTGTAAAACTGTAATGTAAGTCGGTACAAATCAGAAACACAAAACAATGAGGAAATGCAGTATTGTTTTGTAAGTCAATGCGTAGCACAACATCCAAGCAGAGTTAAATATAAAGAAAAGAAGTCAAAATGTCCACATACAAGTAGTGAAATTAACACTAATATAAGTTTAAAACAGCATCAACACATGTAACTGGAGAGAACTACACAGAGAATAGTGACCTGTGGCTAACTTACAACACCTGAGAAGTACTTTCCCCAGGACTAACAAGGCGTATAACACATTAACTCAATTTTCCACAAGGGTAATAACATGGCGGGTCCAGAACAAGAATCCTGTTAACCTACGTAGTGTTGAGAAAGTGGAGTTAAACGTGTTAAAAATCGAGTTTTCTTACCATTTATGCCGATTCAGGTGCTGCTCTGCCAAAACTCCAAGCTTCCTATCGGTTAGCGCGCATGCGCAGTAGTACTTTTTGTGTTTACAGCGGTTTGAAATGAATTTGGGTATTGGTTAAATTTGGTGTGTGGTTAAAATGAATCTACGGTGGGAAACTATATCTAAACACCACCATACAAATAGTGTCTGACTACATAAGACCGTAGCGTCGAAGAACGTGCCTTACCACTGAAAGATGTAAAAATGGGCGTGTAAGGAAAAATTCCCATTTCCTTTAAGCCCAAATCAGATAAGACCGGGCAGTTCATTATGGAGGGGGGGTTGCCCAGAGCAGAAGGTGGAAGTTTGTGTTCCTTTATCGAAGGAAAGTCAAAGTTCATTAAAATTATCGTTATGTACTCTCTGAAATGCTGGTGTGATAATTTCTCATATTACTCAATTTCCAGCCATCAAACCACGAGAAAATCTTAGGTTCAGCATATGTATGGGCTTTGAGTGGGTACATGGGCAGCCCAATAACTATGTACGAGGCCTACGTGTGCCCAAAATGAGTATACATTTACAGAAATGTTGTGTTTTCAGGTGGTTTGGTACTATGTTTACATTTCCTGGTCACAATACTGACCCCTGAGAGCAAACGTGGGACCCAAGATTTAATCCATGCATAAAACTAGCTGGTAACCATCTGGCCTGACCCGCATGGGTGTGTTGGACGGTTTATAACTTACTGTCATTCATAATAATGACCTACTATGTCATAATAATGATAAAGAATGGGATCATTACTGTGGTATAGCAAATAAATAATAAATAAATCATAATTATGAGACCCTAAATCGTTATCATTTTTCATTGTTGAGAGATGCTAAAACATTATTCAGGGATTCTATGGGAAAGAGTGAAAGAAGGCATGAATCTCATTTTTCTTTCCTGTCACCTCTGAGTTGACCCATCAGAAATTCAGCTTTAATTTGGCCGACTGTCTGGTCTGGCTCCCGTGTGTTCTGCTGGAGGCCTCTGCAACAGCAGCTAATTGGCCACAGGTGTCAATCAAAAATCTTTGTGTCTTTTGCTCTGGTGTTTCGTCTATAACCTTTAGACACTTTAAATGTCAGCTCTGAGTCCAGCTAAAGCCGCTAATGATGAGCAACAGAGAGGATGTGCAGCATGGAAAAAGACAGTCTCCATCTTTTAGCTGTTTTTGAATCATAATCACATTTTTTCACCATGAAACACATACAACGAATTTGTCGTGGTGAGTGCACACATGCATGACAGTTAAAAAATTAACATACAATATGAGTACTGAGACTATACAATATATATATAAAAAATATGTTCATTCACAATGAATAAAAAACAATATCAATAACTTAATATAAACAATACAATATAAATAACAATAGAACATATTTAGAACATATATATATATATATATATATATATATATATATATATATATATATATATATATATATATATATTAAAATATAAAATAATATAAAAGCAGATAATAAACTGACAAAAAAAAAAAGCTGAAAGAGGCCAAAGATAATGAATGAGTTTGTACATGAACAAGGTTTGAGCAGCATTAATATAACTTTAACTAGATGAGCCGGACTGCCATTAGCCATACAGCCATTGTTACAGAGGCGTTTCTGGCATTTCAAAATCAGGAAAGCCTGTACCCTTATTACTGGAAGGTTGTACAAAAAATTTGGAGGGCAGGACTAATAAAGGCAGAAATGAAAAAAGGAGAACAAAGATTTGTTCATAATATCAGCATCAGGGGTTTTCTTTTTCCTTTTTATTTAAAAAATAAATACTAAATGATCTACCACCAAAAGGCTGTGCGCAGCTATATGGAGTTTAACGCCACAAAATATCTGCCCACCACTTCCCTTTACAATATTTCAGACAAAGACACGTGTTGGTCTATTACTTAAATCTTAGTAAAATATATTAACGTTTGTGGTTGTAAGGTGACAAAATGTGAAAACGTTCAAGGGGTATGAATACTTTTGCAAGCCACTGTATATATATATATATATATATGAAACTTTGTAAATGATCCCCTCCAGCTCCACTGTATCTGAGTCTCTGAGCTCTTTCTTGAGTTACTGAACCCTAAACCTCGACACACCTACGCATTAGGCCTCGGTGCACACTGAAGAACTTACTATACTCTAATATCACTGGTTCATGAACCAGTTTATGTAGGTGGAAACGCACCGAATGGTTCCAAATTTAGTTCACAAAGTGGAATTGTTCCCTTGTTGGTGGAAAAGCGCTATGAGAAATATGGCTGAATTAACAACAGACGGTGTAGTTGCACCACCTTGTGAAATATGACTGACCTAACAGCAGAAGGTGAAATAAGGTATTCACGCATGCGCGTTTCAACATTAGTCAGTCAGTCAGTCAGTCAGTCAGTAAGCAAAAACGCCTCTTCTAGGTAAATAGCAGTCAATTACAGTAAATAGCAGTGATATGTACAAACATGCTAACAAGGCCTTAGGACACAGTGAAGCTGTAGGCAGTGTATATTGTGGTAAGTTTTTGGATGAAATATTGTGTGCTATATGAAAATATGCATCGGTAAGGCCCAAGTAAAGGTTAGCTAACAGTTTCTACAGATGTGTCTTAAAATGGAGTGACATCAAGCACCCCTTTAAAACAGACCCAGCATGTGAGTGCCACAATGGAAGAGAACCCTTTACCCATTACTGCTGAAGAACACATTTCAATTTAGCTCACATTTGTTCCCAAAGATGTGTAAATAGCTTCTGCATTTATAATCTTCTTCGCAAATATGTTCATGCCCATTTTTACATTCACAGAGCAACTGAACTGAGGGATTTATTTATTCTTTTAAAGGGGCTTTGAAAAGTTACTGTTGACTGATCAAGCAGCTTCTGAGCATCTCAATGGCAGCCAATCTACATGGGGATATTGACAAGTTCCATAAATCATCTCTGGTGGAGGGTCTGCATCCCCATCTCAAAGTCTATGGAAAGCCTGACATCTGGTGGCTGAGTAGAAAACGACCCCCCAACCCCCACCCCTCATTTTCAGGGGGTGCAAACAGCAGCCAAGTGCCAGAGCATAACAGGTAATATCAGCACACTTAGTGCAAGCATAATTAAATGATAGGCACTGATATGAATATTGGAGACCAGCACAGATATTTCACATTTTCTACACTAGCAGTCTACAGTCAGATAATAATACAGATGTTGAATGATTAGAAATCACAAACACTATTCAGATTCATCACAGAGTTATTGGATGGTGCTCCATTACTCCAAGAAATCCAGTGCTACATAGGCCCATGCTACGGGTCTTTATACCCCTCTAGTCAAGGCTTGAAATTGGCCATATATATCAACAATGTTGAGATTCAGTTGAAAATGAAATGTGAAAAGAAGTCTAGAAAAATACATCCCTCTGTATCTAAATTGAGTGGAAAATTGATGTAGTCTGATTTTGTCTTGGGCTCAATTTGGACCAAATCAAATGGCCCAGACAAAGCCCAAAGATAAAGCTATAAACTGCAGCTCTTAAAAGTTTTTTAATTTTTAAAAAAAGATATTAGTCAAAGCTCTCCAGTGCTTCACTTTTGTAGACGAAAATATTTCAGAAAAAAACCCCCAAAATAATTTAATTACTCACTGTTACAGTGGAATTAATAGAAGTGGCACACATTATTTTTTTTATATTTGCCCTAGGGTTTGCTCCCCTGACTTTGGAAACCAAAGCGTCCCATTCTATTCTAAGTGCTTTTCTATGGAGCTTATACCTTCTGTGTTTATGCAACTGAATGTCCATGTCAACAATGGATAGTGGCCAAAATGACTAAGTAAAAACGTGTGAATGCATAGTGTTTCTGTCTGCCACATACATTAAAATATAGGAACTGTGACTAAGAACTTAGCATTACATATAACATACTTTTGAGTGATGGAGGTTCCTCGCACTCAGGCATCTCTTAAATAAACATGATTATTTATGGAACCAAAAATGGTTCTTCTATGGCATCACTAAAATAACTCTTAGTAGAAAATTGATTTACAATACACAGTCCTGCCATTTTAACTCAGTATCTTGTAATTGCTTAAACATTCTGCTCCTCTCAAGTGTAATTAATGCATCAAAATATTGGGTTCAAATGCAGTATTTTTTAAGCAATATTCTGCCTAAACCAGTGGCAAAGTGCAAGTTCACCAGAACATCAGCCAACCTTAAATCAAAAAGAGCTAGTATAACACCTACGCTGCAACTTGGCTGGGTCGGTGGTGTTAATCTATTCCTGGCTTTCAAATGCTTTTTAGCTGCCTTGGACAGTGGGGTGAGGGTGGGTGGACAGGAAGCATTGGAGAGGGCATCAAGGCAAGAACACCTTCTAGAAAATGCCTTTTGAGTCGAGCCTTGAGCCTCATTCCAAAAGAAATAATTCAGAGATGAATTGCTGCATAAGCCAGCGCTATCAGGTTCTGAGTCCAGCAGCTGCTGCTGTAATGGCTGCTTCGCACTGGGGTGAAGATGAGCCCTGGAGCCAGGATTTTCTCTCTGACAAGTCGTGACAGAAGCATGAACAGAACTGTGTGGAAGCATTGCACGGTGAATGAACAAAGAAACCTTTTCTGAGAGTCACAAAACACACAGTTTTGTGTTTTTTCTAACTGCTTGGGTTCTCCTACATATAGCAAAAAGCAGGGAATACAAAGAAAAAATTAAAAGGAGAGTGAAACGAAATAGTAAGCAGAATATTTTGCTTCTGTGCCAGGAGAAGAAACTCAAGGATTGAGGGTAAAAACAGGACAAGTGTGTGGCACAGGACATCATTTCATTCCTTATCACTTATATCCTATATCCAGTACTGATTCAATTATGTGTCCCTTATGTGCCCTTGGCAGGGTTTTTACAAAATATCTTTTCAATTCACAGGAACCGGCACCCTCAAGGATCAGCCCTCCAGTGTGTGAAATCACTGAGGTGCCTCAGGGAGTAACATTAGGGCCCATGGTGTTTTTTCCTGTGTACATTTTTAGAAAAGCAGGCCAGAGCCAAGAATTATGCTCCATAGTTGTCCATATCTGGAGGTCAATATACCTGAAAATAGCACTTATCCAGTGGAGGATTACTGACTAATGCATACAGTAAGTGGGATGGCAGTCTTCACCTCCAAATGGCACAACAAAACTTGCTAAGGTCTAAGTATGAAAGCTGTTTCCTTTCAGGGGTAAAAATAGGCTTATGATGCTCTTAGCCTTGATTCTCAGGTAACAGTATCAACTCTTAGCCCCTGTGCCCTGGGTACGGGAGAATCTGTTTCAAATGCAAGTCAGTCATTTCGTTCAAGCGCATCAAATAACTAGACAGACGTGGTAAGATAGGATTTCCTGCTGTGAACAACCAATCACTCTCACCTCACTCGACTGCACTGGGAAATTGTGCTTGTTTGGGGGAAACAGCAAAAACAAACAAAATGGCTTGGAAACTTCAAAAAACGTTTTTTTTATTTTCATTTAAATGACGCTTGAGTCCACAGTTTAGCACGCCACCACTAGATTACAGGTAGTGGCAGAGTGCTGTCAACTTCACTTCCTACAAAAAAAGAGCTGCACTGCCACAAGGGATTCCTCCAGAGAAACTGGAGTTTCTCGACATCAAACTTCTAACTTACCCCATGTGAAACCTTTTACTTACCATCTAATATCTCCCAATGCTTGCGCATGTCCAGTTCAATCAGTGTTCCACCACAAGTCAGTTTACTGATAGGCTTTTAAGATTAGACAGTAGCCCATTTCATGGATCTTTACCTATGCAGACAGACAGGCCCTCTTCAGTCTTCTTGTAAACATGTCCTACAAGAAACCAACTGTACAGAGTGGTCTGTGGAATCATGCACTACCTTTTCAGTCTCAGATGCTATCATTCATCCTTTCTTATGCTCTTAAAGAGTATTTCTATTTAAGGACATGTTTTTACACTCTTTTATTCAGCTGGCGAGTCTTGGTTGCTCTTTGTGTTGCTTCTTCGTGCTTTAATGATATTTCTAGGTCTTGGTTACTTTCAGTAGCTCTTCAACATGTAAACGTTCATTTTGATACATGGACTCTCTTCATACTGTTATGGAGTATTTGTCTGTGTTCACATTTTTTCTATCTTCTACAGTGGCCTAGGGATAGAGATTATAGTTATATAGCCTTAGAGCTTATAGTTCCTTTTGAGTCTTGGATTCTTTAAGTGGTTCATCCTCATTCTCTCAAGGATTTTATTTTCTTGTTAAGTGTTGGAGTCTTTTTAACCATGCCTATTTTTTTAAATAGACCTCAGTTGAAACTATTCAGCTGAAAGGCTTATTAATAGGCACCAGTCCTTTACACCATCAATTTTAAAGTGGTTACTTAACGAATGCGCAGAAGTATACAGTGAAAATATCCACGTTCCTGGGATAGAATCAAGCCGAAGGCAGTCTCTAACACATGCTCCACCAATCTGAGCACACTTTAGGATTGCTGTGTGATAGGCGAAATATGAAACACATTTGGGCACAGTGATTAACACAAAGCTTAAAGCCCTGCTTCATGCATGCTCCGCTTTATATGTTAATGTGCCTTGAGGCATCTAACAAATGTGTTCACTCTGCAAAAAATGTGAAAGCATCTGAAGTGGCTGGGAGCCATCTATGTGTCCCACTCTCTCCAAGCAATGTTTCCCACTCATGTCAAAAAAAAAAAAAAAAAAAAAAAAAAGAAAGAAAATACAAAAAACCCTCTTCCAGCTCTCATGGGTTCTCTTCATCTGGATTAGCTCAAAGCTCTGTGTAAGTCATGTGATTGGACAGGGTGTTATTATTCAAAAATCCACAGTATGGACAAATCACATGATGGATCTGAGAGTTGAATAATTAGGAGCTAGTCACAAATACTAAGCAGGGAATATGAATCTGTGATGTTTTGCCTCTAGGCTCTGTGGGTAAGCTCTGAGAGCAGCCAAGCAGAGTGCGCTGATCCTTTAGACACGATAACCCGACCGTAAACGTCAGTCTGTTAATCTCCAATACACAAAGCTTAGATAGTAATAGAGAGGTGGCCATGGCTCTGAACACTGTGAATACAGTTCTTAAACCAGTTCATATAATAATTCACGTCAAGAATATCCAGCTGGAATTTTAGTAGTCTAAGCCATAACAGCCTACTTGTTTTTACACTCACAGTATATTTGATTAGCTTTTAAACACCGTTTAAACACCGGGACAACACTTATTAGACACACCTACCTTGTCTGTCCACTTTGTAGATGTTCCTGCACAGTTTGTGTTGGTTGTCCTCTAGTCCTTTGTCAGGGGTCACTGGACGCTGTTTGGCTGGATATCTATTCTCAGTCCAGCAGTGACACTGAGATGTTTGTAAAGTCCAGCAGCACTGCTGTGTCTGATCCATTCTTACCAGTGCAACGCCGATTGTTATGGTGTTATGGTGATTGGTATATATTTAAGATAAGCTAAGACGATCCTTTGGATGGATGGATGGATGGATGGATGGATGGAGGGATGGATAGTCCCACAGTGGGGAAATTCAGTGTTACAGCAGCAAAGGGACAGTAAAGTAATAAAAAAGAGGTAACAAAGAAAAACTTAGTAATTAATATAAACATAAATAATTTAAAATAATAGGTTTATTTTAAGACATAGGTTGGTTCCACAAAACACCTGACATTTATCCCATATAAGCTGAACCTGGGGATGAGTTGAGGCCGTCTGATTCACCCTGAGTCAATGCTGTTGTGTTTGATATGTTTCTTATATTATTAAATAAGATACGAAAAAAAAAAAAACTATTGGAAGCATTTTCGTAACATGCAAAACAAACAATTTTACACCAAAAATACTTAGTGATCACACCTCGTTACCAGACTTTCATCCAAGCATGGAAATCACTGGGACCAAGCTGGTTTTCAAATGCTATAAATAGATCTGGAAGATCAGGAGGGAATTGGGGGTTTGGGGTGGGGGGGGGGGGGGTTGTAGTGGGAGCTGGGGCACACAAAAACCAAAGCTTCATTATTCCATGACATACATTTCATGGCCCTGAGCCATTTGGACGATGTGTGTGTGTGTGTGTGTGTGTGTGTTTTCTTTGTGAGCTGAAAGGAGGCAGTCTTCACTAAAGCAGTCTGCCTAGTGACACAGGCACTGGCTAGACGTTTGGCAGAGAGGTGGAGAGAGGCCGTGTGTGTGTGTGTGTGTGTGTGTTAGCGATAGTTCTGCAATATATCATCATGGCCAGCAGATGTCACCCTTGCAGCAGACCGTCTCTCTGCTGGAATGGGGAACTCTTTGTAGCTCTTTTCTTCCCTTTTCTTAGAGAGTGCGCTCTGACCCTTATTTTCACGTTTGTGTATAGGAAATCTGATGCTGATGAGTGTCTTCCATTATTCTAGTGTCCCCCATGCTGCACATAAACAGCACTGTGCAAAAGTCAGAGACCACCCTTCGTGAATGTATAATTCCCAGTCAAAGCAGCCAATAAACCCAAGTTATTTATTTTTCACAAATGCAATGCCAAATACAGTGATATAGAGGTGTAAACCCTGGGGAACACATATAGCAAACCGTTTTCACAGTGATTTTTGTCAGATCAGAAGCCAGAGATCTGATTTAATCATTCAAAGCTTTAAGTTCACAAATTATGGTGCGAGTACATTGCATGTAATGGCTGAATCGAGGCACAGAGCATGTGTTAGGGTTATTTATGCAGATGAGATGCACACAGCATGTGGCCATATGACCAAAGGCTGCACAGGATTTAAATCACTCCCGCTCTGTCATGTGCTTCACGTTCTTTCTTATGGCTGTTCTCGTAATGGTTGTGTCCAATTTATCACTGGACTGTGGCAGCACATGATCATGAACATAGTGGTGTCAGTAGAGGAGGTTCATTTATTTATATAGGCGGGTAATACCTCTGTTACTTATAGGCTTACAGTCCTCAGGGTTTCCAGTAATTTCTGGAAAAATCTAGACACACTGGACATTTAGAGACTAGATTTTTTTTTCTGTCCTTAAAAACAGTATTAAAAAAAATTATAATTGTCTGGAACTACTAAGGTCCTGGAAATTTGTAAAATTGGATTATTGACCCATAGAGAGTCACACATTTATATACATTCTCTGTGAGGCTGCCTTTACCCATAAGTTTAATGTTGTTATTAAGTAGAGGTAGAGTTGTTGTTAGTGGCTAGCAGTTGTTGGTGCACTAGCTTTATGACTGTCAGCCAGATAATCCCTTGCGCTTAACCTAACTCTCTATTCATGTAGCTAGTCAGCTAGCATTAAAGCTACATGTTGTAAGTCTGTGTTATTATTAAGTTAAATATCATTTCCCTTCCAAACTAGCTCTTGCTGAAGATTAATTGGGATTCAAGATTCAAAATAACTTTTTTTTTCATTATGCAGCTATTAATGTGTATGTTTATTGTGGCTGAATTAACTGCTTCCTAGCAACTGTTACAAGTGTCAATGTAACACACAGCTTGAGTGCAAATAAAAAAGGATATTCACCAGCTGCCCTCTAAAGGTGTTAAAGCACCATATTAGATGTTTTCTGCCAGACTCCGTAATGTATGTTCTCTATAACTGCATTTTGCTTTTTTATTTATGTGAATTTGCCTCAACTTAATTGACGTGCAATCAAATCACTTTAGTTTTCCATGAGGTAACCATAAAATGAAAAGCAAACATTGGCTTAAAACATTGCGATCAGGCTGTTTTTTAATGTTGTGACCAGCTTACATTCATTCATTTATTCATCTTCTGGAACCACATGATGTTTGTTGTCTGGAGCCTGTCTAAAATCACTGTGCATTCGGCAGGAACACAGTCTGGAAAGGCTGCAAGTCTCTCATGGGGCATCACACACTCACACAATCACTCAAACATTCACATCTATGAGGAATTTCATACAACCAGTCCACCTACAAATATGGAGGAAACCCATGTGGACACACCAAGAACATACCAAGCTTCCCATAGAAAGTAACCAGAGGTGGGCATTGAACCCACAACTCAGAACCCTGAAACTGTTAAGCATATTTCAGCATTTTTTTATGTTTAAAATATATTTAATATATATATATATATTCAAAGAGGAATAGAACCAGACTTCAGTTCTTATGCTGTTGAGTACCAGGAACTTTCACTAGAGAACTCAAATGTGTTTTATTTACTCCTAATCAAGTTTTTGTTATTATTATTATTTATGAAAGAGTTTTTAAACACTACTAAATTAGACACACATAAGGAGTAAAGTGTAATCTCTGTTTCCATCCATTATTTCAATGAATTGCCAGTATTTTCTTGCACCGCTATAGGTTAAGGCCAATCTATTAACCTCTGACTATATTGCAATGGCAGTTTCCATTCTGATAATGGCGGGGAATGTCCTCTGTTGTGTTGTACATTGTTATAAAGGCCTAGAAGGGCTTGGCAGATTTTGGACTCTCTCCAGAATGTCCAGTACTTTCTCCCTCCTGGACCACATCATGGTGATCTTGATTCCTCTAACTACATTCCATCCATGATCCCACACAGTTAGGAAGCATCATCAGGACTGCATACAAGTGAGTCATGTGTCCTCTCTGTCTCTGGCTGTTGATCCGGCCTAAGTCTGGCCAGGCCACAATTTGATCCCCTGGTGCTTTGTTAAAATGAGGTGGACGACACATTCAGGATTGGATGGCACTCTTTACACATAGTCACATCACATATAAAGCTATACAGCCATATTAAGCCACTACTCCATTTAGGTAACATATTCTTTTACTCTCACTTAAGCTTTAGGTATTAACCAGGTAAGTTTTAGGTCCAAGTCTCAAAGTATTTGGCAATTATTTTCTGTAACATGATACAATAATATCCAAGGCATTCTAATAGGTGGTGGCTATCAATAGCCCCTTAACCTTTACAGTAATGTAAACAATGGAATATGCAGACTAGCAAGCTACTGGCTGTATGTGTTCCATTAGCTAATAGCAAACCCACAGAACAATCACAATGTATTTTTAAATGAAAGCATGGTTTAGAGAGTCCAGTGGCCATTATCAAACTTATTGCAAAATCCATGCACTTAGCTGGGGTTTTTCCTCTATGACATTTGGTTAGATCGTTTTGGTTTGAATATTTCAGTGTGAAAACCAGGATTAGATTATGTTTCATTTTCTGCTTTTGGTCTAGACCAAAGGAACTGTACTAGTTTAAATGCGTCCCAGTTCAGTTTACATAAACACCATCATGTCATTCAAAACTTCAAAAATTTTCTTGAGTTTGTACTATACACTCGGTTAATATTAGTTATTACCTCAGGAGGCTATAAAAGAAAGAATCTCTTCATTAGTATTCTGTGAAGGGTTAGAAGCAAGCACTGACCTCTACCCGAAAAAGCCATTGTTGCTAAGTGTCCAGCAAGTGCCCTTTTTCGGCCTCAGCCAGCCAATTTCCAGCACCATGTAGACGTACCTTCCACTCCAGCCCTGTGCATTAAGAGGCAGTAATTGATTTTCCTTTGTAATCTCAAGGTCCTGATGACTTTCAGTGGTGTGCAATGGAAGCTAGCCGCCCTGACTCTAATTGCATTTTATCTCTCCCTGCCACAAACATCCACCAGCACAGCTCCATTTCTGAGGACCTACCTGAAGTTGGCTTAACACAAGCCGCTGGTGTTTTCTCGGCCATAAACAGGCTAAGATGCATAAATAAGTGCAATCCATCATCACAGCAGCACAGTGAACCTGACCTTGATGCACCATTACAATTAAAGCCCATACACATAATTGAGCAGTGTCCTTTGACATTGATGACAGTTCCATAAGAGCAGCACTCTAAAGTGTTGGCTCGCTGGATGCACAGATAACCTAAGGAAGGACATCTTTAAGAGGCCAGTGTCAACATTATGCTGGAATCTAACATCATTAGTGCAACCTGCTTTCAGTCCATCACTGCTGAGACTAGTGACACACAGCCTGAATTAAAACAGCTGTACATTTTAATAATTTACACTACCTATACACACCTAAATGTATTGGCATTTTCATAATATTATAGCATACTGAAGCTACAGGTAGTGTCATCACAGAGCTTCAGGGTCTCAGAGTCCTGGATTCAGTCCTCATCTCAGGTCACTTTTCTCACTGGGTCCATGTGGGCTTCCACCAGGTGCTCTGGTTTCCTCACACAATCTTGCTAGGTAAATTGGCTGTGTGAAATTGTCCACAGGTGTGAGTGTTTTGGTGACTGGGTGAGTCTGGGATGCACTGAGATGGACTGGTTCTCTATCCAGGGTGTGTTTCTTAATTGCCCCCAACCATTCCAGGTTGGCTCCTTGATAAGGATGAAGTGGTTACAGAAGGAAGATGAATGTATAAAGACTACGAGTAAATGTAAACATGATGTTCATATATCTGTTTCTCTTTCTCACGGTTTAAATAATCTCATGCACATTCAGTAAGCTGAGGCCTCGGCTCTGGCTTCTTTTCTTTTTTTCCCCCAGCATCTACTTCTTGAACACTGCTTATTTTATTAAAACTTAATTATATTTGAGGTGATAAAATCCTAAAAGTTCATAAAAGTAACGTTCCATTAGGAGCTATACTTAACAATAATATATGATGTAAGATTTAATTCTATTTGCAATTGGATCCTTTTGATTGGCCTAAATTAAATTGCAGTGGGCAGCTGCCAATTTTAATGTTGTAAGAACAAATAAAAATGCATTTATGGCGTTTTCTATTGTAATAAACACATCACTCATATTGGAGTTTGACACAGTAGAGTCCTGTGAAGGTTGAAAAATGTGTGAAGAATAGTTATGGGAATAGCTTGGTTTGTGAAGTTTTAAAATAGGAACGGCATTTGCTTCCCCCAGTTGAATATCTTACATCAGTTTGGAGTTGCTCTCAGCTGCATCTGTAACAAACCGAGCCGAGCTGTACAGAACCTCAGAGTGAATCCACAGCATTCATACCTTTCTGTTTCGGCCTCTGCTGAGCTCCAGCTGTGTAAACACCAGCAGAATGTGTGTGTACAAAAATACAGCAATAAAAAAGTAAGTGGGGAAAAAGAAGGCAGTTTACAATGAGCTGCAGAGTGATGTGGAGACGTTTGTTTTGGGCCTGTTCGAATATGTAAGGGCAAAAGTATTCAGAAAGTCATCCATGCTCAGCTACAGCCCTGGTTAAGCCTGTAGTGGGATTCAAGAGGGTCATTCAGTGCCTTAACCTTTATTATGAATGGTGTTTTATAAGCTACTTGTAGCCTTTTAAGGGCATCAAAGCTATTGTTTCTCTTGCAAGGTCAAACTGCTGTTAAATTTTTACCACAAAAATTTATAAGCTAAATTTATGAAAGTGTTCATTTATTATTGCTAAATTTTACATTTGCTATAAAGTGCAACTCACGTTAGACAGAGTAACATACTGTTTTGCAATCCCTGAATGAATAGGTTTGTTCTGTGGTCTCCATAGAGTGGGTCCCCCATATGGGGTGGCCATGTTTGAGATAGATATTACAGAGTGTCTGATACATCTATTCCACTAGGTGTCAGTATGACAGATATTTTACAACATAATGAAGAATCACTGAAGAAAATGACTAATTGCTCCTTTACGCTATGACATCTGCTAATATTTAATGCTGTACTCTGCTGAATATTCGAAAGGTAGCTAATGTGACCGTTTTGGATCAAAGAAGACACCGAATGCATTAGTTAAACATATAAATATATCATAAATCAAAGCAAGAGCTGCACATGATACACCCTGCCATGCATGACAATGGGTTAACCTTCAGAAGGTAATCTTCACTATTAAGCTTATTGGCATGCTGCTCTCATCTGAGGCTCTCATGGTGCATTCCTCAGGGTTCTGCATGGTTTCCGTTCATTATTTAAAAAAATATACAGAGAGTAAACAGTGAGGGAAGCTGCTACGTTTGTGAACTCCACTGCCTCATATTCATGGATAAAAAGATGATTATCTTAATGTGAGACATAATCATTATCACTTAGGGGTCTAGTCTCAGTGGTAAAGCATCTAAACAGCTAAAGAGGGGTCTGTGCTTGACTTTAAAGGGCGCATATTCTAAATGATTATTTTTACATTGCCATTTCAAACCTCAATTCATTTTTGTTACTGTGCCTTTAAGACTGATATATGTAAATTGCCTCTTTCAAAAAGCAATCTGGACAGACTTCTGCCTTGTGATAGAGAGCTGGCAGAGTGTCTCAGGCTGAGACTACGCTCCTTATAATTTTAAGGTGAGTTGGTGGAGCTAGTGTTTTGTGTATTCTAAAATGTAGGCATACACTTATCTGCCAAAACATTACAGTGACATCCTTGTTTGTACATTCACTACAGGGTTGAGTGAAGGAACAGCGCTTGCCTCCTTCCTCAGTCCACGACTGGGGTATGACGGCTACGGGTTAGTTAAATGCAAAACACATATATATTTTTTTTGTAAATTGAATAAATAAATGCATGTGCACATGTAACAGCAACATTTCAGGAGAAGGGGAAGAGTCCAATATCAATGTATATTTATTCCAAGTCAGGTTTAGAGCATTTCTTATTGGCTAAACTAAAAATGTTTTTAATCGGACAAGAACAATATGTAAAATCAGGGAATGCACCTCATGTGCTGCTGCACAATTTGTGTTAGTCATCTTAAATCAGTGTTCTAGGGACGCTGCTCAGGCACTTCAGCAATGAGTCACTCAGTTAAGCAGACATTTGTCTAAAAACTCCAGCAGCCATTTGTGTCTGATCCACTTGTAAGAGTGCATACATTCTCTAACACACCACCAGCACATTATTGTCACTTTAGAGCTGAGAATGATTTACCACTCAAACAAAACCCGCTCTGTGGTAGTCCTGACCATTTAAGCAGGAGATAATGGGCTGAAAAATGTATGAAGAGCTACAAAGTACACCTAAATAAATAGTGGAGCTGAATAAATGGACAATGTATTTAGAATCAAGAAGGTTGAGGCTGATTGAAGAAGTTGCTGGCTTTTGTGACATCTCCAAAAGGTTTTATACGAACTTGGCTGTTGTTGGAGCTTAGTTTCCACATATGGACTTGGGTGTATGCCTCAAGCGACTCCAGTACTCTAAGTACTTCCTTTAAAATTGATTTAAAAATTTTAAACAAGTCACAAGAAGTGCAAGCAGTCAAGTGATTTTATTAAGAATTATTATAATATTTTTGCATACAAATCAACTTGTTGTTCTATGGGGTTTGGGGCTTTAGGTATAGTGCCCTTTACTGGCCCAGAATGTCCAGAAATGGGCTTTTAAGCACAGATCAGTGTATGAAATGAAAGCACGGATGACGGGATCACTGGAGAGTAAGGTGAAGTAGGAAGGTGAGCTTTGCCTCAGGGTTGATGCTATGTTAAGATGTGTCATACAATCTGTTACTCAATGACAAGCCAAATTGCGCAACTAGCGTAAATATTTAATGGATGTCCTTAGGAAGCGTCAAGTGCAGAGTAAAATCAATAGAAACATTACACTGCAGTTGCTCCGGATTCTGCTGAGTAAAGCCTGTGCCCTTTCATTCGGGCAGTTTGTCCGTTACCATTCAGAAGGCCTTTCGCTGGTGACCTTTGACCTTTTATTTTTTGTCTGTGGATAAATAGTCTAAAGCTGCCACAGCCATGCTATTTCCTCACGTTAAGAATGCATCTCTTTTGACATGCGGCAGACAGAAATTCAAGCCCATTTGCTTCTGAGAGCTTTCTAACAATTTCCTTCAATAACGGTGTATACCTCAGGCTGGCACCAGATGTCAGAGGAGTGTATTTGAAATGCAAAGATAAAGCATGGAGAAGGGAGGGGGAAAGCCACGTTCTGGTGTTTATCTACAGCACCAGCATAAGCCTCTTCATCTGAGAGAGTGGTGTAGAGGAAGTGGAAAACCCACCAGCCGTTATAAGTGGAGCTGTGCAATGATTATGCCACAGTGAGCAGGTAGGATATTAGTCATAAATCATGCAGAAGATAGGCACGAAATCTGTCGTCCAAAATGAGGTAGTGGGGTTCAGCTGCCGTTACAGGAACCTCCACAAATCCAGGCCTTAACGAAGCAAATCCTCACACAGATGAGAGTTTCTTCATCAATGGACCTCCTGCACACATTTACACCAGCTCACTGTACTCATAATGTAACAAAACGAGCGGACATTATTTAGAATGTGATTTGTAATAATGAACCTGTTGATACAGATTATAATCAGACTTCATGCTATCATTAATAAGGTAATGATGTTTAATGAGCATAGCAAAAACACTTTAATACATTACACTTCTGAGTGAAATGTCTGCTGTACAGTCTTCGTAATCAAAGACGTGTTTACTCACTCTGAGTATGACCTGCATGACACCAGGTGTGGCCATGCTGCAGATTTAGAAAACACTGTTCTATTATGGATTGGGTACTTTACTAAAAAAATAAAAATACATACAGTTAATACAGAATGGGTGAAGAAAAACATAAGGCAGTACTAAAAACCACCCTGTTATCTCACCCTATAATCGCTGAGTGGGTTGGGCTGCATGTTTACCGGTGCACAAGTAGCTTTCTCATTCTGTCCAGTCTGGAGTGTGTTTTTGGAGCTGGTCGTCAGAACAGTACAGTGTTTTTATTCCAAGGGTGACGATCACAGGTGCTAAATGAGGAGGCATTGCGACTGAATGCAGGCAACAATTTTCTAATTATAGCTAATTTTACCCTCCAAATGTGCGTGGCTCAGAAGACCAAAGTGGCCATGTGTTTGCTTCCTGTTTGGGCTGAGCTGTGACGGTTGGTTTTTCTTAGAGCCAGGACGTATTTATACTTTCTCTCTCTCTGTCTGAACTAATCCTTTAAAATGAGTGAATCAATATGGATGAGCATGCACTCTGAGCATATGTGCAAATCCACTCTTAATTGTCCAATTTGGTAGTTGTGGCTGCGCCGCACAAGATTAACTCACTAGGAATCTGAATGTCTTGTACGTTTGTATAAGACATGTAAATCACTGCTCATTTACTGGAAATAGTGGTTGCATGAGTGTGATGTGAACAATATTTGTAAATATTAATGTCATGAAATTTCTCTGCTAAATGCTAATTTAAAGGAAGGCTATGTGTGCATGCAGTTCATTAAATCATCACTGTGCAAAAAAGCAGGTAGTTCAAAATGTTCCTCTTTCTTCTACATTTGAAAACATCAGCTGTTCTGCGTGAACATTTCAGAACAGACAATGGTGACATTCATGTTCACATGCTGAGCATGTTTCTTCATTACTTGCTAGCTCTCCAGTATGTTTGTGTGCTGGAAACCAGTCTAATAAGTTAATGACGCCCCAGTGTCAGTAAAAAAACCAAGTGTCTCGGTGTGGTATGGTAAAATTTTTCCGTCTGCTCAAGGCAGAGAAATGCCATCTGGAGGTGTTTAGACTACAAACCTCCAACAGATGAAAAACATGTACAGGGGGTCCTGGACTTACGACGTTGATCCATTCCTACGTCGCGTCGTAAACCGATTTTCGGTGTAAGCCGGAACATACATACATACTGTACGTAAATAACATACTGTAAGCACTTATCCTATCCTAATACCTATCCTCATCGGTCCCGAGCCACATAACCGTGTATTCTTCCGCCGCGCACACCAAACATGAAGTCCGCGTTACGGCGTTTACGACGCAAAACCACTTAAGTCGAAACAAGGCTTCATACAGTAAATGTTAGATGTGTCGTAACCACAAAACATCGTAACTAGGGACTGACGTAACCCGAGGACCTCCTGTACTGTGATGAGGGTATTGCTCTATTCCTGCTTTATAGGTTAGTAATATTGACTTACTTTTGGAATTGGCTCTACATTTTTTGAAACCGCTAACTACATGAAAGTAAAGACAGACCAAACATGCCACAAAACTTCAAGCAGTGAATAAATTGTACAGACAATTTAAAGTTCAGCCAGGTACAAACTAAAGTTGTTTTCTTTATTCAGAAAGACCCTTCCACCTTAAAAGACACAGAGTTTTTCCGGGTTTCAGGATTTTGTGCACATTTTCATAATTCTCAAAACCTTGGTGGATGGAAAACCCACTAAAATCCACAGCCAGTCAGTACAGACATTTTTAAAAAGTAAGAGCAGCAGCAGGATAATGTTGATCTTGTGGCAGTATTTCAATTACGAGGAGACACCTTAGACATGGCATCCAGACACTTGCACTCTGACTCCTGTGGACATTTTTACACAGGCAATACATCTACCAACATGCATTTTTCAACAGTCAGGGAAACAGGATCACAAGGAGGAAACCCACGCACACACAAAGTGGATATGAAGAACGTAACCAGTCATTTGGGCATGGGTGTGTGGATAGCACAAACCACTCCCACTTCCATGCGCACTTTACTATAATAAAGTAATTGAGAGTATGTTACATTGACTAGTGTCAGAGACCCTTAGAGTTTTGAACAATGTTTAATATTATACTGAAACTGTTACACTTTTTCCTCTATTGTCCATCAAGTAAAACCCCTACCATGATGGCTCAGAGACAGAGAGACAGTGAGCCAGACTCTGTCTGCTTGGGAAGACTGGCTTAACTCAGTGTATGTGTGTGTGTGTGTGTGTGTGTGTGTGTGTGTGTGTGTGTGTGTGTGCTGGTGTGAATCTCCCTGCTTAGAGAGGACATCTGCTTATCTGACTTCCACAGCCACATCCCCTGGCCACTCCAACCACAAACCTTCACACTGCAGTGGGGACAAAAATGACAGAAATCATCCAGCTGAACAAGTAGTGTGTTGCTGTTTGAGCACAGCTCTCAAACATAGGCGCACTCATAACATGGTCTATGTCTCAAAATCTTGTGCGCTACCTTGCTCCCTAGTCCCTACATAGGCTGCACTTTAAACTAAATCAAAATGTATCAGCTTATTGTGTTGTTCTGTTTAGATAGAGAATAAATCACATTCTTGAGGCATAATCTTCAACAAGAAGACACCTGTACCAGTTTTGATACTGTGAATATTTGCTATAATTTTACCTGGGCCAGAAGAATCTCACATCTTAGTTTCTCCTAAAAGGCTTTAGGGAAATCTCCCTTAAGTCTCCTGGGATAAATGAGCTACTTTTGAGCAATATACATTTTTTCTAGCTTATCTGTCTGAAAAGTGATAGAATGACATTGATAATAAAAAGCAAGTTTCACACAATGTTGCCAGTGTAGTGACCTCACTAGGCCTTAAGATATTGAACATTTGTTGATTCCTTGACCCGGTTTCCTTCTGCATGGTGCTCAGTGCTGCTGGCATTATTTGCGCTGACAGAAGCCATGCTATAATCCTAACACTGCTCCCGACAGGCTCCTTTGCAGAGAAATGTATGCCATCGTCAATGCCTTTGTGTTTCCTGTAAATGTGGATGCACTTACAGAGTGATTCCTGAGATGGAAGATTCAGATGCTGGGCTGAAGTTCTCTCTGAAAATGAGGTAGTGGAATATCATGTGGAAAACATATTTGTTTTACAGAAATTGGAGATAAATCGTTGGAGTGGACATCACTCTGGTCAATGGCTCTCATTAAACATCAGGTTTCCAGAGGATGAAAAATGCCATTTAAATGTTCCATCTCAAGCTAGAGATAAGCACCATTATATATCTAGCCCAAATAGCACAATTATTACTAACTATAATTAATAATAATAATAAAACTGAAAGAATTTACTATGTTTGTCATGTTATTTATATGGAAAAAGACTGATATTGGACTCAAATGTCCAAAAGTATGGAGCTCCTTCATCAATCTGCATGATGCTAGTTTATGTACCTCACATAATTCGTCAGTTGCTGTTCTCCTCGAAGCATAATGTCACTATCAAAACAAAAGTAAGTAGTAAATATTCCAGGACACATATATACTAAGACTTTCAACATGAAGTATAACATTACATGATTTCAAAGGACTTTATTCACTGCTTATACAATGTTTAGTGGTCACTCTCTCCAAAATCATCTGAGTTTCCATAAGAACTCTTTCCCAAGGAGCTGTTTACGTTCCTCCTCAACACATCCATTTATTTCAGCAGCAGGGAATGCTACAGTCTGGTGTTGAGTCAATACAAGGAAATGAATACATTTAACTGGAGGACAGCATCAGCTACAATGCAGCTACATTTAACACCAGCTGAGCTCCTAAACCAATACCCACTGTACCTGGCCCCCACTGGCATTCAAAGGTCAGAAAAGAGCCAGTCTGTATTGCTACGATTTGATGTAAAATGACCCATTCTACAGAAACTTGGACATTTAGTAAAGTTCACAGTCAGGCTGAAACTAGACGACTGATGTGATTCATAAAGCTAAATCACATAAAGTTATTATATAAAATCATTACAAATTACATTGTCTGATTAGTGTATTATTTTACATATTTTTTCAGGAGATTGTGTTCTATAAGCTCTTTTTAATATATTCAACTTACAGATTTATACAGGGACTGTGATACAAAAAAAAACAATACCCCAAATCCTTTTTTCAGATTTATATATTTAACCCATTGTCATTGTTGCTGGTTTTCTGGTCCCTGTGATGGAATGATACTCTGTTCATTGTGTAATATAGCCTCGTATCCGTGATTCCAAGTAGGCTACCGACCCACAGACTCCCTGATCAGGATGAAGTGGAAACAGAAGTTGAATTAATAAAATAATAATTAGCTGGATAATTGGGATTACCAATACAAAGTTGATGTTTATTTGTGTTGTAGACTACCACAACGCTAAACAACTCTTTGCTTACATCTCTTGGATTAAATTATATGACATCCTTAAAAATCCATATAACTACCCTTTGCTTTCAAACAAAACCTACCAGAATCTTCTCTTTTGGGTCACTGCCCATGAGGTGGGCCTGCATCACCTACTTTATGAGAAATAATGGGCCATTTCAAATTAAAATAAAGCATTTATTTTAATATGCTCAAGCAGTCCACAAAAGGATGTAATTACCTTGTTCAAACATGCTGATTATAAGTTCATTTCCAAGGGGAAAGAATTTGCAAATTGGAAGCTAAATGACAGGGATCATACAAGGGAAAACTGGGCTATTTTTTCCACATTTCTCTGTGGAATGTCTGCAATGAGCTTCATATTCCATAAAGATTACCCTTCCTTTAATTTTCACAGATAAGAAGCATGTTCACTGTTGTAGCTGCTATATGTTCGTACCCTCTGGCAGTCAATTGTAATGAAACAGAACCGCTGATGTGGGACAGGGAAGTCTAGCTTAGATTTCTTCCAATGTGGATGAAGCCTGCTGTTAGATATTATAGTGTTGGATATGGAATGGTTGAAAGCATCAACACACTCTAAGGAGATTGTTAAACTTTTTACAAATAATTATAAAAAAATCCCTTTGTTTTCAGACCTTAATCACAGAGATGACTGTACAAAACTGGAAGGTAATCTTGAATCCCAACAATACTGTTCGGTCCAAAAATGCTAAACATGCAATGCCGTGCTCTGCAACTAAGAAAAATTACTGATGTGACATAATAATACCATAATAACACCAACTGACATAATTTGCCACAATGATAATTTGAACAGCTTGAGTGCTGCTGGCCATTGTTCAAAGCCTGAAAACATTCAGAGGAGAATGCTAAACATTCCTAATGTGAGTATGAAAGGCTATTACCTGCTTCTGTCCTTGTACTTCAAAGTACATAAATCTTTGTGCAACATCATCTGAATGTGTTTGTTAAAAGAACAATAAAATAATCAAGAATGTGTGTATTTGTCTTTTGTAGGGTTGAGTTAGTATTTCCAGTCTTACTAGACTACCCAGAATCACACCCTGGACAGAGAGCTAGTCTATCATAAGGTATTACAAACTCAACCAGTGAATCACACATTAAAACCCTAAGGACACATCTGCAGGGACAATTCACATCAGCATGCATTTTGGACTGTGGTAGAGAACCCATAAATACATGGGAAAAACATACCAAACTCAGACAGGCTGTGACCCAAGGTGATAACTGAACCCACAGCACCCCAGGATCCTGGAGCTGTATAGCAGCAAGATTACCGCCACAATGCCACCTATGCACTATGAGCTGGAAGTTTTGATGATTGGTAAAGTATGATGCTAGAAGATGTACAATAAGTACATGAGGCAATGGCGGACAATTTCTGCTTCGAAACTTAAGTGAACAAATGACAAGCTAGCTAATGAGTTTCTTACATGAACAGACAGAAGAAGCCAGAGGATAGCACTTTGCAAGCTAATTTTCAATCGAACAAGAAGTATTTAATAGGACATTCATTCATTCATTAATTCATTGTCTTTAATCACTTATTCAGTTCAGAGGCATGGTGGGTCCGGAGCCTACTCAGAATCGCTGAGCGCAAGGCAGGAACACACCCTGGAGGGGGCGTCAGTCTTTCACAGGGTGACACACATTTTCACATTCACTCACACCTATGGACACTTTTGAGTTGTCAATTCAGCTACCAACGTGTGTTTTTGGACCGTGGGAGGAAACCCATGCGTACACTGGGAGAACACTTTCACCTATGGGGTCCGGCCGGGCTTAGCCCGAAGGAAATACATGGGTCCACTCTCCCATGGGCCCACCACCTGTGGGAGAGGTAGTAATCCGGGTCTGGTGCATTGTGGATCGGGTGGCGGTCGGGGTCGGGGGCCCTGGCGTTCTGATCCTCGGTTACTGAAACTGGCTTTTGGAACATGGAACGTAACCTCTCTGGTGGGAAAAGAGCCTGAGCTGGTGCGCGAGGTTGAGAGGTACCGGCTAGATATAGTTGGGCTCACCTCGACACACAGTATGGGCTCTGGAACCAATCTCCTTGAGAGGGGCTGGATGCTCTTTCACTCTGGAGTTGCCCAGGGTGAGAGGCGTAAGGCAGGTGTGGGCTTACTCATAGCCCCCCAGCTTAGCGCCTGTACGTTGGGGTTTACCCCAGTGGACGAGAGGGTAATTTCCCTGCGCCTTCGGGTTGGGGAAAGGGCTCTGACTGTTGTTTGTGCTTATGCACCGAACAGCAGTTCAGAGTACCATGCCTTCTTGGGGACCCTAGAGGGAGTGCTGGAGAACACTCATTCTGGGGACTCCATTGTTCTGCTGGGGGACTTCAACGCTCACGTGGGTAATGACAGTGAGACCTGGAGGGGCGTGATTGGGAGGAACGGCCCCGCTGATCTGAACCCGAGTGGTGTTCAGTTATTGGATTTCTGTGCTCGTCACAGTTTGTCCATTACGAACACCATGTTCGAACATAAGGGTGTCCACAAGTACACCTGGCATCAGGACACCCTAGGCCGCATTTCGATGATCGACTTTATAGTCGTATCATCTGACCTGCGGCCATATGTTCTGGACACTCGGGTGAAGAGAGGCGCTGAGCTGTCAACTGATCACCACCTTGTGGTGAGTTGGATCAGATGGCGGGGGAGGATGCCGGACAGACCTGGCAGGCCCAAACGTGTGCTGAGGGTTTGCTGGGAACGTTTGGCAGAGGAACCTGTCAGAAAGATCTTCAACTCCCACATCCGGCAGAGCTTCGACTGCATCCCGGGGGAGGCTGGTGACATTGAGTCCGAGTGGGCCATGTTCCGGACCTCCATTGTTGAGGCGGCTGAACGGAGCTGTGGCTGCAAGGTTGTCGGTGCCTGTCGGGGTGGCAATCCCCGCACTCTGTGGTGGACACCCCGGGTGAGGGGGGCTATCAAGCTGAAGAAAGAGTCCTATCAAGCCTGGTTGGCTCAGGGGACTCCGGAGGCAGCCGACAGGTACCGGGGAGCCAAGCGGCTTGCGGCCTCGGCAGTCGCTGAGGCAAAAACTCGGGTGTGGGAGGAGCTTGGTGAGAACATGGAAAACGACTTTCGGTCGGCTCCAAGAAGTTTCTGGCAAACCGTCAGGCGACTCAGGAGGGGAAAGCAGTTTTCCACCAACACTGTATATGATGGGGGTGGGGAACTGTTGACCTCGACTGGGGACGTCATCAGACGGTGGAAGGAATACTTCGAGGATCTTCTCAATCCCACCAGCACGTCTTCCGCAGAGGAAGCAGAGCTTGGGGACCCCGGGGGGGGCTCGTCTATCACTGGGGCTGAAGTGGCCAAGGTGGTAGGGAAACTCCTTGGCGGTAGGGCCCCGGGGGTGGATGAGGTTCACCCCGGGTTCCTCAAGGCTCTGGATGTTGTGGGGCTGTCCTGGTTGACACGTCTTTGCAGCATCGCGTGGACATCGGGGGCAGTGCCTCTGGACTGGCAGACTGGGGTGGTGGTTCCCCTTTTCAAAAAGGGGGATCGGAGGGTGTGTTCCAACTATAGGGGGATCACACTCCTCAGCCTCCCCGGTAAGGTCTATGCGGGGGTACTGGAGAAGAGAGTCCGACTGATAGTTGAACCTCGGATCCAGGAGGAACAATGCGGATTCCGCCCCGGTCGTGGAACACAGGACCAGCTCTTTACCCTCGCTAGGATCCTGGAGGGTGCATGGGAGTTTGCTCAACCAGTCTACATGTGTTTTGTGGATCTGGAGAAGGCATTCGACCGTGTCCCTCGGGGTATTCTGTGGGGGGTGCTCAGGGAGTATGGGGTACTGGGCTCTTTGTTACGAGCTATCCAGTCCCTGTACAAACAGAGCAGGAGTCTGGTTCGTATGGCTGGCAGTAAATCTGACTGGTTTCCAGTCAGAGTTGGACTCCGTCAGGGCTGCCCGTTGTCACCGGTTCTGTTCATAATTTTTATGGACAGAATTTCTCGGCGTAGCCAAGTGGCGGAGGGTGTCCGGTTTGGTGGTCTCAGGATTCCATGTCTGCTTTTTGCAGATGATGTGGTCTTGTTGGCTTCATCGAGCCGGGACCTCCAGCTCTTGCTGGACCAGTTTGCAGCCGAGTGTGAAGCGATAGGGATGAGGATCAGCACCTCCAAGTCCGAGTCCATGGTACTCAGCCGGAAAAGGGTGGAGTGCTCTCTCCAGGTTGGAAGTGAGATCCTGCCTCAAGTGGAGGAGTTTAAATACCTCGGGGTCTTGTTCACGAGTGAGGGAAAGATGGAGCGTGAGATTGACAGGCGGATCGGTGCAGCGTCAGCAGTAATGCGGGCTCTGTACCGGTCCGTTGTGGTGAAGAGAGAGCTGAGCAGAAAAGCAAAGCTCTCGATTTACCGTTCAATCTACGTCCCAACCCTCACCTATGGTCACGAGCTTTGGGTAGTGACCGAAAGAACGAGATCGCGGGTACAAGCGGCTGAAATGAGTTTTCTCCGCAGGATGTCCGGACTCTCCCTTAGAGACAGGGTTAGGAGCTCGGACATCCGGGAGAGACTCGGAGTGGAGCCGCTGCTCCTCCACGTCGAAAGGAGCCAGCTGAGATGGTTCGGGCATCTGGTTCGGATGCCTCCTGGACGCCTTCCTGGAGAGGTGTTCCGGGCATGTCCAACGGGGAGGAGGCCCCGGGGCAGACCAAGAACACGCTGGAGAGACTATATGTCTCGACTGGCCTGGGAACGCCTCGGTATACCCCCGGAGGAGCTAGAGTCGGTGGCTGGGGAGAGGGAGGTCTGGGTTTCTTTGCTCCGACTGCTTCCCCCGCGACCCGGACCCGGATAAGCGGTGGATAATGGATGGATGGATGCATAAACAAATTCAGCACACTCTCTTATTTTATTAATTCAACTTCTGTTCGCACTTCATCCTAAACAGGGAGTCTGTGGGTCAGTAGCCTGCTTGGAATCAAGGATACGAGGCTATATCACGCAATGAACAGAGTGCCAACTTAAAATGCCATCCCATATCCCACAACACGGTATTTTCAGATTACATGAACAGGCTGGATGTGTGAAATTTGGTTGGTACTACAAAGATATGAAACGCTAACCATGAATAATGGAAATAAATATATTATCGCAACAAGACAGGCCACCTCACAAGGCTCTGTCAAAATGTCCTGACTCAATCTTTGCAGATGTAAGACCTAAGACAGCTCAATTTAAGATGCCATGTTAAAACCTCAAGGCTCAGTTTATAACAAGCTCCTCTTTTATGTGTGGTCCTCAGTGTTCTGCCTGTGTTTATCCACATTTATTCTTTGAGGCTTTTATAACAGTTGTAAACTTGTGAGTAATGCCCATTAACCTCCACACACTCCAATACCTTTCTAAAAGAGGAGGTCTTCCATCTCTGTAATACTGGAATCTGCATTCCAGAATTGTTATCCCTATTTCAACAGTTATAATCTGGATTCTTAAATGTTTATCACATAACAATACAATACATTACAATATATTTTAGAATAATAATAATAATTTTGGACTCTTGATTCCAGTTTCAGACATGACAACTATGGAGTCTAGAAGTCAGTATTGAAATTACGTATTATTAATACGTATTACGTATTATTATCATATTGTTTGGAACACAGATTATCTGAATAGGGACACTGGAATGTGTTTAGCAATGCTGGGCTAAACTTTATGGAATTCAAATATCAGCACTGAAAACTGAAATAATAACGTAATAATCCAGATAAACTTTTGGAGCACAGATTCTATTATTCTTTAAAACACAAAAAAACAAAAACAATATTTATAATACAGATAAATATATTGAAATATCAATTTGTAATATGGATAACAACTTTGAAAAACATTTCTATTTTGGGAATAAAAAACAATCCAATTTGCAATAAAGGAAATAGTGATGCAATTTTAGAATTTTAACAACAATATTGAAATAGGAATTACAAATATTGCTACGCATAGTGTAATACTGGAAATAGTAATAACTGTTGTTCAAAAAACAAGACAGAAAAGAAAAGCAATAGTTATTTTCCATTACATTGCTGCAAAGCTGTCTATTTGGTTGGCCTCAGGACATGTGTACAGCTTCTAGGTTAACAGTTTAGTTTCTGAACAGATACAGGAAGATAAAATTTCAACACTACGGTCTGTGAACACATACCCAGAGCAGCAGGCAGCCACCCCCTGTGCCCGGGGAGCAGTTGTGGGTTTGGTGCCTTGCTCAAGGGCACCTCAGCCGTGGATTGAGGGAGGAGGACAGTGCTGTCCGTTTACTCCCCCTGGCCCCAATTTTCCTGCCAGTCGTGGGAACAGCCAATGACCTTTCACTCCTATGCCCTCTTCTATAACCATTAGGCCACAGCCTAATGATAAAGATAAGAGAAAAAATAGGAGTTTGCAAAGACCTGGTAGATCACAAAAACAACCCATAAACAGTCCTTCAACTTTAATTTTTAAGAGATCATGAAAATCATGCTCCATTCTTGCTTTAGATCCAAAGCAATGCACAGGTGTTTGTATCCATCCTTTCACTGTGAGAAAACAACTCAGCATTTTGGGTCTGAAAGTACGTGGCACTTGTCAAGACGTTAGCACAGCAGTCTACCCTTTAGCCATTATACTGGGAAATTGCTGGTTCGATCCCAGTGACAGCTCAGCGAGCCTAGGCTGGCAGGCCTAGAGATAACAACTGACTTGGTAGGATGGTCACCACTGCTCCCCACCAAACTGGGCAGACGGTGCTCTCCTTAGGTGTGTTATACTGACCAGTTCAAAGAGATGTGGTGTTTAACTACACATATCAAGCCCAGAGCTCAACGTTATTAAATCTGTTTGGGATTCCTGAGGTAGTGAATCTGTACTGAAAGTATGGTGGAGATGATGCTGGAAAAACTGGTATTACATTTTATTTTTCCTTTTATGTTTTGTTTCTGCTCTTTCCCCCAATAGAAAAAAAACAAACATAATCTCAAGCAGAGCCATCTCCAAAACTTACTCAATGTACATTAAAAATACATTTATTATTTTGGGATAATGTGCAACAAACTTCAATTAAAGTCAGCTATACTGTCTGAACTTTCACACGCTATTAAAAGCATGTGCTTTAGTGAAGAGTTTTAGCTAGATACTAAATATAAGCATGTACGTAGGCTACTTTTCTTAGAGAGTTCATTTCTGATGTGGGTTTTGAAGCTTGGCAGAAAGCCCTTGTTGATACAGCTCCAGCCCTGAGCTTTCGAATGAACCCAGGAGGCAGAAGCTAGGAGCAAATGGAAAAATGTCTGCTTCATTACGAATGAATTTTCACTATAAAATCATGTTCAAGTTCACCCTTTTTTTAGACTTTTGACTTTTTTTGTTTAGTGATTTTATCTAGTTTTATTTAGTGTCTGATTTCCCTGGAAGATAATTCAATTGTTTAAAAGAAATGATTAGGCTACTTATTTTTGCTATTTATCTTTTTAACTTTCTTTTACCAAGAAAAAAAAAAGTTTAATAAGCTAAATTATTAGCCAGTGTGATAACATCACTTGTAGAATTTTCTAGAAATATGTTTAATCATTTCTTAACGTTTGTATTCATAATCTCACAACAAGTCATGAGATAAATTGAATAAACTTGAGCTGTCCTAAGTTAGTAAGACATACTTGCAGTCGGTAGCCTCCCGTTGAATGCCACACATGGAAACCTAGTCTCTGCCATATTTTCAAGACTTGAGGTTGGCACGTTTGTTTGCTATTAAACCCCTCCACACATCAATTCTGTCTTGGAGAAGGACATCAAAGGGAACTATCCGTGGTGAACTGGGCGAGGAGAGACAGGGAGTTTAATCTGTGTCTCTGCAGCGCTAATTTATCACTGTAAGCTAGCGGCGGGTGGGAGAGGGAGCAGGCTCTCCATTGTGTCACTGCTGTCAACAGACACAAAGGCATTCCAATAAATCTGTCTGCTCGAGGCCTACTAGCATTCTGGAGTCTCAACAGAATCTTGGTTCATATTTGAAGCCTCACTTACCCAGTAATAAGGCCACACAGGGCTTCTAAGCTAATTTAAACCAATCTAACACAAGGATGGCCTACCGCTAGTCCAGCTGTTGCTCTTTATTTGTGTTTCTCATGCATTTCTAATATGAGCCTGCAAAAAAAAGGTTGGCATTTAGCCACAACATCCTCCAGCGGCCTGAATGTCTTCTCTCAGCCACAACTACTCAAACAAGCTGCATTAACCATCCTTCCACTACAAAAGGTCAACCTGACAGGCCAAGAACACAACAGCTGCTCCCCATAGAAATGCTTGACCTTTAACCTCTTAGAGTTAGAAGCCATCATTTTATGAAAGGATCAATAAAACTGCCACTGAATGTTTAAATGGCGTTGAGTGTTTACAAAAAAAATAACTCATGCTGGTTTTCATTGCCAATTCCATCTAATAGCCAACTAGGACTCCCTGAAACACATTCATGTGTTTCACGTGATAACATGCTGGGAGGGTGAGGGAAGGAGAATGCATCCTCTGAGAAATACTAGCCCAATCACCCATTCTTCAGTGCACTGAAGGAGTACCCCACTTGCCTAGATCTTTAATGTTAGCCAACAAATGTTAGGTACTGTGCTCCCTGTGATGAGAAGAGGGGCTGTCTTACTCACCCAGAGTGCTGGGCTAATTACTCTTACTTGGACTTCAGGCCTTGGCTAGCAGGGGCATCAGTGGGGATTGAACTCCTGATGATAGGGCCAAGGCTTAGACCCCTGCACCAATTGGGAGCCCCAAATAGTTTTAACTGTACAGAAGAACGAAGAAACCTTCTTGAATTTTAATTAAAGTTAATGAAATACAATGTTTGGTGACATGGAGGCATTATAGACACTGTCAGTGTCAGATAACACCAGGGTCCTAGGGTTGTGGTTTTGAATGCTGCTTTGGGTGACTGTCTGTGAGGGGTTTGGTGTGTTCTCCCCATGTCTGTGTGAATTTCCTCCAGGTGCTCCGGTTTCCTCCCACAGTCCAAAAACAAGTTGGTGAGTGTGTGAGTGAGTGTGTGATACCCAATGATGGACTGGTAGGAACCCCCCACCCCCCCCACACACAATGAAGTACATTCTGCACCTGTAGGGGGAGCCCAGGAGTAAAACTACTACAGACTACCCGGTGTTCCTTTAACTGGGAAGTTAAATCACTTGCAAAGTATAAATAAAAACACAGTGAACATAGATTTGATGTATGCTGATGGGTTTGTTTTAAAGCCCAGTTTTACACATGGCTATCCCCCAATACCTGATTGATACATGACTGATTCATCCATTTGTGTTACAGATGGAAATCCATGAGATGGCTAGTGGCACCCAGGGATAGGTTTAATTTTTTGATGGATGGATTAATAGAATTTGTTCAAAATGAGATTGTAGAGATGTTTTAAAATGACAGGTTTTGGTTCTTATGCTGATGATATACATTTCTTCTGTTTGTGGAAGAATTCAACCAGGACTAGCACACAGCTTGTCTGTATCTAGAGAGGTTCACATTATGAGAATGACTTGCAATTATTCTAGAGCCTTTCAGAGTATAAATCATTGTTGGATTGTTGATACATTCCTTCCATCAGTGTCCTACCAATTCCAGGTGATTAAATGTTCAGACAGCTGCTGCATCAGGTGTGAGTTTGAGATATCCTGCCAGAGAGAGAGAGACAAAGAGAGAGACATTGAGACAGACAGATGGAGAGAAAGAGACAGATATATACAGACAGAAAAAAATACTCCACTCTCAGAGTCACTGAAGGTTGGACTTGACAGCCATGGAGGGCATTTAATCAAAAGGTACATTATATATATATATAGAGATGAGGAAAGGAAAGGGAATGTCCCCTAAGTTCTCTCCCCTAAGAGAGAGAGAGAGAGAGAGAGAGAGAGAGAGAGAGAGCTTAGGGGACATTCCCTTTCCTTCCCTCATCTACAGAAAAGCCATTGTCAAGGACAATGGAGGAATGAATCTCAGCCTCAGTTGTATGTGAAATGGTGAAATGATTAGTTGCCTGTTCATAATCTGGCAACATTTGGAGATATCTGTCCTACTGCTCTACCATCAGCACAGTTGCACGTCCACTCCGCAATCCACTTTCACTGTTTTAATTTCCTGTACACTTTTGGCTTGCCTACTATTCACTTAATAGTGAAGTAAAGTGTGTGAGGAGGGTTTTTTTTTTTTACTTATGTCATTTTCAAAATTCCACTGGGACAAGATTAGGAAAGGTGCCAACAATGACCTCTCATTCACATTGCATAACAGTAGATGGAATGTGCTGTTATAAATAGCCAACTGCTTTCACCAATGGAGTACTGAAATCAATCTGAGTGTAACTGGAGAAGCCAAAACAAAGATTTCTACGTCTGGTCAGCCCAAAGAGCAGACCTGCACTGGGACCCTCTGATGTCTCTTGGAATGGAAGATTAGGGTGCCCTGCCCCCTAAAGTCTGCAAATGTAAGTGTGTGTGTAAATGGCACACCCCACTTTTTCGGTAATAACAATCAATCAATGCTTGCAGCAGTTTTGCAGGAGACTTAAGTCAGAGACAACTGCATTACTGAAAGTGCTACAAAACTAAACAACTCGAGTTATAAATGAGTTTCTGTGGTAATTCAAACTTACAGAGAATTTAAACTTCATTCACAAGTGTCCTGTTCACAAACATTGTCAACTGAACTAATGCTGGCTCTTCATCCACTGATCTACTCACATACTACTGTGCTGAGTTAAACACACCATGTTTACAGTATAGCAATTCCCACTATGTTCATTTTGGCCATTGTTGTGGCATTCTGACTATCCTTAAACATTGTTCTATGTGCAAAACATTTTAGTGTACAGTGTATCTACATCAGAGGCGATTGCTCTAAGACTGCAAGGGAAGATCAGCTTCCCCTAAAATAACAAAAAATAAGTGATCAAATATATACTGTTGTGTGTATGTTATTGAATAAATATGCACTACAGCGCGCTCAACTATTGTTCAGATTCAGCTTCTTATCACTGGTAAAGACGCGGCTTTCCTCTCAATCATTCTCTTCACGGTGCTTTAAGTTCAATAGCGAAGCAGCGAAGTGCAGCGAAACGAGACGAGAGATTGGATAAATGCTGGGCTTTGTCCCGCCCATCGGACGCTCAGCGTCTCTGGGGTCTATGGGGCAGTGGGCTGTCCTCGGCTGGCCCAGACGCTCAGCTTCTGCATGATGATTGGATGATCTGTCTGAGGCTGAATCCCTTTTTGATTGACAGCGAAATGAGCGAATCAGCGATCCTTTGGTGTAAAGCTCCGTGGGAGAACCGGAGTTGAACCAGACTTTCTTATCTCTTAGCGGCATTTTGTTTGTTAAAAATGACTAGCGACAAATCGAGCTTCTATTTTTGGTGGTTTTTTTCTAGCTGCTTATGTTTGGAGACTGACTTCTATCACTCTTTCTGACTTCTATCGCAGTTTCTGTCCAGCGGGTGCTGCTGAGCCCCTCCACCGTCACAAAGCACTCACAGGCGGACACACTTCACACTTCACACTTCAAAACCTTTTTTTTTTTTTTTTTGTCATCTTTGACACAGACATCAGTGAGATATGTGGTGTATTTCCGTTGTTGTGCGATATTTACTAGGGTGACCAGATCTGAGATGGTGAAAAAGAGGACATGTCTCCGTGGCGGACGACGACTACTGACGTGCAGACTGACCAATTAAATGTTTACAGAGAAGGTTATCGACCAATAACGGTAGCTCTACAGTCAGACCGTCCAATCAGAAGATTCTAGGCTACTTCACCACTCCCCCTTCTCACTCAAGCGAACCAATCGGAGTAGGGGAGGGTGGGAATAGTTTGTGAACGAAACGCTTCTTGAAGTTCTATGTAAGCTCTAGAAAAACAAAATCCCGGACATTTGTGAAATTCCACCCGGACATAAGTCTAAAAAAGAGGACATGTCCGGGTAAAAGAGAACATCTGGTCACCCTACATATACACTGTGTGAAAATGTTGAGGATCAAGCAACAGATACATACGTTCATTTCTATTTCTACATTCATTTATATATTAAGTGTGTTTTTTTAAATTCTGCCTACATTTACAATGTTTTAAGGTGGAACAATATATTTGACTTATGTAACTTGTTGACTTGGGTGGCATGGTGGCACAGCAAGTAGTGTCGCAGTCACACAGCTCCAGGGGCCTGGAGATTGTGGGTTCGTTTCCCGCTCCGGGTGACTGTCTGTGAGGAGTTGATGTGTTCTCCCTGTGTCTGCGTGGGTTTCCTCCTAGTGCTCTGGTTTCCTCCCACAAACACACGTTGGTAGGTGGATTGGCGACTCAAAAAGTTTCCGTAGGTGTGTGTGTCTGTGTTGCCCTGTGAAGGACTGGCGCCCCCTCCAGGGTGTATTCCAGCCTTGCGCCCAATGATTCCAGGTAGACTCTGGACCTACCGTGACCCTGAATTGGATAAGCGGTTACAGATAATGAATGAATGGATTTTTTATGAATAGTTTTCCGAGTTCGGAGACATTCCATGTTAAGAAATCCGAAACAGCAAAAATACAGTAATGTTACTCATCTATGGATCAGTAATAGAGCAGTCCTGCTTTTCAATGTTTGGACTACTCTGGCATATCTGACGAGCCAATATGGTTTTTACGTCATTTACAGACAATGGGGTTTCTTAAAAACTTTAGACTAGTTTAGAGCACGAAAACAGACTGGAAAGCTTGCAAATCGTGAGGAAATATCTTCTGAATTTTATTTAAAAAAGGGTGTTTACAGTCATGAATTACGCATTTAAAAAGCATTCAAATGTGAATAATGTGTTTAATGCCTGGTTCTGAAATATAGAAACTATCTGTGTTTTTAAAATGTGGAAATGATGTTTATATCTTGATAAAAAGACAAGTTTTTCCAGTGTGGGTTTGATATTTTTTTCATGTAAAGGATTTCCTGTTGGGGTGAGAAGACCTCCTCCAAACTCAGCATGTCCATATAGTACTGGCTGAAATGTAATAAAGATGAAATCTGAAACTCAACAGCGGAGAGTGATACAAAGGCTCATTAGAGTGGTTGTATGAGCAGATGTAATATAAGAGCCATATGCAGCAGCAAACACATGTATCTGATCTATCTACACACACACACACACACAAACACTGCACACATGCTGAGATAAAACAACTGACACAGCAGATGTGTCTCAATATTCTCTCTCTCTCTCTCTCTCTCTCTCTCTCTCTCTCTTTCTCTCTCTCTTTCTCTCTCATTATATACTATCTCCACAACTCTCTCTTCAGGATGAGTAGTGATGTGAGCAAGGCAAGCTGGGAATGTTTTGCGAACACACACACACACACACACACACACACACACAGAGAGAGAGAGAGAGAACAAGGAAAAAATGTCAGTTACAAAGTAAAAATCAGTTCAGTTGGCATTTATTTTGTAAAGTACTGGGGAATTTCTTGTCTGAATAAAAACTAAATATTATATAATTGAAATATATGATATAAAGCATATATAATACTATTACCCAAGTGATATATATCATGCTAAACCTTCAGAAAACTCATTATGGTGTTAAATTTAGGTTTAATTAAGAAACTTGGTTGTGCCATAATCTATTTTAATTGTATATTTACATTGCACCTTTAGTGAGCAAAACCCTGGGTTTAGAACAATATCACGGTGCATTCATGAGCAAAGGAAGCCTAGTGCAAATTTGATGTAATGACAGAAAACACAGTATCACACAGAGAATCCACACACTGATATATTTCACTGTGCACTGCATCATAATTCCTTTGGCAGCAGAAACAATTTCTGAACTTATGTACTCGCTTTTGTGTGCTTACCTGTGTGTGTATTCAGTGATCTGAATTAGCAATAAATATTAATGACCTGGTTTCATTATTAAACATGGATAAAGAAAGCGGAAAGAGATGACAGAGGCATTAATAGAGAAGCATGTCAGTGTTGCGGTAACCATAGCAACAACATGGTAATGTCATAGTATCTTTGGCAGCAAAAGTAATTGGTTTGGTAATTGGGATGTGCCTTTGTCGAACAGTAGAGGGAGGTTGTGTTCTCTGCAGTTTCACAGACAAAACCAGTGTTTCTCTTCCAGAACACAGAGTTCTTTGTATGTGTGTGTGTGTGTGTGTGTGTGGGGGGGGGGGGTATTACGTACCATATTTTTCATTCATTTGTTAGTTGTTTATTCTGTAACTTCATCCTGATCAGGGTCATGATGGGTCGCTGGTTCAGAGACAGTGACTTGATGTGAGGCTTGATCCCAGGACCATAGGACCCTGACATTGTGGGCTCCCAAGACAAGTGACACTGTCAAACTATTGTACTGTTCCTGCTCTCCTAGATCTTCCAGTTGTTTCTGATTGTGCTATATATATGTGTACAGCGAGAGAGAGAGAGAGAGAGAGAAAGAGAGAGAGAGAGAGAGAGAGAGAGAGAGAGAGAGAGAGAGAGAGAGAGAAGAGAGAGAGAGAGAGAGAGAGAGAGAGAGAGAGAGAGAGAGAGAGAGAGAGAGAGAGAGAGAAAGAAACTAGAACTAGAGACATGTCTGGGTGGATTTAATTCCCATATCAGAGAATATTCCAACTCGGATTTACTATAAAAAGAGTGTGAGGAAAGGCTCCAGCAACAGGACTAGAGAGAGTGACATCAAAGAGAGTGTATGTATGTCTGAGACCCATTGCTTCAAAGAGCAGAAGTGTAGTGGCCCCTCGTGGTATGGGTGGGGGTTAAAATGGGGAGATAATAGTCCTCAGTCCAGTCAGTTGACCAGTGTTAATGCTGTATCAGCACTACAAAGGCAGACTGATTCAGAGCAGGACGCCTCAGAGATGAAATGGCCAGTCGCTCTTCAAGGTGTGTGAGAGTATGTGGTTTTGTTGTGGTTTTGTGTGAGTTAGAAAGAGTATGTATGTTGTGATTATTTAGATGTTGTGAAGTGTAGATGTCTTTTGTGTGGGCCTGTAGTTGTGTGTGTGTCTCTGTGTGTGTGTGTGTGTGTGTGTGTGTGTGTATGCATGTGTGTGAGACTGTATGTTGTTGAGGCTGTGAACTGTGTGTGTGTGTGTAAAAAGAAAAATATGAGTTGTTTGTTAATGTCTGTATGTTGCATATGTTGTATATGTGTGTGTATGTATGTTTGTGACACAATTTGCTGCTGTTCTTGTTTGTATTTGATATTTATATGTATTCATCTGAGTGTGTGTGTGTGTGTGTGTGTGTGTGCATAAGTGACTGAGAGACAAAGGGCATGGTGTGGTTGTATGTGTATTTGTAGTTGCATACGTGCATATCTGTGAGAGAGAAATTTGTTGTTATTTGTTTGTCTGTGTGTGTCTGAGACAGTATGTTGTTGTTATTATATGTTTTTGTGTGTGTGTGTATGAAACAGAAAGATGAGAGAACACATGCCTCTGATTACTGTCACACACACAACGTCACTGAACAGATTGAGAGGGGCACACTTGGGCGATCAAGGCTTGGATTTGATCTCACAAACAAGATGGTGAATCAGGATCAGCATATGCACAGTTAAGCTGATGTGTGAGCCGTTTTTTTCTATATTATAATCATGTCAAACCTGGCCAATAATATAGATGTTGCGAGTGTTTATAACCAGCCTTTTATTTAAAAATTTTGATCTGTTATCTTTACACAGGCCTGATGCCAGGTGTTTATTTAGCAGGAAATGATTAGTTCATTGCCAAATGGATTAAAAACAGGTCAGCAATACTTTACTGTAGGTCACTGTTTATAAGACTACATGACAAGTACAGAAACCTTTAGTGTAATTATAATCATACACAGGATAAGATGTAAAATATCCTATGCCAATCCATTAGAGATTCACTTAAAGCCCACCACACTCTTCCTACCTCAGCCACAAAATTTCTGCACTTCACCACTAAGTTAACTGTGGCTGTTTATTATCTGTTCAGCATACAGTTATCCTTAACAACTACCGTTACCCATTGAGACCAGCACATGAGTACCCAAACCTCCCACTGGTAGGCACCTCACCTTTTCTGTGTTTTGCTGAATTAAGTCTGGCGTCCCAGACCCACCCCGCTCCAAGCCAGCTTTACACTCCTACCTTACCCTTTACCATCAACAACCGTAAATCCACACAGACCTCCCTGGTGACTAAGGCTGTACCCACTGACACCGTTAATGCATGCTCAGTGCCCCCAGTTCCATGTGAACTTTACATGCTACATCACCAACAACCACAATAGCACCTCTGCAGTGCATTTCTCCAAGTAATCTGTGCTCTCCTTATCCACAACCACTGACTAGAACTTTCAGCTGTTTCTGACATATAATATAAACATGTATCAATATATATAAAGGCTTATTTCAAGGAGCAGCTGTCACACTTTGTCACACTGTCACACTTTTTATGTAGGTTTATGTCAATTGTCAGGTGTAATGTCATCTTTAAATTAATGGCCGAGATTAAAAGGTTTCCAAAAATTCTTATTGAAAAACAGTGGTATAAACTATTTTTTTTATATAAGACTTGAAATGTAGCTTGAACTATAACAATAATGTGCCTATTGCAGTATAATGTGCTAAGGATAGGATACACAATCCCACATCTATATTTAAAGTGTCATAATATAGTGAAATGTAAGAAGTTTTAAGCGTAAAGATATTGACTTGGATTTAAAAATTATTGAGCTTTTCATGTGACACTAATGCAGCTGACCATTAAGTTGCTTGCCGACCATAACCACTGTTAAGAAAAAAAACTAGTTGGCACAAGAACTTTTTATTTTGATGGGTGTTACATAAAATCAAATAATTTTGTGAATGCTGATATATTTTGCCATATTGCATTTATAAAAACACAAACCCTTTATCATGGTAAAGAAATATATTTCATACAGCTTCTTGTAAAATGCTCAGTAATAACTCCAGATTTGAATCTGGTAAACTAAATGACATCAAGCGTCAGCTTCATTCTATCCATCATTTTTAAATGTAGCTGCTGGCTGGTCAGATCAGATATTAACAAAAACCATTCTAGAACCTTGGTGGTGAGACTTGGGTCAAATGGACATACGTGATGAATTTTTCTTTAAGATTAAATTGGTAAAATATTGAAAGTCAAAAACTCTTTTAGATTTTTTTAGGAGTAAAGATGCTTTTATTTAAACTCTGACAGACATTTTGTTTTGAAAGTCTTTATCAGTTTCCTTTGGCAATGACAAGGTACGTGTTTCACAAGTGTAACATTTATGGCTTCAACATGCAGTTTAATTTGTAATAACAGTACAGGAACAGAGGCACGTACCTTGCCAGGGCTTTCAGCAGAATAGGCAGGGCCCATAAATCTATGTTTGGAACGTGGCTGTGAGAACTGCTCTTTCGGGGAAACTGTTTCACATGTGGGTACTGCTGATGGTGGAATATGTTGGCTGCTGGTTTGTGATATGTTGGGCATGTCAAGGAGAGGTATGATAATATATTCACAGCTCCACATGGAGAGACTAAAGAGGTTAGCTTGATGTACAATCTGCAAGCAACTCCAGCAGGTGCTAAGGCTATGGGTGCCATCCCCGAGTAAATATTTCAAAGGTAAATAAAGTAATTAGTTCCAGTTTGTTCCTGTTGGGCAGGTCATGTGAAGGCACTGTAGATGTTTTATTCTGATAAATAACTCAATATTCGCATCTTGTTTGATTAAGCTGTTTGGCTTACACCTTCTGTCCTGGGCTCTTGTGAATTATATGCTCTAAGCTTTAAAACTTTTAGGTCTTTCCTACAGCCTAGAGATTTACATTCATGGCATTTGGCAGAAGATCCTATCATTGGTTGGCATATTTATGCTTAAAATGTGTATTTTAAAGGCATAGCACAGTTTGCATACATGAGAAGGACATTAAATCCTTGTCTTCTGCTTATAAACCACAGGTTTACATTACACTCTCAGAAAAAACGTATGGTAGAAGTACATTATTGGTAATTAAGGGTACAAACAGTGTAAATGTAACTTTAAAGGTACAATAGTGGTTTTAAAGTCCAGTTATGTTCCTTAAAGACATATTACATCCAGAAAGAAATGGGAATATTTGTAATCATTCGTAATAAAACAGTGCAAAAAAAAAAAAAAAAAAAACCCAACACAAGTCTGGGAGATTACATTTGGCATATGAAATAAGCAATTTTAAAATGTACAATTATAATAGAATAAGGTACAATTATGTTCCCCAATTAAAGGTACTGAAAATGTACCCTTGAGTGTATCACTACAGAGACCGCAAAAGGTACCCCCACATAGACAGTATTTCTGACTGTGTACAAAAAATAACAATAATAATAGATAAGTTATTAATTAATTAAGGTTATCCTTCAAATACTGATTGGCAAGTCAGGTATAATTAAAATAAATTAGCATGCAGTTACAGAATAGCCATAAGCTATATTCACTGAAAACTAAGCTTTGGTCACTTGAGACAATCCTCTGGTCCTATGGTGTGTATACATTGAGATATTGTTGGTTCACAGGGGAAAGTCACTGAAACAGTTCCCTTAACCTTAATTTACCTTTACACATACCTGTCACTCTGATCAAATTGGTCTCAAGTTCATCCAGTACTTTTCTACTTCTGTTTCCTAAACACAACCTTGAGGTACATCTCCAGCCAAAACAGAAACAAGGCAGGCCTGTCTCACGCTGGCCTCGACAGGTGCAGTGGCCTGAGCTGGCAACCACAACTGGGGAAGCAACCAAAACACACGTTTGGACAGGGGCGGGGGATAACGGAGTAAACAGGCAAGCTTGAACCTGGTGGAAAAACTGATGAAGATAAATGAACGTCGGAACGTGGCGTGGCTCACCAATGACCCCAAAAATATCCAGTCAAAGCAGGAAGGGCAAGCAGTGGCAAATACAGTGGACAAATTGTACTGTAGCAGTAACTTGCCCTTATAGGTGCCTTCTGGCTAGCCGCTTATTTTTGTAGCGGCTTGTCCCCAGGCCTCAGTGCTGTCTCAGACAAACAGGAAAATGGCCTACAATTAGTCCTTTCAACAGACATAAACCTTTGCTTCCAGAGAAATGCTGTTCACACAAGGACACACACATACACACACCCCTACGGTAAAGGATTATCTCGAAACTGTCATTGCAGAGGTCTGTTAAGGTCTCTCTGAGGAACAGGCACACTGCCAAAAACGTCTAGCATGCTACATTAGTATCCCAGTGCTCAGAGCTCTAAATCTCAAAAGGGAATGTGATGAAAGACAGATAGATGTCTAGACTTTCCACCAAAGTGATATTCTTCAAAACCAAAAAGACGTTCTTTTGATATATTGTATACTTTGAAATTTAGAATGAAACAATGTTAGAGTTACAGCCCATTTATTTCTGTGTATAGTCCATAACCAATTCATATTAATATATCTAATGAGCTTGTCTATTATTTGTGTAGCAAATCTCCCTGTTTTTCAGTGACTCTTGGAATAACTTTTTTTTTTTAAATTGTGCAAAAACAAATATATATGATTAAAATAACCCATTAAAATGGAGGTCACATACAAAAACCAGGACATGCTAGAAAATATTGGAGCTCTGTGCACACAACTTAGGACCAAAGCTTTTGTAGGAAGCAGCTGGTTTAAAATGTGGGGCCAGATGAGCATGTTGAGGTGCTGAGCTTTCCAGAACCCTGTGGGCTTGAGTTACTCTCTCCTGCACAATGTCTTCCTAGCCTATTAAAAGGGGAGCCAGCTGAGAGCAAGTGGGTATAAAGGCACGTCTCAGAATCAGTGGATCCTCTCACTAAACTAAAAGACTGTGGAGCTTTACACTTCAGAGGTACAGCATCAGGTTTCATGAAGACATTTTTCCTGGACTAAGAAAGGTATTGCATCTAGAATCTAAAGAACCTATGATTTGTTCATTCTCTTTTAAAAAAAAAGTCCATTTTTTTTCACTGAATACGCTCCCAAAAAGTTGGGACAAAGGCAAAATAAGAGCAAAACATTTATAGAATATGCAAGATACAACTGAATCTTATAATTTCCTGAATAGACAGATTAGTAACAGGTGATGGTATCATGTTTGGGTACAAAAGGAGTTTCCACCAAAGGTTCACACTTTCCAAGAAAAGATGCGATGTGGCTCACCACTTAGTGCCAAACACAAAGAATTCTCTGTCTGTGCCGGGCAGAAGTTCATGACCTTTGAGCCCTCCGATGGCATGGCATGAGAGATAGATATAACTTAATGGGCTTGGTAGCACTTTGGAAAACCCTTGTCACTATTTGATAGGTGGCGGCACGGTGGCACAGCAGGTAGTGTTGCAGTCACACAGCTCCAGGGACCTGGAGGTTGTGGGTTCAATTCCCAGTCCGGGTGACTGTCTGTGAGGAGTTGGTGTTCTCCCCATGTGGGGTTTTCCTCCGGGTGCTCCGGTTTCCTCCCACAGTCCAAAAACACATGTTGGTAGGTGGATTGGCGACTCAAAAAAGTGTCCATAGGTGTGAGTGAATGTGAAGGACTGGCGCCCCCTCCAGGGTGTATTCCCGCCTTGCGCCCAATGATTCCAGGTAGGCTCTGGACCCACCGCGACCCTAAACTGGATAAGCGGTTACAGGTAATGAATGAATTTGATAGATGATATAAATAAATGGAAAGACAGTGTATCACACTGGTAAACACAGCTCTTTCCCAATGTTTTTTGGGTGTGTGTTTAAGGTGTCAATTTTAAATGTGTTTATATTTACAAAACACTATTTTTTCATTCATTTATTCATTATCTGTAACTGCTTTTCCAGTTCAGGGTCGCGGTGGGTCCAGAGCCTATCGGAATCATTTGGCACAAGGCAGGAATATACCCTGGAAGGGGCCAAAGCACTATATGTTCACTGTAAATATTAGATATCCATTTATTGTGCTATTTCAGTTAAATAAATTTTTAAGATAATTAATAAATCATAGATTCTTGTATTAAACTGCATTGTACAAAATGTTCCAACTTTTCTGGAAATATAGCAGTTAAGCTTAAAAAACCTAAGAATAAGGTGTTTTAAGGGCATAAACCTTGCAAATGTTTGCCAGTTTGACACTTTTTCAGTAGATATTCCAACACACTAAGTATGCATTAGTACTGCTGACAGTTAACTGCATTGTGATTTAGCTTTGTCTCTGGTGATCTGGCATATATTCTGATGCGGCTGAATCTGCCATCACAGGCCTTTCATCCAAATCCCAAAGTACAACAAGCACAGAGAACAGAGTGCAATGAATTCTAATTATTATAATATCAAACAATATAGAATCAATTTGATGGTTTGAGATTATCATATCAAACATGTCCATAGTGCCCAGCCAACTTTCATTATTAATTAGACAGTGTAAATTACAATGCCCTTGCTGCATATCCCCCTTATCTCTTTCTTATCTTAAATATCATCTGCTATTGGAATAGAGCCGTATGCAAGCTCCCAGTCGAGTATTGAGAGCACACTGGCTCAAGTGTCCAAGCTGGCCATATATTGTAGGTGTCTTAACAAACAAACCAGTTATTGGGACGGGATATAAAAATGTTACTGAAGATTTGTAATCGGCTGTTTTATTCTTGGGCGGCACGGTGGTGCAGCAGGTAGTCTCACAGTCACACATCTCCTGGAGGTTGTGGGTTCGGTTCCTACTCCGGGTGACTGTCTGTGAGGAGTCGATGTGTTCTTCCTGTGTCTGCGTGGGTTTCCTCCGGGTGCTCAGATTTCCTCCCACAGTCCAAAAACACACGTTGGTAGGTGGATTGGCGACTCAAAAGTGTCCATAGGTGTGAGTGAATGTGAATGTGTGTGTGTGTGTTGCCCTGTGAAGGACTGGCGCCCCTTCCAGGGTGTATTCCCACCTTGCGCCCAATGATTCCAGGTAGGCTCTAGACCCACCGTGACCCTGAACTGGATAAGCGGTTACAGATAATGAATGAATGTTTTGTTCTTCTGGAATAGTAACTGTTAAGATCTTTTGACCAACTGTAAAATTACACTGAATGTTCTCAGTATTTTAAATAAGTCACAAAACTCCATGGAACAATATTATAACTCTTTTTTCCAGGTCAACTCAACTTTTGTTGGTCTGTCTACTATTTCTAGAGGTCAGAACATGTGTCTTGAATTAGTTAGAATTTTTCAATGTGGAGGCAAACATTGGGTTTTTAGGAAGAAATATGCTGCCATCAAGTCCATGGTTATTTCAGCAATCCAATGCTAGGCTTTGTTCTGTACATAGCCTCATAAACACAGAGTGTATGTGCTTGACTGACCTATTGTATTCAGTGGTTAAATGAGTCATAAAATTCCATAGGACAAAAATACCATATTTTTCCAGGTCAACTTTTGCTGACCTGTTTCCCACTTCTAGAGGCCAAGGTGTGCTTGTGTAGTAATTGCATAACGTAAGTCAGGTTCCTTTTTAGAAATCCAGTTCGCCCCCGTTATGAGCGGTGGTTCAAAGCCAGGCTGGTGGAGGAGTTGCTAAGTCCCTGTATGCTTTCTTCAGTGCCAACTGCCCACAGAAATTAGCACATTTATAGCTCAGGAGGCTGCAAGCTGCACTTGAGGCTTTCCTTTGAGTTTGTAGTGCTACCATTTGGGTTTAAAGATACTCCAGGGCCAAGTGCTGTATTGATGAGGGCCACAGTTGTCCAAACTATGTTTATCTCCCCACACAGCAGGTCATTCATGAGAGGGTCCATGACATAAATAGATTCTCTGGTACAAAAGCTGCCTGCCACCCATGCCAACCACCCTCTAGGCACGGGTTCATGGCACCTGCTCCTCATTATGGGCTTCAATTGCGCTGCTTTAGCAACAGAATTCCTTCCCTGTCACCACTGTCAGCAGTGCAAAACAGTGCATGCTGCACAGTGTGCTGAATTATTCTTTTTTGCTTGTCTAGTCATCACAACTCCTACTCATCAGAGGACTGTAGGGTCTTAAATTAGCAGTGTGGGTTTACATATGTTAAATAATTTACCTAATTGAAGCTCTGGAGGATAGAAAACCAATTGACCTTGAGAGTTTGGCATTGATAACAAATAAATATTTAGAAAGAGTAAGACAATACTGAGTCAACTATACAGAACTTGTAGGTTTCAATATTTAAAAAATCATCATAGATTTATGAACTGGAAATGTAATCTTCATTAATGCATTGTTCATATGGATATTTACTTAATGCTGCATGTGTCATTCATGTAGTATAACTTTTAACATACAGGTACAGGGCAATGTGATGAGGTTGCTGAGGGATGTGAATTCCAGTTTTCTGGTAAACAAAACGGATCAATGAAACAGAACTTTAAGATGTGTTGTGTTCAACTTTAGCTGTTGCGGTTTGGACAGCATGTCTGAGAATGGAAACAATGAGACAGAACGGCTGACACAAGAGTATCTACTTTCTGTCATAGTGTCAAAAGTCTCCACTCACTGAAAAAAACCAAGGATTTATTGGCTTCCCCAAATACCTGTTTTCATGTGCCCGGACCAATCAGAAAACAAGAAAACAAAGATACAGAACTTTAACATTTATTTAGTTTCGTTTAGTTCTGCAAGAGAAAATTCCATAGAAGTGTATATGTGTATTGTGTACAATTCCAGAGCCGTTTGTGTGTGGAATTTCAATGGAAAAGTAATGTAACATGGCCAAGCCAAATAGAACATTTGTGTGATATATTTATTTGTACAGTGAAGCATTGAGTTTTTAAGCAGAAATGGCTAGTGTGACCTTAATCCGTACTCAAACGTATTCCTTGGTTTAAAGAATGACTCAACTAAAATTTAGAATAGATGTATAAAAACAACTTGAAGATACTTAATTACTATGTAATGTATAGAACTGCAGGTGAATTCCTTCACAAGGACATGAAAAATCAATTTTTAAGTGCATTTGAACATTAATTTGGGTTTCTGGAGCTTGAACCAAGCCACAAACTAAGAAACAAGACAACAATAACACAAAAACATTTTAAAAATTCTTATTATATTTGTAATTGCCAAGTTTGAAAACAAATAAAGAGGTGTAAAAATAAATAAATAAAAAAGTGTCAATCTGATTTTGTGTGTGTATTGCATAGAAAGCAGTCACTTTCAGAACAGTCCCATCACCTTCTCTCCAATGACAGTGCTTGGCCCGTGTTTATGTGTGAGCACAAAGACAAGGTTAAATGGCACAAAAATACACAAAAATAATTGAGGATAATCAAATATGGTGAAAACTATCATGTTCAAGAAAGAGAACAAAGTAAATATAACTAAAACCCAGAGTTTCTCCTTGTACCTCACCCCTGGGCTCTTATGTTTGCAGTCATCTGAGGCGCTGAATGTTTAGACGGGGTAAGTAAACTGCTGTGTCGAAGTAAAAAATTCAAACATGAACAAATCACCAGAAATCATTTGCTTTAGGTATGAGAATGGAACTTTATTCCGCAGATTATCTCACCAGCGGGAGAGCTGCAAATGCACCACTGCTCACTCTCACTGAATCAGTGACATTTTCCCATTTGTAGAATTTCTAAAAGTCCACTTGTTTCTGTGCCGTGCGTGTAGTTTGTGAGGTCTGTTTTGATTGATCAGATTGATCATTCATATCAAGTAACTATAAATCCCCATTACCCTGGGATCATGGACTGACCCTGTACTGACCCAGCATTGTTCTCTTGATCTCTCAAACCCCTACAGAGAGCAAGGTTGTATAACCCAAATGGTAATATATGAGCAAACTCGTTCCGATTATGTTTGGAGAGAATATGGCCTTTGAAAGTAAACATTTTAAAAAAAAAAAAAAAACATCAGAATGAGTTGGTCCTATTCACTCATTATTTAAAACTGCTCTCAAACATAATCGGGACCCACATCTCATCAAATGTTTGTATTTATCTTATTCAACAATACACCATTTCATTACAGATGGCAAACACATAGGGAAACACAAGTTGAGTAAATATACTGTAGTTTAGATCAAAGCAGCTGGACCTTTAAGGCTTCAGGTGAGGTCTATGAAACAAAAATTTACATATTGTCAAGAACGCGGAGTTGAACTGACGGAGGCGGACGCAAACGCTACAACACAAAGACTTTTATTTACAACAAGCATGTCAAACAAAGACTGACTAGGGAAACGATGACGGAGGGACAGCGGAGACAGGCTAGAAAATAACAAGACATAGATAGAGAAACAATACAATACTGGGAATTGGAACGAATGACCGATACGAGGAAGAGAGACAAGGGGACTTAAATACAGACAAGATACACCTGAAACAGATAACGAGGAGGACGGACAAGGAGGCGGAACAAAGGCGGGACATGGGCGGAGACATGGACAATAACAAACAGAGCCATGTGCTGAGAGAGCACATCGCAGGGAAAACAGACATGACAGGACAAGTGCGTGACACATATATAATGATGACCACATATAAAAATCTATTTATACTATATAACTCTATTTGACTGCATATAATGACCATACAGACAACACATATTTTTCAAATCAAGAGGAATGCCACAAGTATTTCAAAATATCTGCAAAATTAAAGACTTAAAAAGTAAATAAAGTGATTTAGACCAGTTTGGAGAGAAATACTCTGTTCTAGAGATACATACTGAACCAAAGTGGTTGTTGTGCACCTACTAAACTTGAGACAAAATCTATGCCCTTGAGTAGAGTGTAGATTAATTTCCTCACCAGTAAACATAAATAGATTTTAAAAATCCTACATTTGAAAATACCCACCAGGAATGAAGAAGCAGTTGCCCATTAATTCTGAGGGCATAACCTCCTGTTTGCTAGTATATTTCATGGCAAGTATGAACATGTGCACAGCAGTAAAACACTGAATAACACAAAGCTCAGATACTAATAAAGTATTAAATAGTAACCCAGTAACGTCCCACATCTTAAAAGTAAATAAAGGACAAAAAAACAGAGGAACAGATCAATTAATTGTTAATCAAAATAAAGCTAGCCATTATAAAGTTTTAGGAATTAGAATTAATAATAAACATACAACTGAACATTTCATTGGCTAGTAGTCAGGATTTGAAAAGAAGTAAGCCCACAAATGCCTTAGGAAGGTATGAAAATGAAAATATCAAATCAAATCAAAATATGGCCTTTCAAAAGACTTTTATATAGACCTTAATTAGTTTTAATAGACATATTTTGTATGTGAAAGTGCCCAAAACAGATGAGAGTACAATATATGCTCCAGGAAAACATCAAATGAGGCAGACATTTCCCTGATTAAAACAACCTAAATATCAGTCTGCAATAAATATGACCAGCTGCAAGAGTCTACAACAAACTACCACAAAACCACATCATTAAAATATCTTACTGTGAATGTTGCTGGGTTTTTATTGTGCAGAACAAGACAATTAAAGCTGCTGTGAATGCACCAACATGCAGACCAAAGAAGGGAATCTGCAGGGATTTACAACCAATTACATAATAACAAAAGATTGGCAAGAAAGATCTGATGGATTCATCTTCTCCTTTCTGGTTTTCCCGTGAAAAGTTTCACATTTCAAATTGCACACAATCCCAGCTCTCAACACAAAACATGTTTTTCCCTCTCAAGTCGTCTTGACACTAACTTCACAGAAATTCACTGAATCTCCAAAACAAGGTCTCATTGTTATGAAGTGACTTTACAAACTCCAGTGTGATGGAAAGATATACACATTTAATTTTTTCAGAATAAAATTTATTTTTATTTATCCTGCATGTATAAAGGTTTTGACATATTGTAAGTATGACACATTCTATATTTCTATGCCAAGGCCATAAAACTATGACCATAAATGATTAAATATGCCTTTTTTAATTATTCCAATATTTGAAATTCAAAAACAATAATATTAGCATGTGCAGAAGCATCTTCTCTGTGGTGAATGTGTATTTCTTTTCACTCAATGAAACAATAATTAATTTGACCAAGGGTGTTTTGCAGACATTTCACATGTAACATGAACCCTATGCAGGCATAGGCCATTATGTAGATCATTTTTAGGTTGTTTGAACAATATTATTGAACAATAACTAAAATCATAAATCATTCTCAAGTGTTTTTTGTTCTTTTTACTTAGACACGTGATCGTTCCCTCATGTGATCCCTTGCCACACCTACTCATGTGTCATGTGACTTGTGTTCACAGGTGGCTCTCATTTCTGCCTGTTTAAAAGCCCGGTCCACAGTAGTATACTGACACTAGAAAAGTATCTAAATGCTTTGTCATTAAAAATGGTACAAGTTCCACAAGGGGGTAGTGTGCACCCTCAGCAATTTGCCTCCTCGCTCTCCCTTAATGATTTTGCCTCTAGTTTTACTGACATTTCAGACCTTGTAGTGAGTTATTTAACAAACAAAATTCCTGACTAGCACCAGCTTTCTGTACAAACCTTAGCTACTTTTTATAGAAGAGAATCGCAGGTAGCACAACTTGTTAGAACACCGGGACTGACCGTGAGTGGGAGACATGGTTCTCTCTGTAGTTATTCTGTTCACAGAGAGGGCGCTGCAGGCAACACTGCTCCCTGGACGTGGCTCTTCTGCTCCAGAGACAGAACTGCGAAAGTCACAGCTCTCTCTCCACAGCCCTTCTACTCCCAGAGAAGGAGCCTCAATGTGGCCCCTCTGCTCCCAGAGACATAGCAGCACAGTCAGTCTGCATGGCAACTCACACAGATCAGAATGAGCTGTGAATGTGCATAAAGTGCTGCCAAAAGCACACCTTTGCTTTACTTTATGTTGAATTTATTCCTTTTTCTAAACTCCGGAACCTATCAGTTTCCATCGATTTTGCCTACCGCCCTCAGATTGTAGAGAAAGCACATTACTTTTTCTGATGTTTTAGGGTTTTGGCATGGTATTGCTTCAGTATTGGTATTGAGATATTTAGGCAGGTATCATATCGAAAGTCCTAATTGTGGAGAACAGTAATCCACGGCTCTGTATTTGTGGAAGTGTGGTAGAGTTATTGTAGTACTATTTATTGTAGCTGGTGGTTGACTTTGTTCCTGTTCTACCTGGGATGTCTTCATTGTCATTCTTATGTTTATAGTCCTTTTCTGTTCTAGTATATCTATGTAGTTCCTTAGTTAGTGTTTGTCTTAGTTTATTTATGGTTCATTTGTTTGGTGTCCCTGATTCTTGTTGTAACTGTTAGCTTCTGTTTTATGTTTTCATTTTCCTGTGTCTTCCCTCAGTCATTGTTTTAGATTATCTTGTTTTGTCTTTGTTATCTGTTTAATAATAATAATAATAATAATAATAATAATAATAATAGCCTTTGTTTTTTTTTTGTCTGTTCAGTATCAGTTCTTCTCTCTGTCTTGGTCTTTAGATCAGTTTACTCAGCCTTTTGTATCACCTGGTGGTATGTAATATTTATTATTGTATTTCCTTCTCATGCTCAGTCTTGTTCCTGTTCGTGTTCAGTGTTTTATTTGTTAGTTAAAATTTCTGCATATATTTTGGGTCCTCCTCCTTTTTTGCATTACATTGTGTTAAAAGCGCCTGATGGAAAAACCATATGCAGCCATCGTCTGCTGGAGTATATTGGAGAAACGTTAGTGAAGACTAAAGCATCTGGAATCCCAAAATAATCAATTTATAAACTGCTGTTTACACTGGAGGTTTGCTTTGCTACTTTGGCCTCTTGTGTTTTATATAAATGTGGTTTCTTTGTTATTAAGAAGTAATCAGTCATAAAGATGACAAACTTAGATTAGTGAATCTCCAAGCATGCTTTTCTGCTGTTTCAGGGCAAAAGCCACTGCAATTCATGAAACAGTCTTAAGAGTTCTTATTGTGCAATAGCATCTCTTATGACAAATTTATTAAGAGTTCAACAAAGAATTCCAAAAACATTTCACAATCGTGAGTGGAGGTGTTTTTTTGTTTTTTTTTGTTCCTCTTCGCACCATAATTCCATGTTGTTGGTTGCTGCAGTGTCTGGCATGGTATGTCAAGGTCTGTCAAGGAGTCAAAGATGATGTGTTTAATTTACAAGGGTAATGATTATTGATTCTATTACAGCATCCTACGTGAGCAGCTGGGCTTCAATTGAATACAAAGCCTGACGTATTTAAATGTGTTGTAATTTTTTTGACCAGTAGTACCAACAAACCGATGCTACCTTCCGTTAAAAAAGAATGTAAATTTACAAGGATAAGAACAATAAGCTCAGCAGGGCTAGTGTGATATAAGTGTGAGAGAGCTGCATGAAATAATAATCCAGCTGCCATTGGCTTTATCACACGCAGGCCTTGTTTGAGTTCCATATCCACATGAATGGAGGTTCTCCTCCAGGCTGATCCAGCAGAGCTGGATGATGTTTGTAACTTCTGGGGAAAATACAAACATGCCAGCAGGACCATGTTCAGTGGACCATCAGCAGCTAATGAGCATGCTGCAATATTGGATAAGAAACAGCCCAGCCGGTTATTTTTACATAGAACTTGTTGATGGCTTTCCCTCCAATTCCCTCAAGCAATGAGTTTATCTGTTTCACACGCAGCCATTTTGAGATTCACCACCAAGAGCCCCAACCCATTTCGCTGTGTTAAATAATCAGTGTTGTGCGAGACAATGAATATTTGTCAAACAGTCACTTGCTGAAACAAGCCTTTATAGATATTTCTGTACGTTTATTTCACTTGCCATGAAACCCTTATGCAAGTGTCATGTCGCCATGTTATTCCTGTAATGTTACCACAATAGATGGTGTTTTTTTTTAGACAGCAGTGCAATTCAAAACAATACCTCTTCTCACATTAATTTCACGATGAGTGAAATGTATGAGCGGTTATGATATTTTGGATGCATATTTTTGATGGGATATTTTTGGTGGAGTGTATTTGGCCTTGCAGGGCAGTTTAACTCCTCTGGCCTTTGGGATGGAAGGAGGAAGCAGACACATATTTCACAGTGACAGCAGTGGGAGAGAGGAGGGAGTGGGCAAATGGAAAACTATTGAGGCATGACTGAGGGACACTGACATCAAGGCAGAACCAAAACAGCACCAAGGGACATGGAACACCAACAGAATATCATCAGATCAGAACCAAATTTCTGAGCCCATTAAAAAACTCTGATGTGAAAACTTGAATACAAACAACAGTCCACTGATCCTGGTTTGGCAACTAAAGTTGCTGTCAATAAAAAGAGGTTTGTTTAAATAATAAAATAAATGAAATAAAATAAAAAGGATTCAAGTCTGATTGGCTGAGCACTATTTAAAGCTTTTTCAGTATATTCTGTTCTCAAACACACAGTTGGCTGTAAAAGGTTTGAACACACCCTATGTAAATAAAACAAACTATATAGGGTGTAGTGGGCACTGTGGCACAGCAGGTACTGTCGCAGTCACACAGCTCCAGGGACCTGGGGCTGGAGGTTCAAGTCCTGCTCCCGGTGACTGTCTGTGAGGAGTTTGGCGTGTTCTCCCTGTGTCCACATGTGTGTCCTCCGGGTGCTACGGTTTCTTCTCACAGTCCAAAAACACGTGTTGTGTGTGTCAGGTGTGAATGTGAGTGAATGCGTGAGCGTTTGTCACCCTGCAAAGGACTGGTGACCCCTCCAGGGTCTGTTTCTGCCTTGGGCCCCACCTTGACCCTGAACTGGATAAGTGGTTACAGACAAGCAATGAATGAATGAGTTTAGGGCGTATAATCTACCCAATAATTCATAAGTGTTTGGTAATAACATACAGACAACATACAGAAATCCTGGTTTTACTGGGATAATAAAATAAAAAGTACTGCCATTAAGAAATGCTGATTAGTTTAGAGACATGCTTACAAATCTGGGAGTTTAGTTCCTATTAGTAGAGACTAAGAAGCAAGGCACTATAGTTACACTTGTTTTGCTATTGACCTCAACCTCAACCCCACCATGACCACAGCACCCAGTCAATACACTGAATGCCACAAAGCTAATCTTTATAAAAGCTCCAAATGACTGAGGTCAGACCTGGGTGCTTTTAACTTTAATTTGATCTTCACAAATTCAACACACAGTTTAGTATCATTTAGACATTTTGCTCCTGGCGGTGCACCACAGCTGCAAGCTCCACAAACTGCATAATTCTATTGGCCTTAGATGAAGACTAATTAAGGCAGCACCATAGTTACCAATAAGCCTGGCAAAACATTGCTTACCCAGAACCAGTTCAGTAAAATCATATGCCTCTACTTCCATGTAATTTCACTTGCAGTCAATAATGACTGAAAACATGTTATTTTTTAGATAATCTCAGCCTACCTCAGGAAATCAGCACCAAAAAGTTGGGTCTAAATTACCTGTATCCCAAATTGAGCTAATATTTTTAACCCACAGTTCTCAACTCAGCCTTCTCTTAGTTCGCTATCAGTGCTAGTTACAGCGGATAGTTCTAGTTCATAAGTTCGCAGCAGAGCACAGATATTTAGAGCTTAGAAACTTATAACTGCTTAAAACTTTCAGATCTGGTATGTGTTTTTAGTTGTGTTTGTTGTGCTCTGTTTAAAATCGTAATTTTGCTCCCAAATGTTGGTCCACTGCTGTAATTGGAGAGATTCAGATGAAGAAGAAGGACAGCTCTAAAGTGTCCGTATCCTGATTCAGCGTGCATTGTTAGTACAAAGTAAATGTTGTATAAAACACATTATAATGTGTTGTATAATCACATTAGTCTGTTTAAGATTTGAAGCACAATTGCACACCAAATATTAAAAGTTCACGGCTCAAAAAAGAAATGGACAAGCTCCTGGCAGCATTCAAGGAAAATATCCCAGCTTTAATACCTGAGTAAAAGCCTTTTTAGTAAACTATGAGTGTAAATAATACAAACAAAATAAAAAATAAAAAATAATCAAATATAATTAAGTAAAATGTCCAAATAATCGTGATATTGATTTGTGGTCATATTGTCCAGCCCTAATATATATATATATATATATATGTGTGTGTGTGTGTATATAATATACTAAGGTAAAGTATATAATATTTAATGTAAGGTACTGTAGATATCAACATTTTGTTTATGCTGACAATGATTTTGCTAGCTACAAAACGGATAAATGTTAATGGTTCATGCGTAACATTTCATGGATTCCTTCAGAGATATTTTTTCCAGTAACCGGACACCTAAGAGCACTGGCATTCTCTGAGCAAACAGATGTATATGACTAATGGCAACTTTATAGCCTCTTGAGCCATCTAGACCAACACTGATACCAGGCTCCAGATGTGTTGTCTTAAGAAGAGGTCTATAAGGGACAATTAGGTGATGTGTAATAAAGCCGCATTTCAGCATGCAGCACAGCGATAAGAAAAGGAACCAGGAACCAGAGCAGTGAGATAACAGCATGAAAAGCACAAGGTCCCAGCTGTAAAAGAGGCATCCTGTTGTGCTCCTGAGCAAATGAAAATCTATGGATGATAAGGACAGTCTGTGTTTTCAGAACATGCTGTAAGTTAGAATAATAACCCCAGCGTGTGAAGGGAAAATGTGCGTGCTGATGCAGTTGGGGTCACCTGCGGCTGGCAGAGAGTTTGATGGACAATGCCAGGGTGGATTACAGCCACCCAGCTCAAAATAATGACCATATCATTAAGGCCATTCACAATGGTTGGTTCCAGAGAAGGAGCTCACGCTCCGGTGGATTAATAATGACGTGGAAGATGCCCACAGCTGTGCAAAATGACCAATTTTGAGTTTAATAGATCTGGGCTGCCACAGCTGCAAAATGCCTCAGAGCTATCCATGATCTTTAAGGAAGCTGTGGCTATGCATTCAAGCTTCATAAAGCAGCTGGGAAGCATGGCACGGAAGAGGAGCAGAAATCTCCTCAGAATTGTACTCTTCAAAAAATAAAGGTGCTTTATTAAAAAAGGTTCCTTGGAGCATTATTTCTAGAAAAGAGGATTTTTTTTTTCTTGACAAGGACATTAAAATGAATGTTCTAACATCCCTGTAGTTTCATTCAATCGCTGAAATAAAATAAAAAAAAAACACATCATTCTCTATATCAAAGTGCATGAAAATACCAGACTGGACATTATCTGTTGGACCTATTGCACTCTGGTAGATCTTTCAGGTCCATATCACACATGAGAATGACTTTAAAACATCTTCTACCTCAGGGCCATACAAAACTGAACACTGCCAAGAACAAGGCATCCATTTTATCACCTCCACTGACCATACAGGAGTACTTTGTAGTTCTATAATTATAGACTGTAATCCATCTCTGCTTACATTGTTAGTTCTCTTTCATCCGGTTTTGGTTGATCATCCTGAGTGCTGCCATGACACCAATGTGGTGGTGTTGTGTTAGTGCTGGCAAGAGTAGATCGGACCCAAGAGTGCTCTTGTGGTCAGTGGAGCTGAGAGAATGGACAGTGAGTGTAGAAACAAGGAGGTGGTCATTATGTTATTGCTAATTGGTGTATATATTCTATAAACACAAATCTGATAAAATTGACACTGAAGTGATGTCGGAGTTCTAGTGTGTGTTCTGCTGCTATGAGTGGATAAGGCACAGCAGTTCTGCAGGAGTTTTTAAACACTGTCTGCTCACTGTCCACTCTAGTAGACACACCTACATCGTGGGTCTGCCTTGTAGATGTAAAATCAGAGACTAGTTCATATGTCGCTGCACACTTTGTCCTTCTCAGTCTAGCAGTGTCACTGAGCGGTTTAAAAACTCCAGCAGCAGTGCTGTGCCTGACCCACTATTGCAACACACACTAACACATCCACATCAGGTCAGCATCAATGCAATGCTGAGAATGATCCACCAAACCTGTTCCTTGGAGGTCCTGACCAATAGTCTGTAATTGTAGAAATACAAAGTGCATCTATATGGTAAGAGGAGTTGACTATAGAAACAAGAAAGTAATTTTAATGTTATGGTGTACATTTATAAGACCTTTTAATATGCAGTGCAGCTTCCATGTAAAGTGAAGATTTTTTTTTTCCAGAAATATACTTCAAGTCCAAGAGGAATTAACTGGTATTTTTTAAGCATGTGGAGAGGCTAAGCATGCTTTTATTGAAGTCTTCCCTACACATCAGATCTCAGGGGATGCATTTGGCAGCCCTTATAATTTGCCACTGTCATCTCCCTGAACTGAAATGAAAATGAATTCAAGCAAGAAGGGCTTCCTCTTAGCCATGCTGTCTGCTTCTCTCTCTCTCTGTCTTTCTCTTGCCTTCTCTCTCCTCCTCCCTGCTCTCGGACTCTTCTGCCCCCCACTCCCACCTCAACCCTTCAGCTGCAATTGAGCCTCCCTCCTGACATTTAGCATTTTCAAATGTTGCCAGTTCAGCTGTCTGGTAATATTTGGGGTCTGTCTGACTGGCTGCATGGTCCAAGCACAGACGTCGCTCACTGTGACCTGGAGATGAAGGAGAAAGCCCTAGGGTTCATCTCAAATCATCCCTTCCTCACTAAGCACAGCCAAGTCTCTTGGCAGTGGAACAGCTCTTGAGGGCTCCCAAAAACCAGCGTGCAGTGAGGCCAAATGTGAAACACGACTCAAGTAGCAAAAGGAACATGCAAATACTGTTTCTGGCAGCTTCCTATACGCCAAAAGAGACATTATATGGAACACAACACTCTGAGATGAGACTCAGGCCTGGCACCCAGCCCTTAAACCGTTTAGCAGTTCTCCAGACTTCTGTGTAGGCTGCAACAATAACTGGACACAATATTTTGGTCTCATGGAAATTTCCATTGGTCAGACTCTCAGAGGTCTCCTCAAAAAGCAAACATTGTGACAAACCTTCTTATGGTAATGGGGTTCTGACCCCCTGTGAACGTGCATGAAATACGTGCCCTGGACATCTCCATGTTGGAGTGCTGCAGTAGTGTTGCTATGGTAACGTTCTGCATGGGAAAAGTCACATATTTTCACCTGTTGAATCCAAAAATGAAAACCAGTATTTCATTCTTATTACTAAACGTGGATGGCTCCTTAAAGAAGATGTGTCGGTGTAAGAGCCTTTCTAAAGTTTAGAGTTTGCTCTTTTATATACGTTTATATACCAATGGTATAGATGCCTGAAAAGTGGCTTAGATTTAATGCTGCTCCTTTGCCTTCATTCAGTATGCACAGATCGTTAATAATAATAACATGCCTGCAGCTCACAATCCCTGCCTCACCACTTGATGGGATGGGTTCCTTAGGTCAGCGGGAAAAAAATGGGAGGGATCACAATATGATTTTATCTCGGAATGTATTATTTAAAAAAAATTATCTATATTTGTTTTTTACATTTAACTATATTCAACAGACTTGAGATGCAGTTGAGTGTAAAAAAGAAATGGACTGGGTGCTCTGTCTTCATGAACTGAGATCTTTCTTGTATTATCAAAGGAAATAAATAGAAAAAAGGCTGAGCTGTATGCTTGAGTTGGTGAAAAGAAAAGGCCAGTAAAAAGTGCAGAGGAGCCATTTGCAAGTGGGCCTGTCTCTACACAAGCAACTTCAGGTGACTGTGCATAAAACCAAAAAGAATGAGAATGAGAAAAACCGTCCAAGCGTTGGCACTATCAAAAAGAATATAAGGTACAGCTTCATATGTCAAATCTGGAATGGACCACACACAATGTGTGCTTTGTTGGGATGTTCTGAAAATGATTGAAATCAGTTAAAAAGAAGAGGCACCTTGAAATAAGTTTTAATTAAGGTTTTGTGTGTGTGTGTGTGTGTGTGTGTGTGTGTGTGTGCTGGGGGAGGGAGGTTGTAAGTTGTACGAAACAAAATTTAAGAACCACTGCCTTATGTTTATGATGTAAGAAACCCTTCACCTCGTGGACATGTTAATGGAAAATCTTTGCTAATAATGGTCTTTTAGGGGTAATTTCCACATAATTCAGACTGGCTTGTTGTTTTGTCCTAGGGAAGCTTGCAGAAAAGTAATCAGAATTAAAAAAATTTAGTGCCTTTAAAATCTACCTCACAGAACATTATTATATGAACGTGCTGCCTGATGCCTTTTGGGTAACACCTTAGAGTAGGGCAGTGTTTATTGAGCTATATGAGACCATGGTAATTCATAAAGTCACTCCATTAGGCTTTTTTTATGAATATTGCAACTGCCAACTAAAAACTTTGTCAAATAGCACTGACTTCTTTTCTGACAATAGATTGTCAGAACTCAAGGAGGGGTGAATCTCTATAGATTTTGCTTCTCAATGTTTGTGAGATCTCTGTCAGTTGTCATTAAGAACTGCCATAAAGCCTTGGTAATACTGGCTTACAGATAAGTGTTATGAAAAGATATTGTGTAATGAAAAATTGCTGGAAGTCTCAGGACCTTATATCTGAGTATACTGTTTCATGCCTTGTTTATGAAACTCTTTTGCTGTAGAGATGATTCCACTCATAAGAAGAGGCAGCACTCAGACTGCTGAAAATCACAAGTGCCTCAAAAATGCAGGCTCCAATTCATTGCAAATTTCTGTCAGCTACAGACCTATATAAGCATGTCACTCATCAAGGGGAGACAGTTCTCATTGTATTGTACTGTGTGGTAGTCTTTAGTCTTTAGGGTCTTTTCTAGCATCCACAACACCAAAATTCACTGTGCATGCAGTTTTATTAAAAAAACTTCATATAATTTCTACAATGTATGTACAAGTGTATGTACATTAAAAATATTAATATAGATTTTATTGTTTTGTAAAATGCAATAACTACAAGAGTATGTGATGTGTTCATTTCTTTGAATCTTTATTTAACTGATAAAAGCACCAAGAAAAGTTATTTATTTTCACTTTTATTAGAAATGGGCTTGTATTACATAAAAGCATATATATTGGAACAAACTGATTACAGCATCTGTGTTGTATAGATAAATTATCCTGATCAGACAAGTGTAATGGCCTATATATTGTTTTTTTAAATTGCATTATGACAATTTATTACGTTATTTTACATGAGGTTTGTTATTTATCCTTTCAATGCTTTCAAACACATTTCTGGTTCCTCAATGTTATAAAGGCACCAGTCTGTAAAAAATGTACTAAGCCATTATTTTAACTACTCAAGTCTGTTTTCAACATAGGCAAATTTTAATTACCTGTGTGGTTTAATGGCCCATCCACTGAGTTCAGTGTGATTTACAATAAGTGGACAAGCTCTCTTCCTGACATTTCTTGAAATATAATAAATATTGCATTGTTTTACTATATTAAGACTGGCCTTAAGTATTTTAACTAAAATCACCAACACAGTTATATATAAAAAATAGTTCCCAAACAGTTTTGAAAATAGCTGGAGAAGCTGATTATGATCAAGTCTTGGAAAATATAATGGTTCCAGAGGATTATGGCTGTTCAATAAAGTTTGAACATCCTGTGATCTATATAATTAACCTTTTACGTGTTGATTTGTCAAGTCCAACTTTACTAGTTATCATTCAAATTTGAGTAGAGTGCTTTATCTAATGACTAAGCGGTCAGAGCAGGACCTGGCCACAGATTCAGTGGCAAGTGTTTCAGAGGTGCCATCTGTGATTAATGAGCTGTGACCCCTATAGGGTTTAACAGCCAAGTTACTCCTCCCACTTTGCTGATTGGATTGGAGTGAATTGACAAGGGAGCAATGGAAATGTCTGGTACCTCAATCAAGTTTGTATAGATCTAGGAGGTAAATCTCAATCTCATTGTTATGGGTTTTAACTATGGACAATATAGTCCTGTATCGCTATGATATGACAGCCATCTTATATTAGACACTGAGATTGACTTTGTACAGTGTAACCATGTGAACTACGCATCCAAATATTTGTAGACATGCCTTTTGAAATCATTATGCTTTAAAATGGGCCCAATGTGGACACAGACATTTAATTGTGCAATTATCTCTATTTTTGACTAATATGCCTAATGCTAAGTGTCAACTAGAAAGGGGCTAAACGCAGTGGAACGTTAATTTTGGGAGTGATGGACCTTTTGGATGAGCTGCACATTATCATATTCTTATAGCATAATATCATAAAATCCTCACAGAAATGTCACAAATAAAGTCTAAAGCTTTCCCAGAAGAGTATAACTTGTGACAACAGTAAATGTGGACAAACTCCCTATTAATACCCTTGATAAATTGCTGGATGTCCCTATGCTATTGTGGACAGTGGAAACTACCCAAAAATTGCAGATGCAAAATGCCAGCTCACGCCATGTTACCTCATAAAGTCCTTGACAGCATGAAGTAGAGGGTTGGTCTCAGCAGGAAATGAGGCGAATGCACACCAGCATAAAAGCTCTACCCCTCAACTGTCTCACAGAACAGTGGGTAGGCAATGAGAGTGATTTATCATATAAAGAAAAAAAGATCCCAGTCTGTCATTGGGCTGAACATCGGTGAATTCTCTCAGTGCACGACTGCCTGCATGTTTCACATTTTCAATAAGAGTGTGGAATTACCAAGCGTGACTAAATCCTCATTTGTACGTTTGCGTGCCAGAAGCAAACAGCCGTGTTAACAGGTGCACACTTAGCAGGTAACCACAGACAGAAACAGAGGGGAGGTTTTTATTTCCCCAGCAACGAACACTGTGCCAGACAGTCCCTGGATGTCTAGACAGACGACACATTTAAACCCAGCCCAAATAGTCACATTCAAACCCAGCTCAGGCAGACATTTACAAATTCAAATCAAGCAAATCTGACCTATCAGCGGCAACAGAACTCCAAATATACACACATCAGCTACTGTATGTTTGATATGTGCATTACTAATGCTGTAACATACAAATAAATTAAATTAAGTTTTATTTATAGAGCTCTTTCAACAACTGGCATAGTCAAAGAGTTTACACAATTCCAGATACTACCCAATGTGCCAATGTGACAGTGGCAAGGAAAAACTCAGAGCATATGGAAAAATTTTGAGAGGAACCAAGACTTAAAGGGAAATCCACATTCTCTTGGTTGACACTGGAGCAAAACAAACATAGAGCAGTATATGTAAATAACGGTTTATAAATACATTTATTCATTGTCTGTAACCGCTTATCTAGTTAAGGGTCACAGTGGGTTCAGAGCCTACCCAGAATCACTGGGCACAAGGAAAGAATACACTGTGGAGAGGGCACCAGACCTTCACAGGGCAACACATGCTAACACATTCACTCACACCTATGAACACTTTTGAGTGGCAAATGCATCTGTGTGTTTTTGGACTGTGGAAGGAAACTGGAGCACCCGGAGGAAACCCATGTGGACACAGGGAGAACACACTAAACTCCTCACAGACAGTCACCTGGAGCAGGACTTGAACCCACAACATTCAGGTCCCTGCAACTGTGTGACACTACCTGCTGTGCCACTGTGCTGCCCTTTATAAAAATATATCACTGCGAATTAAGCATTGTAAAGTTATAATGCTTGTACTCATTATAAGTGTCTATTATGCCATTTTCTGATTGTGTTTATTGAAGAACAGTCTAAATCATGTGAGAAGTGAACAGTTCTTTTGTACTTTTCTGGAAATACAAGGTTTGGTCTTGATGGAATATTTTCTGAATGTAAACCTGCAAGGTCCAAAGCTTCAGTTGAATGCTTAGTTCTGATCACATACATCACTCTGGCTCATCCCAAAATTTTTGAAGAGCTTCATTCTTCGAAATATTAATTTTCCACTCTTTACAGCCCTATGTTGCAATCTCAGTTCCCGTAGCTGACTCTAGGCTTGAGTGTGTTACAAGTTGCTCTAAGTTTATTGGGAGAAAGATGGATGAGGCAGAGAGTGGAAGGTGATAGAGTGTCCCTTGGTTAAATGGAGATGTTGAAGGGTTAACTAAGTGTTTAGAGGGCTTAAATCCCCCTGAGGGACCAACCGTGCAGAATCAACTCCACCAGCACTTACAAGTGAGTCTGTTGACTGAGTCACACACACACACACACACACACACACACACACACACACACACCATTCAATCTGTTACACAGAGAGTCCTCTCTAGACACTGTAAAAAAATGCCAGATACTTATTTTACTACAGCAGCTTTAGGAAACTGTTTGCTTTCCAACATTTCAACTGTGAAATTGTGTAAGCATGTTCCAACCCCAACAGCATTACTATGATATTACTAACATGAACTGTGTGCTATTTTATAATTTTCACCATTAATTAAGGAACAAATGCTGGCAATATTATGAACACACCTGGTGTGTTTGTGTTTTGTTAGCCTTTCTCCTAATATGTTAAATTCAGGACAAAAATAACAATGTATTTAAATGTGTTGCATTCTTATACAGAGGCAATTAAGGGGTTAAAAATAAAATTAACTGTAAAAGTACAAATTCCGGAAAAAAAGCTATAGTAATACTGCAGTCTATTTATTCTTGGTACAATATTAACAGCATAGTTATGGTGTGCCCTGAAACACATTTGCTTTTGGCAGAATTGCTTCTAATTAATCTACATAAGTTCCATTTCAGTGTAAACTATGTGAATAATTCTACAGATAAATGTTACTATGTGTGACTGTTATTTTTGTTGTGTTTATTGTTATGTTGTATTTGATGTTGCTATAAAGGGTTGAAACATTAACCTTACTATCTGCAGTAAAAGTGCTACTAACATTCCATATTCCTTCATCTTTGACTCGGAGTGTATTGTTCCTTGGCTTCAGTGAGGAAAAGCGATTAACAAAAAAAAACACATTCCTACCCAGCCCCCTTGTATGAATCAGCTTTTCCGTAAGCACTACCAGATCTGGAGGTATCAAACTTGGTGGACCACAGTCACAGGGAATTAGGCTTATTTGAAAAACAAAAAAACAAATCAATAAACTAACAAAAAAAAATGAAACAGAACAAATGATGTGTAAGATATTAAAGCAATAATTTACCAGACACCCAGCAGAAATTTAAGTGGGATGTTCTGAATAAATCAAATATAAGTCTATGCTCACCGTACCATACCATTCCATGGACTACAGGGGCAAAAAGCCCTCCAGCATTGGGCTGTGAAGCAGTCTATAGAACACTATCCATTATTTTAGGGATAAACTAAAGTGCTGTTTGTGATCCAGAACTACTCATACATCATTAGTATCTGACCATGCTAATGCTCTCATGGCTGACTGCAGAAAGCATACTAGAATAGTAGAATGGGTTACTACAGCAAAGAAGAGAGAAACTCCCTACTGATACCTTAGAAACAATAGATAAGCATTAGATAAGCTTTCACAAAAACACATAAGAGGCGCACATCATTACAGTGATATGAAAAATGTGAAAAGTGGTTGTTATTGTTACATCCCTAGGTGTATTGCATAGGTGTAGTGCATTGGACCTGGGACTCACCCATGGCAGTTAACACTCACACCGGTTTGGGGCAGTGAGTAAACATACACCTGGAGAGATAGGTGGCCACCTTGGGGGCTGGGGGGCAGATGGGATTAGACATTTTGCTGAACGGCACTTCAGTCATGGCTGTTGAGGGAGAAGAATCCACTGTTCCTACACTTCCCCCAGCCACAGTTTTCCTGCTGGTACCAGGAACTGAACCAATTTCCTTTTAATCTCAAGCTTGCTTCTCAAATTTTTAGTCCATGGCAGCCACCAACTTTTTTGATTTTTTGATCACCACATTTATGATTCATACATAACTGTAATTCCTTTTGTGGACTGCCATTTGTGATTTAGAACATCTGGGAGAATAGCCAGTGATGTGTCATATAGCAGAATTTGAAACAAAGCTGCAAATTTTTTTGTGTAAAAAAAATTAATAATAAAATGACAAATAATGTAAGGTCAAAGGCTTACATAACTTCAAGGTCTATTTTTGGGGGACATAGCTCGGCTATTCCTCTGCAAGATAAATGAGGGCTCTGATAGTCTTGCAGATCAAAGAATATATGTTACCTAGGTACATTCTTTAATTAAATGAATAACAATTGCATTTTTGCACTTCTTTTAGAAAGCACGTCATCATGGCTTGAATCGTTGCTAAACATGGAGGCAGGGGTTACATATTCAGACACAAACACAGGCACTTGCAAGATCATTTACAGACTAAAATGTTATTCTAGCTAATGGACACTTTAAATGGATATAGGGTGACTCTATGTCAACGAGTTACAGCTCAAAGGTTTAACATGGTCTCATTGTTTTAACACTTTAACATGAGTCAGAAGTTACTTCTGAAGCTAGCTCAGATCTCTCTTGGGTCAGGAAGTGACTCATAATTTACAGTGAGAGGTAACATTAGCGCTCTGCCAGCCACAAGCCTAAAACAAACCCATAAAACTAGAACCATGCAAAAATAACCACTTTATTTTTGGGAGGGCCATCAATCTTATCCATCAGATCTTCTGAATGTTTCATAACAGGGTGGATTTAATGGTTCATTTTAGTGTTTCTACAACTACCTGTATATAACCTATATGAGGCCCATTGCATGGCATTATATATGGGAAAACTCACTCCTACCTTAGATTTATATGAAAATTCAATTAATATAGAAGCATAAACCTAATTGTATTTGCCTGCACAACTTAAAATGCCTGTTTATTTATAAACAAATTGAAATCTAAGTGTCGCAGTCACACAGCTCCAGAGGCCTGGTTCCGCTCCGGGTGACTGTCTGTGAGGAGTTCGGTGTGTTCCCACTGTGTCTGTGTGGGCTTCCTTCAGGTGCAAAGATTTATCATTAACAAGAAATGAGCAGGCGTCCTTGCTGACAGAATAGAATCTGTGTGTGAAAAACGCAGTGCCTGTGTGTTGGGCTGCTAGTGAGCAATACTTTTCCATTGCCATGAAAAAATTGAACTTTTCTTCACAAAGACATCTGTGCCAGGAAAAAACTAAACAAAAACAAACAGCCCAAGTGAAGCCACAGTAATAAATAGAATGGATAGAATATATATAAATCAATATCAAATGTATTAAATTCCCCCCGCCACCAAATGCACACACCTCCAAAATGTTTATAACCTCTAAGCTATTTCTTTTCTAGTCAAGGAAGATGTTCAGGGTGATGCCCATTATACAAATTTTCTTAGGCCACAGCTTGCTGCATAACTACCCACGCTTCTTGTGGAGTTTCTAACAGCCTCAGAGGCCAGAGGAAATGCTGGTCACCTTGCAAAAACAGCGGGCCGCCACTGTGATTTGGTGTCAGTGTTTAGGACAGGTTTCTAAAAAGAAGTGACAAGTTCACTTCCTCAGCGGAAGACATTTTCTTAAGAAGTGCAGATCAGGAGGCAGGGAGACATTGGTAGGTTTTGCAAATGAAGCATTCCACTTGTTCGGCTCTTCTTGGCACAAAGAAACCAGACAATAATACAAAGAGACAAGCAAAACACCTTGGCACACAGCTCCCATTTTCCCATAATCATTGGCCTAGCACACAGCTAAAATAATGAGGTACATACAGGCTCGATGATGATGATGATGATGATGGTGACAATGGTTGGATATTCATACACAGCAGGGATTTTCTAATAAACAGGCTTTTATATTTTGCCCATGGCGCAGCTGGTAAGAAGAAAACACAAAACACTTGACATCTTCTAATACTATACAATATTTGAAATGGTAATATGCTACAGTTAAAGAGTAAACATCACTTATAAATAAGCAAATATATTCTTGGACAAATGGCCATTGAGTAGATGATATATGTGTTAAATGCATTTATACAGAAATATTATGATTTTATTATGATCTAATGAGTCTTTATTTGTAAAAGCTTGGGTTTTGTAAAGAGGTGCACATTAATTATTTTATATCAATTTTCATACATTATTTAAAAAATACATTTGAAATAAGTAAATAAACACACAAATAAAATAATAAGAATAATATAAAACCCGGCGGCACTGTGGCGCAGCAGGTAGTGTCGCAGTCACACAGCTCCAGGGACCTGGAGATTGTTAGTTCAAGTCCCGCTACGGGTGACTGTCTGTGAGGAGTTTGGTGTGTTCTCCTCGTGTCTGCATGGGTTTCCTCCAGGTGCTCCTGATTCCTCCCACTGTCCAAAAACACACATTGGTAGATGGATTGGCGACTCTAAAGTGTCCATAAGTGTGAGTGAATGTGTCGCCCTGAGAAGGACTGGTGCCCCCTCCAGGGTGTTATCCTGCCTTGCGCCCAGTAATTCAGAGGAGGCTAAGCGGTTACAGACAATGAATTAATAAATGAATATAAATCCCATAACAGGAAAAAATAAGGGGCATCTTTAATATGTTGTGCATCATGCCCATTTATTTGTCCATAAATACAGCATACAACCAGTAAGAATCATTGTGGTATCAGCTAATTCTAACAGCTAGCTTAGACACTGACCTATTGGCCAGCCCAACAATATTTTTAAACATTTTAAAAGCATTTTAAACAGACATCTTATATATCCACTTAAAGCAATTGCAAATCATCAACAGTTCCTATATTTAAGCAACATCATCTGAACTGTAACTTCTTTGCCCCTCAAATGTGAAAAATCCCATTTTAGCAACTAAAGCAGCAATGCTATGAAAAAAAAAAGATGTGATTATGTTTAATATTGTCATATTATAATAAAAATTTTAACAACACTAATCACCAACAAGACAAATCATAAAATGGCTAGGCAAACATAGCATAGGCTACTTTTATCATAGTTTCAATGGCCTAGAAACAACATAGCAGGTTATATAGCATTATGTGAGAGGACGTTAAGAGTATCTTTCAGAACTTTATTCCAACCACCATGTAATATCTCCTGAAATGAGCAGAACTGCTAATCCAAACTAGCACAAATTAACCACTATTAAGTTTTAGTCTTTGAATAGTATTTTACACTCCAGTGAACTATGTCTATATCGTGAAATATCTGAAGCATTTCCAGTAATAGTTATAAAGAGATTCTGCAAATGTTTGTCATTCATTTACATGGAATGGAACAAGTTAATTTGCTAAGTCACAGTTGAGACATAAACTTTATATTACTCTGACATGTAATGTAATCACTGACTGGTAGATATTTGCCCAAGGATAGAGCTCCAAATCACCATTTGTGCTGACTTCCACACTGAAGAAATATCTTGTTAAGTGCAAAAATCTTTAAACTAGTCAATGTATCTAGTATTCTCACTATGAGATTCTGAGCAAGAAAATTATTCCAGCCAGTACTTTTGCAGAGGGCAGTAGAAGCCTAAACAGACTACAGCAAAATGGAAGTCAGGTTGCTAACAATCTGTTTTACTGACCAAAGGGCAAAGGGTGACTGTCCGACTGAGGGACGGGCTCTTGGTAGCGTGGACATGAAGGGAAGAGCTCACAGGCGTCAGGCACTCGAGCTGCTTTGTATTGTCATCCTGAGAGAGTGTGGCTTGTGGAGAATGCTACCGCTCCAGATTGCTAAACTTAGAAAAGTGACTGCATGTGCACCTGTCACTGTGCTGTTGACACCAGCATTTCACAGGCTGAACTAGGACTAGAACTCCCCTCAGCTAGGGCTGGGAGTTTTACATTCATTCACACGGTATCAAATCTTGTTTACAGGGCAAGATGTATAGGGTACAAAGGCATACTACTATCCCATCAAGATTTGCATTATGTTGTTACGATTTTTTTTCACACATCTCTGATAGCATGTATCATGTTGTGTGTATACAGAGTGCATGTGACAAATACTTGTATTTGGTCCAGTAGCACATTATTATTAGATCCAATGCTAGATTCATATTTTTTATTTGCAGCCATTGTGCAGTGGTTAGCTTCATTAAGTGTTGATATACTGTTGGTGCAAAGTTCCTAACATGAAATGTTCTCCAAACATAACACTGAATGAATCGAAGATGGTCACTATAAGATGCACCTTCAGTGATTACCTGCAATAATGCCACAGACAGTCATCAGTAGTGGGATCTTCCAATCACAAACTAACTTTAAGTTAGTAAAGTTATGTTATTAAAGTTATTGATAGAGATTCTCACCACCAAAGATCTGTCATTGCCTGTATTGCTGGAAGGGTTCAGCTGGGAACTCTATCCTTAGGATAATCCAAAACGATCTCTAGTCAATTATAATTGTTTTAACAATAGTAATGTAATATGTGTTAGTTACATGAGTGTCAGAAATTTAAAGTATGCCATGAGTTGTCAGAAACAATGCTTTCAGTAATCTTGACAGTGGTTTGATTCACTACAGATGGTAAGAATGTGTGCAGTTGACATTTCACCTAATAACTACTGCTTAAGCAAAAAAATCTTCCCTGTAAATAGTGTGTATTTCCCATGCTCTTTAGTAGCAATGGTAAAACCCTCTTGTCATTATTATTGTTAATTACTGATTTCAGGATATCTCTGAAGAGCTGGAGATTCCTCCATATAAACCTGTTTAACATAATGAGAATATGCATTTGACTTCCTTTCCTCTGATCTTTATTGTGACCTGGAATAGCTGCTACACAATTAGCTCTGTTGACCTTGAATGCTTTTAGAGCACGTGGCAGCAAAAGAACAGCACTGATATATGATATACACATACAAGGTAAATTAACTCTGCGTATATTTCCTGTCAGAAATATCAGAGCTAAAAATCAAAACACTTCCCAAGGTTCTACGCTTGTTCAAAAGCAGGCAGCCTAAGAATGTGTCAGTACAAAAGGACTAAACAGTAATCATATTTAATTTGTCATTAGAGAAGCAGTATATTAGAACTGCAATGCAGGCCATGTCCACATTTATGGGTTAACATTTTTGTTCACAAACACATAATTTTAAAGTTGCAGAATAATACACACTGGTAGTTTCAGACAAATCCCTGAAATGTTTATGCTTTAAAAGAAGGTACAGTATAAGAATTGCATTTTCTTCTCAATCCAAAGTGAGAACAGTTCTCCTAAGTGGTCTTGACAAGTCCATTCTACAGTGCTAAAGTGAGAGAAATGGCAAGGGGGCCTTGGCTATCAAAACAACAGCTTTAATTTGTGGTCACTAATGCTAAACGTTAATGTGAAAAGAAGGTAAGGTTTCACTTGGTTTATCCTGGATGCATTTTTCCAACCTTCTTTCTCTCTGTTCCCAATGAAGTAAATGTGTGTGTGTGTGTGTGTGTGTGTGTGTGTGTGTGTGTGTGTGTGTAGCAGGCCTGTGACGGCTAATCAAATATCTAGACAGGCTCACTGGCAGGAAAAGGGGGTTAATAAGAGAAGGTCATAGACACTAGCTGTTGACTGGTTTGATGTGAGGACATGCTAGAATATCATTTATAACCCCTACACCACACACACACACACACCAAGTACTTGGCTTTACTTAGAATGAAAATAATAACGTGTGAGAAAATTGTGTGTGTGTGTGTGAGTGTGTGTGTGTGTGTAATGAAATCCACTGGTGTGTGTAGGGTGGGAGGACATGAGGAGGGGTGTTTCCCATCTATCTTTAGACAGAGGGAAACCTTATGTAGCCATGCTACAACATGTATCCTCTAAATAACACAGGACATACACGGAGGAATGGAGAGAGTAAAGGCAATATAAATATAGAAATAAGGGGAGAGAACAACACTTCATTGCAGTTTAACTGGGATTTTACATGTTGTAACTTACTTATTCATTCATTGTCTGTAACCACTTATGCAGTCGAGGGTTGCGGTGGTACCGGAGCCTATCCAGAATCATGTGGTGCAAGGCAGGAACACTTACTGAAGGGTGTGCCCGTCCTTCGCAGGGCAACATACACTCACACGCTCTACTGTCATTTAACTAATCAGTATTGCCAAGAATTTAAGAACATTATAAAACACACACTCAAACACTCCATTCACTATTTACCAGTATTTTTTAATCTCCTTCTCTCATTAACTGCTTTATCTCTCTGCTCCTCTTTCACTCTATTCCCTACTCTGCTTGTCTTTCTTTCTCTCTACCTACTTCTCATTCCCCCAACCTCTTCCCACTCTATCTTTTTGTTCTACCTCTAAGTCTCTTTACATTGCTTCATTTCTCTCCACCTTATCTCTTTCACACTACTTCCCTCTTTCATTCTTCCTGTTTTTATCTCTCTCCACATCTCACTCACTCACTCTCTCTCTCCTTACCTCTTATCTCTTTCACACCCCTACTTGCTCAGTCTCTTTTCTATAGCTCTGCCTCCTTCTCTTTTTTTCACTCTACCACACAAATCTCTCTGTACCTGCCCTATTCCTGTCCCTAACACAAGCTCACACTTCTTCTCCTATCGTTCTCTTTTTCTCTCTTTATCTGTCACCCCCAAATTATCATTTTTTTTCATTCATGCAGTCATATGCTGTAACTACTTCATCCTATTTAGGGCCTATTTGGGGCCAGAAATTTTCCCAAATCATTGGGCGCAAGGCAAGAATAAATCCTAGATAGAGCACCAGTTCATCACAGGGCATCACACACTCACCCGTTCACTGAATAGCTAATATCAGCATATGTTTTTGGATTGGGGGAATAACAGGTGCACCCAGAGGAAACCCACACAAAAAACATGGAAGATCACACTCTACTTCTCACAGACCCAAGGTAAAGATTGGGTCCATAACCCAGGACCCTGGAGCTTTGACCCCTGGATCTGTTGCACAACAGAAAAAAAAAACAGGAGGATAATATATTCATTCATCTACTGTACTGGCTTTATTCTGGGCAATGTGGGTCTGGAGCCAACTCAGAATTACTGGGCACTTGGCTGGAACAAACACTGGACAGAGCTCCAGTCCATCACAAGGCAACAAACACTCTCCTCTTTGTGTACACACTCACTTCTGTGAATAATTTTACACAGCCAATCCACCTACCAGTATGATTTGTATACTGTATTTTTAATACAATACTGATCATAGTTAGGTATTATGTCCACACAATTACATTTAGTCAATGATTTAAATATTGAGTATAAGTCATGCATGTTCATAAAAGCCCACATAGATAAAATCAAGGTTAAATAAACACTGAGTTGAATGGCATCCTATAGAGCTGAATTTGATCCAGGTGATGCTGAAGAAGGTATTACAATGCTAGTGTGAAACAAAGAATACCAAACCCACTGCAATCATTCATTAACAGAGTGCATCCCCCCATGTCCCCCTGTCCTTTAGCTCCAGCTTATTCCATCATCAGCACTTCATGGCCTTCATGGCTTTAAACAACGGTCACACACTGAAGCCCATTTACACACACTGATCTCTCCTCCTGCTTCATCTTCCTCCAGGAGGGATAAGTCATACCCCTCTGCACATTGTGTTGTAATGCCCATAGCCACAGCACCATTAAACTCTAATATCTGCTCTATGGCCAGAACTGATTAGCTCTAGCAGGTTATAGACCACCATTTCAACAGAAGAGGAAAGCTGAGTAGAGGTCATATTGTGCAGGACTTGTGTACACATATTGACCACGTTATTAGACATGTAAACCTTTTTGATAGGTGTACAGTGTTGTATAACATTTGATTGTGTTCAGCATTATCTAGCTCTTTATATTTATACCACTATTGGTTTTTGTCAGATCGATAAAACCTTAGATTGATGAAGACAATTTTATTTAGGACCATGTGCCATCTTTATTGTTGTAACATGGAGGTTTCAATGTTTCCTCAGTATTAAAGTATACCAAACAGCTAAATGAAAGATCTGTCAGCATAACTATCAGGCTTAGGCTACTTTAACAAAAAAAAAAAAAAAATGAATAAATACCTGTATATGTTCCCATAGTCTCTGATAACATAAAATCAAACTGTTTACTTAATTAATGTACAGCTGAGTGTTGGCTTTGTTGGTACTCAGTGCCTGAGACTGTACACTGTCTGCAAGTTCTAAACAGGTGTTCTAACAAACTCTGCATGCTCATACCCACAATTTTGAAAGTATTTATTCTTGTAATGGAAAATCTGTAATTATGACGCTCACTTATTAAATATACTACCGTTTTTAGGTGGCTGTACTTATAAAAATACGCTATGGTTGTGCATTTTGACAAGGTAGCTCAACTAGACATAACACTGGGGTATAGTGTGATTCTTGCATGTGTTGTAATTTGTAATTTGCTTGAAATATTTTGTTATATCCGTAATATACATTTTTAAACCAAAACCTTCAGTGCTGCTGCTGTGTTGGCTCAGACAGAGCAGAGACACTACAGAGCAGCAGCACTATTGATCAGGGACGTGAATCATATTTGCATGTCATATTTGCAGACACAAATTTGCAGACACACCGTGGCCTTATATGTCCTTGCTTAACTAGCACTAGCTCAGGAACCACTGTGGATACAGAGTGACACAGCTATAGTAACGTAAACGTGATACTGAAGCAGCCATGATTTATCACGATCGTCTTGCATGGTCTTTGAGATCAGGCTGTCAATTGTGAATGGCTGGTTTGGCGACCACTGATATAGATCCACAAACAATAGCTGATATGGACAGTTAAGGATACTGGGTGCCTATATATTACCTATTAAAGATTAAATATGAGATATTAATGAGAGAATGCTCAAGTTCATCTCGTCTTATATCAGTTCCAGGTGAGAGTGGGCTGACAACCCGCTGTTTGACTAGAGCTTCTTGAAGTGTCTTACTTGTGCTTTGTTTTTGTTTAGTGGTTTCCGTGCATTTCATAACCTAAAATGAAGATATCCATGGGTGGAGTGTTTGTCTCCGCTGCTACTGTCTGGCTAGTATGGGAACTGACTATGGGGGTTCCTGTGTTGCTGCTTGGCAATAAGCTGCATGCTAACACTAATGCTAATGGCTGTTAGGCTGTCGGGCAAGGAAGTTTATTATCATTGTTCCCTGCCTGCTATAACCAATTCTATCGGCTGAGACTGCTGAGCAAAGGAACCCGCCAATGTCAATGAGTGGGCCTTTTATCACATGCTGCTCAGTTGCTATTGCCGTGCTAATAATTTTGCTAGCTACTGCTAATATGAACCAAAGGACCCTGCGTGATTGTTACAGTGACTGTACATTTAGTGATCCAAATTTTACTGTTGCTTTGGAATTGCTTTGGAATAGGCTATACCAATATCTGTTGCATTTTTTCTTCTGTGTATTTCTGCCTTTTTGTATTTTACTGAGCTTTGTCAAATTGTAAAGTGACATATGAGACAGACGCTATATAAATTAAAATTATAATTACTATTACTGAACTGGACAAACGGGTACTGGTAATGAATGAATTATTATTACTATTATTATTATTATTAATACTGTTTGGATGATCTTCCTGCTTGTATGATCCCTGAACACCTGGAAAGCCTTCAATTTTTTAAGGCAACAAAAATGTCTTCAACCTGTCTGGGAAGTTGAGTTTATAAAAATTTTCAACCTGCACATTTGCAAACCAGTTGTACTGACTCCAGTTCATAGAGAGAGAGTAAAACATCACTGAGAAAGACTTATCTGAAGTGGTTTTCTGGAGCTTTGCTGGAAAAATTAAAAAGAATGAAAGCTAAAAAGATGAATAAAACCTAGTGATTTGTACCTGAAGTCCCTGGAGTACTTGGTCAATGTCTTTTGTTTCTGGGACACAAACAGGCAGGTTCAATACTCTATCATAATCATAATATCATAATCAATATATATGTGGACAGTTCTGTGGAACTCAAGGTACCTTTTTTGCATTCTGCCAGAGTGCAGTAAAACAAGGATGTAAAACAAAGCCTGCATTTAAAAAGCATGCCATCTAGTTCAAGCTAATAGCATCGATCCTCTTCCTAGCTGTTAATGGTTACCGTTTTACAGCCTTAATTTACAGTGAAAACTTTGTGATGTGTTGAATAGGAGGCCACTGTGAATAGTAATGACCTGAAGTTTCTGACTCTGTATTGATTGCTCTTATCTGACTCTGATTCCATTGAGAAGGCTTCTGAAACTGAGGCTTCGGCCCAAATCAAATATAAACTACTTTCAGAGACAAAAAATGGTCTCCCTTACACCCATTATTATTCCTAAACCCAGAGCCACTCAAGCTGATGGAGTTATATGTACTCCAAAAATGCCAAGTGATTTTTTCACCATGGAAAAACAGCCCCTTTAATGAGAATCTCTTCAGGAGAATACAGTACACTTTGGTGTTGTGGCTAATGGGTCTATAGAAGGAAAGAAAAAATCATAGGGTATTCTCTATTGGGAGGAAAACTGGATTTCATAATCATCAATCACATGTGTCTGGACGTTCTGAGTGGAGTCTGGTATTCTGGAAGAATGAGATAGAGGCACTGGGCTCACAAAGGAAAGTGCATACAACACAAGTCATAACTGCTTATAGGCAACTACCGAATTAAGGCCATTCATAATAATGCCATTCATAAAAATTAATGAATAAATTCTGTGCACATATGGTTTTTGACAGATATGGTTCTTGAAAAAAAAACTTTATGTACATTATGTGGAAGGTCTTCAAATTGCTCTATTGTACACATAATGTGCTCTAATCAACTCTGGCAATTTGAAAAATCATAATATGATTCTGTCTCGCAGTAAGATCTAACTGGCCTAGTAACTGAAATTGTAAGTTGAAATGAAACAACGGTTATGTATTGTTGGGTTTTCTTTGATATTTGCCAATTCTGTTTCTGTTGACAATGCTACTGATAGTTGCAATTCTAAACACTTTATAAAAAGTGTATTGTGGCAAGCCATGTGTAATCTTCACAGTGGGAGATGCCGTAAGCATGCAGTGTTAGGCCTTCTGACATTGTATTATCTTACACATCATTTTAACTGAAAATTAGCACAGCTTTTCTGCTTAACATCCCACAAAACTCAGTGTCTGTTTCTGTGACTCTCGTCCATTTTACTTTCTTCAGTTACCTTTGGCTCTTCATACCCATCAGCACAACTTTTCCAGGATTTTCCTATTGAGCTTGTGCCAATAAGTACTCAGGGCCAAAATCAGGTGAAGTCAGTCATGTGCCTGCAGACCTGCCTCAGATCGTGCTGCTCAGAACTTGGCTCATAAATTCACCTCACAGGTTGAATTTACTGCTATTTGGCACAGCTAGTAGTAAAGCTTTAGTGAGCTTCCTCCATCCTTCCTGTAAGGACTCCAGCAAAATGTATCCAAAAAAAGAACATAAGATATTTTCTCCATTGCAGAATGGCTAAATACCCATGGTGGCATATTACACTTCTCTTAGATGCCCCCCTGTGGAGAATGTTCGGCCTGCTAAACATGACAGTGGCATCATGTACAGTAAATATGTGAGTCAGTTAGTGTGTGAAATAGTTTAATATCAGGATCATGAGATACCCTAAATAGTCTTCATGCTCACAAAATCAGCCAAATCCTTTAATGATCTTTCTTTATCTGTAACTGCTTGTCCAGTTCAGAGTCCTATCCGGAATCATTGGGCATAAGGCAGGAATACACCCTGGAGGGGATGCCAGCCCTTCACAGGGCAACACACACTCACAAATACCTATGAACACCTTTGAGTCGCCAATACACTTACCAACTTGTGTTTTTGGACCATGGGAGGAAATCTGAGCACCCAAAGGAAACCCACACAGACAGTCACCCGGAGTCCCTAGAGCTGTGTGACTGCGACACTACCTGCTGTACAACCATGCCGCCCCTTTAATGAACATTCATTCATTCATTATCTGCAACCGCTTATCCAATTCAGGGTCACGGTGGGTCCAGAGCCTACCTGGAATCATTGAGCGCAAGGCGGGAATACACCCTGGAGGGGGCGCCAGTTCTTCACAGGGCAACACAGACACACACACATTCACTCACACACTCACACCTACGGATACTTTTGAGTCGCCAATCCACCTACCAACGTGTGTTTTTAGACTGTGGGAGGAAACCGGAGCACCTGGAGGAAACCCACGCGGACATGGGGAGAACACACTAAACTCCTCACAGACAGTCACCTGGAGCCCCTAGAGCTGTGTGACTGCGACACTACCTGCTGTACAACCATGCCGCCCCTTTAATAAACAGTATATCAAAAATCCTTCAGGGAACTTAAAGTGATTAACCTACTGTGATCTATAGTGTTGTCTTACAAAGTATCAATATATATCTATAGCAAAATAAGTAGCCTTTCAGCATTTGCTAGCTTAGCGTTTTACATCTATTTACGATATTCAAATGAATGGTCTCTCTGAAAAATAAACTACAATTTTTAAAACTGGAAGTTTCTGTGAAAAAAAAACTGCCTCAGCTTGGAACAAAATTATCTTTGCTGTATCTCTTATTTAACTGTTGATAAAAGGGACCCATGACCCTTGTGCTCCTGGCTGCTGTTTAGGAGGTCAGTGAAAGTTAACACTTTGTCAGAACACAACACTGTATCATGAGATTGATATCTGACACTGGGGAGCATGAAGCAGCTGGGACACCCTTCTATCTTCTGTCAGAGAAACATTTCAGTATGGGTGCCACTACACCAAGCTGCTCAAAGAAGTCTTAATACAGGTCAGGATTTACAAAATCACATGTTCACCCAAGCAGTATTTTCTCATATTCTCCCTAAGACACAGTTTGGAATGTTATTGGTATGACTGTTTCCAAATTGTGTGAAATCATAGCAGCTTCTGGAATTTACAGTTTTGCAATTGGATTTTGGGGGTTTAGATGGCAGAAACCCTGTGGTGCAGTCTGCCCCAGGGGTTAGGGGTCCAAAAGGTTTAGCATCTCAGGGTTCCCTTCTCACCATATCATCATTATGCAGACCATTCTGTCTGTTTGGTCATGTACATCATATCAATCAGTTAGAATTCGTTCTGTAAAATAACACTGTTAAATTCCCATGCTTTTGACACCCCAAGGCTTATTATGTACACTGACTGAGTTACAGTTAGAGGAAGTAATATCCAACGTATACATTAAATGAAAATGTACTCACAAATGCAGTTTTTTGACTTTATACTTCTAAATATAAACAAAAATGGATAATGTTATGGCTGGACATTGTTAGGAATAATGCTTAAATTATGCAATGTCCTGAGAACAGCACAAACTGGGGACAAAATAGTGCAAATATCCCAGCAGGTTGCAAGAATGTCATTATTTTATTTTGCGCCATGACACTATGAGCAATATTGCATGAAATCAAATCAAAAGCCATAACAGCAACAACAAAAACATTCACCAGCAAGCCACTAGATAAACAAACATTTCATTGCCTCTGCCCCTAATATGTCTCCATGGAATTGTGACATGTACATATCAAATCACAAACTGTGAGCCTGAAATCGTTTACAAAATCTATATGGCCAAATGTTGGGAACACCTAACAAGGATCACTAGAAAGTTTATAACACTGGTGCAGTAACAGCTTCTATTCTTCTGGGAAGGCTCCACACTAGCGGTTAGCCCACTGCTGGTCTAACATTAAGTCATTCTTTCTTCCATTAATTCTTTCATTCGTTCATCTTTTCTGATCATTTCATTCTGATTAGAGTCACGGTATGTTTGGAGCCTACCTGAAATCCTTGGTTAGAAGGCAGCACACCCACAGCAACATGCAATATCACTGCTTTAAAACCCAATGCTGGGAGCATCTAACTTGTGCATGGTGAATTAAGTCTCATATGCAGCTGCTTCAAAGTGTCCCATGTTGTTTTGTTTTTCTCTGGAGATTATATAAGTAGTGTGTGCATACTTGAACATTTGTGTCTTGAATGTGGGCACATTAATTTTGCTGAATTCAGAATTCATAAGTCATGGCTATAGACTTATAGACATATATTGTAGTGGAGGGAATCCAACTAGTTCTCATTTCTAGTTTCTAGTTTCTCATTTTTGGTGTCTTTAGTGTTTTGAGCCCTGCAGTATGTAATTTGTAATCATACATATAGATTGTATAGACGCTCAGTTCAGGTCCTCAATGGGTCTGGAGCCTACCCAGAAACTCTGAGCACAAGGTGGGAACACACTCTGGAGGTGGCACCAGTCCTTCGCTCTGCAACACACACTCACACATTCACTGACACCAATGGATACTTCTGAGTAGCCAGTCCACTTATCAACATGTGTTTTTGGATCATGGGAAGAAACCAGAGGAAGCCTACGAGAACACACCAAACTCAAAATAGAGTAACCCAATTTGTTATTAACACCTAATTTTATTAACTACACAGACCTGTATCCTGTATTAATAGACTGAAGGAATTGGTTGCAGTGTGTTCCTGTCACCTTGCTTGAGTGTGCTCAATTCTCACAGTGATATTCAGGAGTAAGCTTACACCTCCAATATAATTGCTTTTCTAAGACTGCCTGATTAAGGTCACTCAGCCAGGTGATTACTGTTATTGCACTCCATTTAAAGTTGTTTTTCTCCATTTTCATGACTGCACAACTTTACATGCATTAATGAGGAAGTTTTTCATTTTTGAGCTATTATGAAAAAAAAGTAGTGTGATGTGTAGGTACCTCAGACAGTTAATATCGTTTATATTAGTGTTTGAATCATTTATTCAAACTAATAAAAATAACTCCCCAGCCACTATCCCACTGAACTCAATTTCATTCATTCATTCATTGTCTGTAACTGCTTATTCAGTTCCGGGTCGCAGTGGGTCCAGAGCCTACCCGGAATCACTGGGCGCAAGGAAGGAACACACCCTGGAGGGGTGGACTCAAATTCAAATAGCATATTTCTTACATGGCACACACCCCTCTGCTGAGCCAGATGCAAATGTTTCTCTTAATGTTCCTAACTGTTAATGACAAGGCATTTGAGGAGGCTAACAATGCACCATATGTTGCCATTGCTGAGTGAGATAACCAGCTGCTGTAACCAAAAATGTGCCTTCTAATGAGGCAGTTTTGCATTTTGAAACTAATCAAAAGAGGGAGCAGATTTGCCTCCAGTGCTCCAAACACTATGAACCATGAAGAAGAAAATTAACTGAATCTTCACAGACAGAAAGTAGATATTTGTTTTGTATTGTTTCATAATCGTATATATGATGTTTTCAGGAGATTGATGGCAAGTATTTAAATATAGTAGCTAGTCTAAAATTTGTTTTTGCAAAACAATCATCTGTGGAGTGTAAATATAAACTTAAATCTTGAAACAGGAAGTATGTTTTTTTTTAACAAAGACATTTCACATCAAACCCACTGAATGTTTTGTTTACATCTGAACAAATGAATTGTGCACACCTTTTGCAAATAAAATAGAAATTCCCATCAACATTATCTATCATTTCTGAGAACAGAAGCAGTGTGAGTAAAAGGAGGCAGAATTTTACTCTAACATCTTTACAGGAACCTAAACTATCAAATACACTGATAGCAAGCAATAAGCAAACACAGAAGTAGACACAGTTCTACAAAGGTACACACCATATAAAAACACAACAGGAACATGGTGGTTAAACAGTGACACTCTGATAAACTGAAACAAAGAACAAAGAAACATTTCTACACATAGAGGAGTAATTTAGCTCAAAAGCCACATCGTGTTTACACATTCACATCTTATAAAAATAAGAACAGGTCATGGTTACATATACATATCATAACAAAATATACTAACACACCATGTTTACATATTAATTTCATTAAAACATAAATATAGTAAAATACAATAATTATCATAGATGCACACAAAAATAGCGCAGAATTACGTCTCATATCTGAGTGATCTCACAAGTCTCCTCCGAGTGCTCCAGTTTCCTCACATTGTGCAAAAACACAAAAGTGGACTGGATAAGCAGTTACAGACAATGAATGAATGAATAAAGGAATGAGTATATTCCATTTAGGTGATTTTTTTTAACTAAACATTTAACAAATTATATTTTAATTTGTTGAAACAATTGTTCTAACAGTATTAATTTTATATGCAACAAAACAGAACTGATGCATAGATCAATATAATGAGCTTGAAATAAGAAGTAGTAAAACAAACTCTCAATGGGCTGTTAAGGGGGACCTAGAAGGATAATGGGGACTTAGCTGACATTTTTGGCTCACAAATGAAACTGCAAATATATAGATTTGATCCCAGAAAGCCTTTGCAACAAAAAAATTGTCAGCATGTTTAATGTGTCTGTGGTACTGCTTGGTACTGGTTTTGGTATCTTAGCCATATACAGAATGTTTCTGGGATTACCCAAAGGTCTCCCCATACATGCCAGAGCAGCAGCCTAAAGGTTGGCTCACATTTCCTGTAAGGGGAACATTTTGACAAGTTATAAAATTGGCTTGTTGAATTGGAGGGGGATGCCTAGTCTTATTTTGGGCCTGGCTTCTCTGACTCCACAGACACTTTTCACTCAGAGTTCTCATATGTCACAGTGTTTAAGTTCCCCGTCCGATTTTTTTGGGGGGGTCGACAGGTTGCCTCATGGGTGCCAGTAGCATGTCAGTTTAAATAAGAAACCTGGAGAGTAGTTTGCAGCAAGACTGAACTTGCTGCAGTTGCACTTCTATCAGCCAATAAACAAGAACAGAAGTGAGAGCAAATATAATAATGTGTAAAATTCAGAATCCTTTTTTAAACATCCTTAAAACAGACTTTTAGTACAAGTTAATTATTTCCAATTTTTTTTTCCTAAATAGACTTGAACATCAAGTGCCACTGCTGTTTCAAATATGACAATAAAATCCATAGATACTTGTCCATCCTTCTACTATGATGATTCAATGCATGTAAATTATGTGCAGAGTCTAGTCCTTAACATGACTGAATGTGTCTGTATTAACTTGGATTGTGAAAAGCAGAAAATGTAACCAAAGCAACCCAAAACCTTCACATTTTTTGCTGGATAAAGGGAAAGCAACTTTTCCAAACTGTGAATTCGGTATTATATGTAGATATGTATTATATGCATATATTTTTTTCTAATGCTGAAAATTGCTTTATGGCTAGGGCATAGTTTGTTTCTAGAGTGAAAAGCCAATCTACATGTATAAATAAAGCAGTGTAAAACAAGACTTAATGGGGCAGATTCGAGAGGAGAACATCTTTAGGTGGTGGCTTGGCTGCAGTACTGTTTTTTTTTTTTTTTAAATGCAGGTGTCTAATGTTAATTAGGGTTTGTGTCGATGTTGTTCTCCTGAAGTGTGCTACGTTACAAGGCTAATTAATTCTATAATTAAACAGATGTCTCAGGTTGCCTGTGCTGAGGGCATCTGTTTAGCTGATGTTAAATGGTGTATTGGCAATTCCCTTCAAGGTTAATATCTTTCCTTATGTTTGTGTGCACTAATCTGAGGGAAATATATGCTTTTTAATGTGTAGAATAAACTTGCAGGAGAAAAGGAACTAAAAATCTTGAAAATCTTTGATTCTACCAGTATCAAGGAAAGAGTAATAATAAAAAAAATGTTACTGTCCATTCTCAGTTCATACAGTTCATATATTGAAAATCTTTAGTGATGACACAAATTCTGAAGCATTTACATTCTGTAACCGCTTCAGCCTGCTCTAGTGTTATGGCCACTTGGCTCAAGGTAGGAACACACCCTGGAAAGGCTCCAGTTCATCACAGGGCACTATACACTCACACCTAGGACACTTTAATAGCCATTCCACCTACCAGCATGTGTTTTTAGATTGTGAAAGGATACCAGAGCACCTAGAGGAACCCCCCACATAGACAAAGGGATGACACTCCAAACTCCTGTCAGACAGTGATATATATGTTTTTACAGCAAACATCTTTAAACTGGGAAGCCAATCAGGACAAGGTAATTTGCATTAATTAAACCTAAATTCACAGTGACTAAAAATTAAGGTATACACAAGTTGCTTAACAAATATTATAAAAGAATACATTATAGAAACATTATTTCTACAATTTTATTGTAGCCCCTTTGTACACAGTTTCTGTTTACTAGAACAAAGTACACTATTGCTTTTCTGATAAAAACTATCCTTACAAGATTAGATAAGTTTGTTTTCTTCAACTAACAGTATCAGTAGTGCTCATATCATAATGAATCTATAAGCTAACAGGCCTAAGAGAATATACCAGGATATAAAGTTCAGAAAAAATCCTGAATGTTATCTTGGAATGCATTATGCATTTGTGGCACATAAGCAGGGAAAGCAAGTCTCCCTACCCTGCTGAGATTCAGATTCCAAACCCAGCTGTGACATGCACCACCCATAAATTGTGCTTAAAGGGTACAATGGACTACTTTCTCATTATGAGGGAAGGATGAGAGAGTCTCGCTGGTAACGACACACAATCCAACCTGATGTCATGTGACAGGGTCAAGCACTTTTTCCCAGAGCACCTGGAGGAACATGACAACGCTCTGTAGCTTTGTCTTTGATGAGGTGTAATAACAGGATGAGTAAAATAATTTGCACACTGGCATTTTTACTTCAAACCTGAAGTGCATTTTAAGCCCCACCCTTTTAACAGAAGTACACTGCACACAGTCTGATAATTTCCTGTTTACGATGACTGATGTAGTGAACAGTGTGTGTTTCTCCAAACTACAAACAAGAAGAAATAACTTGTTCACAAGAAAGGTAAATGTGTTAGAGCATGAGATTTGATGAGTTATTGAACAATATTCTTTTGATGGAATTCAGCCCTGAGTGGATAATTCAAGTCACATAGGGATGTTGGCCAAGCAGTTTCAGAATACAAACACCAGACAAGCTCATCCTAAGAGTATTAGATAGTGAGTTTCTCACACTTTTACTGCTCAAAATCCCCATAACACTCTCAAATTCATTCATTCATTCATTCATTATCTGTAACCGCTTATCCAGTTCAGGGTCGCAGTGGGTCCAGAGCCTACCTGGAATCATTGGGCGCAAGGCGGGAATACACCCTGGAGGGGGCGCCAGTCCTTCACAGGACAACACAGACACACACACATTCACTCACACACTCACACCTACGGACACTTTTGAGTCACCAATCCACCTACCAACGTGTGTTTTTGGACTGTGGGAGGAAACCGGAGCACCAGGAGGAAACCCACGCGGACACGGGGAGAACACACCAACTCCTCACAGACAGTCACCCGGAGCGGGAAACGAATCCACAACCTCCAGGTCCCTGGAGCTGTGTGACTGCGACACTACCTGCTGTGCGTTCTGTTCATTGCGTTCTGTTCATTGCTACACTGTAAACACTAATGTTGAATGTAATTACCTGGATTGAGTGATTCTTTACTTTCACTCAAGTTTCACTCAATTGAACAATTCAATTATTTTCAACAGTTTATTTTTTTTAAGTTTGTGAAACTGTGAAATTTTGATTTAGCATAATCCTGTTTGTGGTTTTAAGTAAAAATAACTGGATATGAGAGATTTAACTGAACGTAAATGTTATGAGTTTATGCAGCATGACGTCTGAAGTCACAGACATAGAGTCAGTGCAGCAGTTTTCAGCCGAGATGGCAGATGGTCTGGGGTTCACTACTTTTAGAGAATTTATTTCAGGGCAAGGGGTGGTGGCGTAACAGGTATAATCACTGTCACATAGCTCCTGGGGTTGTGGGTTTGAGACCCGCATCGAGTCACTGCCCTGAGGAGTTTGGTGTGTCCACCACACAGTGCAAAAACACATGTTGTAAGGTGGACTGGCCATGCAAGAGTGTCCACAGGTGTGAGTGTGTGGTGCCCTGTGATGGACTGGCACCTTAGTAGACTCCTTTGAGTAGACCTATACTAGACATGTTTTGACCGCAAAATAGTTCAGCCACTGCACATTTTAAATATTCACACAATCGCACTAACACTGGCATATTTGACATTTTTGTTACACCTTAAACAGTGAAGCAGTTACAGGTGTCTGGACAAAACTAAATCTGAATAATTTAAAGTGACACAAATCCGCAAGCTGAAGAACTAACAGCTTCGTTTGCTACTTTATCTTCTATTTCACCTCAAGTGCTGCAGCTGCTCACAAAGTTCAGGTAGGGCCCCAGGAAAGTCTCTGCCAGAAATTTGAAAAATGTGAAAAAATATGGATTGGCATACATTTTTACAGATATTGGTCTGATACCTTCTTTTTTCATAGTGCTCCATTTGTCTGGATGTCAGCACCCAGCAAAGAATGCACTCTGATTTTCCAATCACTGCTTACTCCTGGTTTTTAAGTTAAAAACAGAAATAGCATTCACTTTGCATATAGTAGCTGATTATGTCGAAACACAGACTGAAGTGTCGAGGTAGAACCACCATCACCGAGACCCAATTGTTTTTTCCAGAGTATTGACTTCCATCACAATGGGCTCAGATGCTTTTCTTGTTCTAAGCCCTTGTGAATATCCAAATGGGAATCCATTGTAGGTAATAAAGTCTGATGTTCGGAGGGTCAAAGTTGCACTGTCGCATTTGATCACAGCCAGCATCAGAGCATCAGGGGGATGCAATTTTCCCTTAGCGATCCCCTGTCATGCCTATCAAACAAACAGCATCCAATCAGAGCCGACAAGGCTGGCCCCATCATGCCACCTCTGTCTGTGTTGGAATGGAGGTCCAAAGTGAAATTAATTCAGTTTTCCCCCCTGGGCTTTGCTTACCCACCGTATCAGGCTCTGGCTGTAACCTTGGTAACCCGGCTGCTGCTGCCTCTTTTTCTTTCCTCAGAACGTGGGGAAAGATTGACCTGCCAGCTTTTATCTGAGAGCTAATTCCTATATGCAGCCTCTTCAAACTCTGATGCCATCAATTTGGCCAATTATGATAGAAAAACACTCAAACTGAGGCCATTAGCTTGAAGTATTGTCATGCTCTGGAAGCAAACAGGAGACTGTGAAGGTGAAAAGGACAAAAGCAGTTGCAGTCTCATTGACTGCCTTCTACTTCGTGATGGTGTTTCAGATAGATTGGCATTCGAAAGAAAAAATTGTGTGACTATCAGATGTTTGTGTTCTGGCGTCTGGCAGGCTCAGTGTAAACCATATAAAAGTAATTTAATCGATAGCTACTTTGCCTTAGATAAATCCTCAGCACAAGTGTCTATAAAACTATGGCCACACCACCATTAACTCCTCTGTGTACTTTGAGACTTGCAAATACCTTTTATAACTGTCATTTCTCTGTAAGATTAATGTGGACCTCAACTTAGCACTTTCAAGTAATACGTCACTTTTAAAGTGGAATGGAATAGTAAGGAACTTTAAGAGTGTACTGGTGTTCTAGGGGAAGATTAACAAGTACTCGACGGTATGAAATCATTAGTTAATCTTCACTTTTCTGCTTCAAAGTTTTGTCCATTACTCTGTGGCACCGCAAGGCTTATAAGGATGTGGAAAGCAGCTGAGCAGTGCACGCCACCTCTAAATAAATTCCCATGGCTATGTTTGTAGACTACTGTTCATTAACAATCTAACCACAAGAAGAAGTCACAGGTTTAACTGACTGCCGTTCCCAGAGCTCAGTCTTGTGGAGTCTCTTTTCATTTCCTGAGGATAGTTTCGCTTCATCTTCTGATACACACACTCTCTCTTTAACTTGAGATGAAGGGGCCTATGTTCATTTGCAGGGCCCTACATAGCGTATGCAGTGAGCATAAAAGCAATCCGGCTCTGGTTGTAAGGTTGAAGAAGATTTACAGAGTGTTGACCAAACTAATCTGTTTAAACTGATCAGCCAAAACATTAAAATGACAACAAATTTTAACTGATAATGAGTATGATCCACCACCCCAATTATACCTGCTCTGTGGTGGTCCAGTGCAGAACAAAGAGTGCAGAACAAGGGAAGAACAGTCTGTAATATTTAAACCACCAATATGGTAAATATAGGTATTAAAACTGACGATGAGTGCAGGAACATGGAAGTGGAATATCAAATCTAAATGTTGTAGGTCTGAGCACAAGTTCAATTTTGGAAAAAATATCTAAATGTAAATATTTCTTTATCAACACAACATGATTGCCACCATTTCTCTTTATGTTGAATGGGATTTTTGTCAGCATCCTGTAAAACTTTGAACTCTGTATGTAAATCTGTGTGATCATTAAAATGTTTAAAATCACTGGCTATATCTACTCTTTTTTTCATTTTACACCATTAATAAAATCCTTGATAAATTCACTGAGTCAATTCTTACATGAACCAGATTTTAACCCTAACCCTGAAAAATTAAATTTACAGTTAATATGATCATTTCTATATCTTGATTCTGAGACATATCTGCATATATATAAACTTCAAAACATTTAATTTTTATCATGTAAATATATCACTATATGAAGTTTCCTAACTAGCTGAAACTTAAATCTAATGATAGGCATATTATGGAACTTTTCCAGTGCATGGAACCTATACAACTCTACTCAACTCAGCTCTGCTCTTTTGCTTTTCCACTGGCCAAATCTGCTACCTGATCCCTGGAAACAGGTACTTTTTCATTCCCTGCACGCGCCAGGTACCAACTGTTCTGAGTAGGTAGTAAATTGTGATGTGTAAACCCTACAGAACGCTGATTGGCCAGAGAGATATGTCAATCATCATGAAAAGCAAAGCTTATTCACTTAATTAAGTTACAGCAGCTTTCACATTTATTTCTATTTGACTCACAAAAGCAGCGTTTTGAAAAGGTTTATATGCTCATTAGGACAATAATTTCCAGTGAAAGCCAAACATGCAACAAGGAAAACTGGTCTGTGAGAGTCGTGTTCAGTCCAAAAAACAAAATCAAAAAACAACACACAAATACATGATGAGTAAACAGCAATTAAAATTACTGTCGTAGTTGTTGTGGTTCTCAATTCCCATTAGAGACAGGGTTTTGGGCCGTCACTGGTTCCAGTTCGCGGGGGAGCTGTGCCTGTGGAAAAGTGACAAGCTTTAAGCGAGCAGAACTGAGCTGAACCGAGTCTAATAGAGCCAGACCCATGCAGTGGAAAAGCACCATTAGTATAATTTAATGCATTAATCTGCAGTGTATTCATTCAAGTCCTGTGAACAGTCATGTGAATGTGTACTCTGTGTTTTTAGTGGAATGGGAGCAAATTAGCATTACTCTGTCTCTGTCTCGCTCTCTCTCTCCCTCTCTCTCTCTCTCTCTCTCACACACACACACACACACTCCAGCTTTCTCTGGAATGAGCATATGCACCGTCATTGGCACGTTGTCTTACGCACACGGTGTGCTTACTGATCTGAGTACTAATGACTTCTCTTCCTCAACCAGACGGTGAATCTGCCTTGTGATACACAAGTGTTACCAAACATCCCATTAATATTAATTGTTGTATAACATTGAATCAATATGTTCTCTGTTACTCATACTAGTGTTGTAGTTAGTAAGTGTAATAAGTACAAGCAAAACTGAATCAGTAGCACTCTTGAGATTCCACTGACACCATCACTTTATCCATCACTGTAATTTGATAATTTGATTTTAACTTTTAAACTGTTGTTGCTACTATTAACTATAAGTTATCTTATTCAATCAAGTACCATCCAAATCTATCAAAACATTTCATCTCATTCATTATCTGTAACCGCTTATCCAATTCAGGGTTGTGGTGGGCCCAGAGCCTACCTGGAATCATTGGGCGCAAAGCAGGAATACACCCTGGAGGGGGCGCCAGTCCTTCACAGGGCAACACAGACACACACTCACCCAGAGCGGGAATCAAACCCACAACCTCCAGGTCCCTGGAGCTGTGTGACTGCGACACTACCTGCTGCGCCACCGTGCCACCCTCTACCAAAACATAATTTCAGAATTTGTAGCATATTGCCATAATGTATGTTTTGTATAATAATGGCTAAAACCTTTTATCTGACACCTCCTTATCCAAAAGTTTGGACCAGATTTTGGAAGGTCTCTGTGAGGGTTTGATGGTATATAATGAGGTAATAATGAGGATAGGGGGATTAGTTCTAGATCTCAAATGCCACTCTACAAGACACTGATGGTGCTCTATGTCTCCAAAACCCAAGCCCTTGAGGCTTTACACTCCTGAAGCAGATGCTTAAAATTTTGGCCACAGACTTTATATATGACCTCTAAGTTGGTGTGCGTAATCTATTGTGTCTGGCATTGTTTAAAAAGCAGAGAAGCAATGGGAATAGGGCGAGTTGGTTTACTCAGTCTCTAAAAGTGTTATTGCTGTTGGGTGGAGACAGTTGACGGGGTTCGCACCATGTTCAGAATGGAAGCTGTATTAAAGAAGGTCCTTACCTTCAATCTAATTGGTTGTGGGTGCTTTTGGCCAGTTTTATCTACCAAATAAGAATATTTGAACAGCCAGAACTTGTTTGAATGCACTTTATTATATTATGGTTTTACATTTGTTGCAACTTTTAATGATCAATAGTCAGGTCATAACATCACAGTGTGATTTTTATGTCTCCATTTTTTCCCAGATCTGGCAGTGTGGTTGGTCATGGTTGAGCTGTGATCAATGAGCTATAATTACTCAGAGTTATGTAAAAGCAGTCACATGCTAAAAATACGAGTGGGCCTTTCAGGACACTGTTTGTTTTAGCAGTGACCAGAACTGAGCAGAGGTCATACTCCCCATCGGTCACAGAACTTCTGCTGCTGTTACCCCACGTTTGCATAAAACGTTCACAGAGCACTGTCCTCCAAAACAGAGGAGCACTCCAGAGGTTGTAAACATGCACTTGTTTAGAATGAAACAAAATGTAGACAGCATGAAGCACCTCTGTATGGCCATTGTTTTCAAACTGAGCTTTATAATATTTAGTTGTTTATCAGTTATTAATTCTAAAAAGCATTATTCAGTAACATCATTGCATTAAAAACACACTTCATTTCATTTTCAATCAAGTATGTAGAGTTGAAGGTTGTTTTCTTTATTGTATAACAGTATTGCGTACTGTGTGAGTAATTAATGCAAAAAGGTATAGAGTAGGAGTATCCTTATGATGTTTAAAAACACTTGCAATATGTATACTGTTCCACATTTAGTTTCTATGTGATGTGATGTACTTGTAAAGTCTTTAAAGTGTGAGTGTGATCCAACAGCAGTAAGAAGAGCTCTTAGGGTGCTAAGACTATCTTGGGACTGCAGCTCCATCTGAACATATCCCACATACACAGATGTGAGGTCATTTCTTGGAACACAACGCTCTTTCACTCATTACAGGAAGTAAAGCTTTGAACTTAGCTTAGCAGTAACAGTAGCCACATGCTTGGACCATTTAAAATTTTAAGGTGCTGAGTCACAGAATCAGCGATGTTTCCAGTGATGGCTCTAAGCTGGCCTTTAAACACCGCAACAGATGATACCTTGGCAAGAAAGTGCATCCTAATTGTAGGAAATATATAGACACTGTTTAATCACCTAGGAGCGGCACGGTGGTGCAACAGGTAGTGTCGCTATCACACAGCTCCTATTTGTGAGGAGCCTGTTGTGTTCTCCCCGCGTCCCAGTGGGTTTCCTTTCACAGTCCAAAAACACACGTGGCTACTCAAACGTGTCCATAGGTATGAGTGGGTGAGCGAATGTGTGAGTGTGTGTCACCCTGTGAAGGACTGGTGCCCCCTCCAGGGTGTGTTCCCGCATTGCGCCCAGTGATTCCCACCGCGAACTAGATTATAAGCAATTATAGGCAATGAATGAATGATTGAATGAATGTTGAATCTACACCTTGGAGCTCCTATACAGTAACTTTACAGGAGATGGAAAAGACTTTCTAAAAGACACACTCAAAAGGATCAAGTTTTTAATCTTCTTAACATGTCCATGTGGTGGTGTTTGTTTAAAGGTGTATTATGAGTGGAACAGTCAAAGCTTTAACTGAGCATTTTAGCTTTCAAGCTGCAGTGCTCCAAAGACATGGGTCTGAAATGGATGAATTTAGATAGTACTAATATAAAAGTTTGAAATGCACTGTGGGCTGTCCTTTTAGTGCAGAGCTGTAAATACATGCTATTAGCCGCGCAGTCATTTTTGTAGCTCTATTATATTTGCAAATTGCACATATTCTTATCAATACCACTGGACATGTTAATTTTATTCTCTCCCAACAAATTGTCATTTATGCATCTCTATACCTGTATATACTCTCTCTCTCTCTCTCTCTCTCTCTCTCTCTCCCTCTCTCTCTCTCTCCCTCTCTCTCTCTCTCTCTCTCTCTCCCTCTCTCTCTCTCTCCCTCTCTCTCTCTCTCTCTCTCTGTGTCTATATATATATATATATATATAATTTTTTTAATACCACCCCAGTATTTCTTCATTCTAAACATACATAAAATCTATTCTACATCTTTATCTTCTCTGCACTTTATATGTAAATATGCTAACTACATTTCATTGGCTTTGTACATGTACTCTGCACAATGACAATAAAGTTAAATTTAACCTAATCTAGATCTAGAAGTCATTTTGTACCATTTCTGGTGGCCTGTTTGACATGAAATTTTATTGAATATTTATACTGCAGCTGGTGTTTTTTTTTTTTGCAGAGAGGAACACTAGTTATGCTTATGTTATGTCAAGGCTCTTTACTGGAAGAGTGTCTGGAAAACTACATCTACAGCATTTAGTTATATGTGATTGTAAATTAAAAAGACTGAATGTTTTTCTTTTTTTTGCAAGCTTCAAATGGCTTATTCCAATGTTTATTCCAAAATGGAGTCATGAGTGGCTCTTCAATAGCACTGTTTTTAAGAATGTATGTAAATAACAAGAGCTTAAAATCCAATTTTGATCATTTTATCACCATATAAGTTCCTTTTTGTTTTAAAGTAGCAGATTTGGCTGTTAGAGTGAATGTTTAGTTACATAATCTGAGGAATGTCTTGTAGCTAATCCCCCATAAAGCTGCACCATCGAAAACTAATTACCACTGAGGACAAATTGAAAGTGGTAATTGTTTTAAAAAGAAGCTGAGACAGAAGAGCACTCTTAACATAGATACTGCACATTAGACATGACAATCACATTAAAGGTAAACCTAAGCCTTTCTCATTTGCAGGAGTTAAATATGATTCAAGCTGTTTACACAGGTCTTAATCAGCAAGTTGTTTCCCTTCACTGAATCTGTCTCTCCCTCTATCTCTCTCATTTTCACTCTGTATTCTCACTCCCTTTTTGCTTCCTATTTCCTGCTTATGCACTCATTTCTCTTTCTCAGCCTTCCCTTTAATTTCTAATGTGTTCTATGGAGTCTACAGCTTCAAATGATTAGAGCCCTCAGCCTGTGTATATAACAAGGCCTTGAACTGACAAGCAAAGGCTCAGAGCAGCAAACAGACAATTCTTCAAAAGCAGACAGTCTGTACCTGCGACCTACTTCTGAGGATAATGGAGTCTGTGTTATTAAACCAGTTCCGGGCACCCAGGCCTAGAGCGGGCACACGGTTGAACAGAAATTGCATGAGTGTATTATGTTGTGGAGAAAGGAGGAGTGAGCTCACCCTGAAACTAAATTGTGGGTGAGCCATTCATTCCTACTGCCACATGCTCTGTATTCAAATAACAATTAAGGTTTTGTGTGTATCACTCTGTATTGGCTGCATTTGGGACACTGCTGTAAATGTGGGGCTGGATCATCAGCGAGCACACTCTAAATTAGTGCTAAGTGCTGTAAATGTTTCTCTTCTGTTTGTTGGTATAAAAAACAAACAAACAAACAAAAAAACAGGATCTGTATATGTGAATGTTTTTCTTTTCTGATCTGGTTTGTTATAAGTGTAATATTATATATAAGGTATATTATATAATATTATACATTACATTATGAGATCCACTCATAAGAACTAAGCTAAAAAAAAAAAATGAACGCCCTCAGAACATGTACATAGGCATATTGATAGGAACCAAGATTTAAAAGGAGAAACCACCCTTCTCCGGTTATTTAAAATATTAGCCCACAATAACAATGTTTTATAAAACCCCTTTTGCACATTGCATTCTGTTATAATAATAAGGCAAATATATTTTGTTAAAATTCACACAGAATATATTGCGGATTTGCATACAGCACTCCTGGTATGTAGGGTGAGTTTGTGTGTTTGTGGACGGTGGACAGTGGACAGTGCAGAGTACATTAATTCCTCACCACCACCACCCCAAGTCCCCCAGTTCATTCTAAGACAGCAGCAGTGACCCATTCAATTCTGTAATGCATTCCTGGATAGAATGACTGAATGACTGACAGTAGTGAGAAACCCACCACTGATGTATTCCAAGTAATAAATAAATAAATAAATAAATAAATAGAACCTCCATGACATTCAAATCAGCGTGCCAGTCATTGCAGTCACCTTGATGAAGTTGGTATTATTATTGCTGTTATAGTCTGCTGAATGCCTGGAAACTGTGTGTGTGTGTTTGTGTGTATGTGTGTGCGTGACTGTATACATGCTAGTGTGTATGTGCATGATTTGGTCAAATTGTGGATTCATTCGGGGAGCTATTACAGAGATTCGATGGGGAGGTTGACTGCTGGCTGAACATAATGGAAATTCAAAGCAATGAGTGATGAAACAAGGCAAGAGTGAAACACAACAAACAACCTACCAATGAAGAGCAACAGAACTGACTGTTACCTGCCCTTCTCGATGTCCAAACACAGATAAAGACACAAGCTAAAGACAGGCACTATAAGAAGCAATGGAAACTCAAACAGCCCTAAAACTGCTGCGTATAACTAGAAAAGAAGCCCAAGATAAGATCAGCTGTGCTTGATTAGGTTTGATTCCTTTTGACACTGCATGTTCTTACCTGGCAGCATGGTGGCGGAGCAGGTAGTGTCGTAGTCACACAGCTCCAGGGACCTAGAGGTTGCGGGCTCAAGTCACGCTCCGGGGACTGTGAGTGTTCCTCTGGGTGCTCTGGTTTCCTCCCACACTCCAAAACACACATAGGTAGGTGGATTGGCGACTCAGAAGTGTCCGTGTGTGTGTCGCCCTGTGAAAGACTGGTGCCCCCTCCAGGGTTTGTTCCTGCCTTGCGCTCAGTGATTCTGAGTAGACTCTGGACCCACCGCGACCCTGAACTGGATAAGCTGTTACAGACAATGAATGAATAAATGAATGTTCTAATCTATCATTTTGATCAAGAAATCACAGACCTAGGATTATACTGTAAATATCCAAAAGTTAATAGACACCTCTTATAATGAGTGGATGTTCCACTGTGGACACAGACATTCACGTATGTGTATGTACAACTTGTATTATCTCCACAGAAAAGCAGATATTATGGTTAAATGCACTTGAGCAGCTATATATGAGCTACATAATGCATGGACTACACGGGTATAAAGACCACCTGCTTTGAGGGGTGGAGAAGTGCAACTGAGTTTTCTGAGTAATAAAGCACTAATTAATAAAAAACTGAATGAAGCAGAGTAATGTAAATATCCGTACTTGAACTCTCTAATGTTTTAATGGTTAAATGCCACCAAATCCTCCCAGAAATGTTCTGATATGTAGGTAATCGACATCAAAATCTGGTAACCTTCTCATTGTCCTGGTGAAAAACAAAATACATTCCCTCTTTAAAAGCAAATAAAGCAACAGCACTATTTCCCCTCTACAAGGCCTGTCTTGCCATTACTTGTCTAAAATATTGCAAATGTTTATGGTTGAGAGTACAAAGGCCTTCAATAAACTCCTACATGGTAATGAGCTTAATTAAAGATTAAGCCAGTGAGGCTTAGGGACTTCTCTTTGATAAAACTGTGTCCTTGTTCCAGGTGAAGATAAGGGAGATTCCCATTCTCACTTCCAAATAGGAATTACTTTATATCCTCAAACAGAGAAGACAACACAGGATGAATTTTTGCCTGCTTCAAAGGTTTAGCTCATAATTTAATGTATGCAAATTATAAAGCATTGAACATGCCCATTTAAATAAAAAAAGGGAAACAGTAAAGAACATATTTGCCACAAGGCAGTTCTGCTACAAACTTCATAAATGCAACTCTATGATGTTATGGCGTTATAGTGTGTCAGTGTGCTATTATAAATGACTCACCTATGCCGCAGGAACCACCTTATTTCCACTGAGATCTGTTTTTTCTCACACCCTTACTCACAAGAATGAGTGAGGAGAACATGGGGAAAAGGCCATTCAGATTTGCGGTGCTATTGTATAAGAACTGAAAAATTGCATTCCACCTGATAATGCAAGCAGTACCTTATTCCGCTTGGTGCTGTATGTTTGTTTACTGTGCTCTCTGTTAGTAACAGGACAAGTCCTTGGGTTGTGGTGGTGCTGTTTCAGCAATTTCTGAATGACTATTTAATGTGAAATTGTGTTTCTAATGCCTCAGCAGTAACACTGTTAAAGCTTTGTTGTCATCCCATAATGTAAATGTCCAAGGTCTTTAAAATAGGAAAGCCATAATTTTCTCCAAGGTGCCCTTTACCCTAAAATCACAATGATGACTAGTTTTCAAACATTGGTTGTGTATGATTTAGTGAATATGATATGATATAGGCAGTTATAAACTATTAAATTGTTACTTTATTATACTATATAATATTTTAATTTTAGTATATATATATATATGTGTGTGTGTGTGTGCGTGTTTTTGAATGTGGTTATTTTTAGATATTCAATACATTGCTGCTATATATAGCATATATAATAGCATATATAGCATATATAATATAGTTGCTATGTTATATGGACAAAAATGTGTGGACACCTGTTCTTGCTAAATTTTTTGTGAAATTAAGCATATTGATAGGGACCTTTAACCTTTGCTGCACTGGGAACACTAGACTAAATGCTGAAAAACCTAGTGTCTTGAACGTAGTGTTGTGCATCGACCATGAGGACAAACTTACGGGGTTCTTTTCTCTTGAGAACAAGGGTGTGGCTCCTGTGTTTATTCAGACTGAGTAGGACACAGTTTCATTCTGAATGTAGCATCACCTCCTCTCTGCACATTTTGTACTTAATTTCAACTGTATCACAAAACCACAGCAAAAAAAAAAACACTTTTAACACTAGTGAAGCATGAAAATTCTCCTGTAAGGAATTTTACAGCACAGTTGGATAATAAAAGTGTGCCATTATAGTTACCAAACCACTCAGAATATGAAGTTAGAGGAGTTAGAGAGTGGGCGGGCAGTCCCCCATACACCCGCTCTCTAACTAGAGTATGCCAGTATGTTGTTTTGTGAATTTACGTTTCAAAACATTAACAACCTACACAATGGCCTGTGTAGGTAGCACAGAGCTGGGTGTTATGGCAATTATTAAAGCATCACCAGGAAGGAAGTTCGATGCTCTAAAGGATTCTTTGGCCCAAGGAGAAACCAGAGGAATAAAGACGCAGGGTCAAGAATTCTCTCCAATCTCTGATTTATTAGAACATTTGATGCAGTATATATAGGATCTCAGTCACCTACACCCAACTGTCATGTGCCCCTTTGGCTCGTACACCAAGTGTCATGTGTACAGTTCATTTGTTATTACATCATGTCTCATTGCACAAACCCAAACACTCCTAAACTGGCATCTTATGTTATGCATATATCTGTTATCTGTTTTTCTCATCAGCATAATGTTTGCAGATGGTTAGGTCAAGTTTCCTACTCAGGAAGTTATTCAGCATATTTATTGGACTTCTCTAATCTATCCAGGGACCTCACTTCTCTAATCTAAACCCAGAAGTACGATGTTCAGCACTTTTCCTCCTCCAACGGTCTCTCTTGGGTCATGCCCTAAGTCATGCTGTTAGGGCGCGGGGTGAGGACTGACAGAGGGCGGACGCAAACGCTTAGAACACAGACTTTATTTACAGGGAATTAACAAAACAAACACAACACGACTGGGGCATGAAGTGAGCATGAAACGGGCGTGAAACGAGCAAGAGAATGAGCATGAGAAACGAGACAAACAATACGAAGAAGCATACAAAGGACACTACAAAGAGCAGAGCAAACAAAACAAGGAACAATCCAAAGAACACGAAGAACCTTACAAAGCACAATGAACGCGGAACGCGGAACAATGAACGACCCCAGGAAGTGAGGGAAGGGGACTTAAATACGATAACAAACGAGAAACACCTGAAACGGATCACAAGGGAAAAGACAAGGAGGCGGAACAAAGGCGGGGCATGAACATAAACAAAACAAAGCCATGTGCTGAGAAAGGAAAACAGACTAAACGGGACGCGAGTGTGACAGATGCCCCCTCCTGAACGCGCAACTCCCGGGGCGCGTAACCTAGACCCCCCAGAAGCTGGCGCAGGAGGGAGCACGGAAAACAAGACGGACTAGGAAAACTAGGAACTATAGGAGACAGGACAGGACGGGAACTGGAGCTGTGAACAAGGGACTAGACAGTAACGGACGCTGGACAGAACTAGAAACAGGGGACGGGAATCGTGAGAGGACAGGAGACAAGGCAGGAACAGACACAGGTGACTGAACAGGGTGCTGGACATGAGGCAGGACCGGTGCAGAGACAGGGGACTGAAACTTGGACTGGACAGGAGATGGGACTTGTGACAGGAAAGGACTAGACTGAAAGGGAGTGATCACATGAGATTGGACGGGAGTGGACAAATGTGACTGGACAGGGTGCTTAGCATGAGACTGAACAGGGTGCTTAACATTGGAGGGGAACAAGGACTGGATGTGAGACGGGACAGGGGGTTGCATAGGGGACTGGACAGGTAACTGGGACTGGACTGTACTGGAAACCGGGGGAGAAACACTGGACTGGAACATAGACTGGACGGGTGCTGAGACGGAGGATCTATACTGGGAGTGAACAGGGGACAGGACATGAGTATGTGCTTGGACAGGACTAACAGGGGACTGGACCGGACTAAGCAGGGGAACAGGGACCAAGACACTCACAGGAACGGACACGAACACGGTAACAGGGACAGGAAGAGAAACGAAAGCAGACAAGGGTACAGGGACAAGCACAGAGACAGGAACTAGGACAGGGACAGACAGTGGCATCAAAATAACCTGGGGGTGCCCAGGACTGGCAAATGTCTGCGGGGCAGTCCGAGGAACCAGCCTGGGCACAGCTCTGGGGAGCAGCCCCGAAGTCCTTGGGGCCGTCTTACGGGTACGACCGGAAGCGGCCGTATCTACAGTCACCGGGGCAGACACGGCCGTAGCAACAGTCTCGGGGGCAGAAACGGCCGGCTGGGCCGCCTCCTCGAGCAGAGGAGCGGCCGGCTGGGCCGCTTTCACGAGCAGAGGAGCGGCTGAGGGAGCCGCACTCATGGAGACTGGAGACCCTGCGACGACGTCCACGGAGACAGGGGAACCTGCAGCGACGACGTCCACGGAGGCAGGGGAACCTGCAGCGACGACGTCCACGGAGGCACGGGAACCTGCAGCGACAACGTCCATGGAGGCAGGGGAACCTGCAGCGACGACGTCCACGGAGGCAGGGGAACCTGCAGCGACAACGTCCACGGAGGCAGGGGAACCTGCAGCGACAACGTCCACGGAGGCAGGGGAACCTGCAGCGATGTCGTCCACGGAGGCAGAGGAATCTGCAGCGACGACGTCCACGGAGGCAGAGGAATCTGCGGCGACGACGTCCACGGAGGCAGAGGAATCTGCGATGTCGTCCACGGAGACTGGAGAGGCGCGCGTCGCGTCGCGCTCACAAAGACAGGAGAGGCGCGCACCGCGTTCATGCTGAGGGGAGCGGCTGGCTGCGCCGCGTTCACGCTGAGGGGAGCGGCTGGCTGCGCCGCGTTCACGCTGAGGGGAGCGGCTGGCTGCCGCGCTGAAGCTTTAAAGGGTTTAGGGGTTTTAACGGGCACACTCATGGGATCCCCTAGAGGTGCGCCCTTGTTAGCCTCGGCTCTGTCGTCCTGAGCCTGAAGGCTAACAGCCCCTACCCTTAACGCCCCCCCAAAAATTTCCCCGGACCTGAGGGAGTAGTCCTCGGGAGCAGAGGGTCCTGCGGAGACGTCCTCCGGAGTTGATCGGGAGAATCTGGCTCTCAATAGTTCGTTAAAAGTCTCCACTGTAATATGCAGGCCTCTCTCTCCCAGCACTCGATCCGCCCACTGCAATGCTATCCCTTTGAGAAGGGATCTCATGAACATTAACTTAACGAATTCATGTGGTGCAGGGACAGTCAGGTAGTTAAAATACAGTTGGCACTGAAGCAAGAAACCCTCAACGTTCGAAGTCCCCTCAAACTCGGGGGGAACTCCCATATGGGACTGCAGGGCAGCAGGTTGATCGCCCACCTTTGCCGCTAGAGACTCCTGTGCTCTCCTGAACGCCTCGTTGAGAAAATAGTCCGTGCTAGCTGCGTCCTTTAGCGGGTCGTTCATTCTGTTAGGGCGCGGGGTGAGGACTGACAGAGGGCGGACGCAAACGCTTAGAACACAGACTTTATTTACAGGGAATTAACAAAACAAACACAACACGACTGGGGCATGAAGTGAGCATGAAACGGGCGTGAAACGAGCAAGAGAATGAGCACGAGAAACGAGACAAACAATACGAAGAAGCATACAAAGGACACTACAAAGAGCAGAGCAAACAAAACAAGGAACAATCCAAAGAACACGAAGAACCTTACAAAGCACAATGAACGCGGAACGCGGAACAATGAACGACCCCAGGAAGTGAGGGAAGGGGACTTAAATACGATAACAAACGAGAAACACCTGAAACGGATCACAAGGGAAAAGACGAGGAGGCGGAACAAAGGCGGGGCATGAACATAAACAAAACAAAGCCATCTGCTGAGAAAGGAAAACAGACTAAACGGGACGCGAGTGTGACACATGCCCTGAGGACACAATGTAATAAGTCCTTTAAGGTCACGAGCACAATATGTTCTACATCTCTATTAACCTTATTAGTAATATTTAATGAAAACTACTAGTACAATCATTACGGAATATATTGAGCTATCATTACTCATTGGTGTGTTAAGGTGCATTTTCCCATCACACCGGATTGCACAATATAGACACTTAGACACCCACAATCATATCTTGAACATGCAGAATTGTGCTGTGACAATGTTTAATTATGTGCATATTATCAAACACAGCAAGCTAATTAATTAATTGTTTTTACATTATTTTACTGTGCTTCGTCTTAAAAAAAAATGGGTAAGGAATACCAGGAATGATAAACATCCCATTTGTTTATGGATCAATATTATTAAGCCAATGCTTTTTATATTAAAGGGAGCATAACAGATGCAGTAGTTCAAAGGTCATCATTAATTGCCCCTAGGAGAATATGCATTGTCCCTCAGTTTGTCCCAGCACGTGTTTGTGTGCTCTAATCCCACATGCAAGTGTCCAAACTCCAAGGTGGGTTTGAGACCCAGTAGCAAAGCTCTTTGTGGATCTGCATGTTAAAGAGCCCACTGGCACTCTGATTACGTGACATGCAAACATGAACTGCTGTCAACCACCTGCTTCCCCCTGAATTTACACATTCAACATGAGGTGATTCAACGTGTTATATGGGACAAGACCTTCAGAAGCTGGATGTAATATGTACAGATGCACAATAATCTAGCAGGGCATTTGCTTTACGGGCAATACTGCTGACTTCTGCAAAGCTCTGGATTACCCAATCATTGACATGTAAACAAAATCATTCACAGTGGTTTGATGTGCAATGGTGCATTGTAGAGAATCTTACCAACTGCAATTTCTTTACAGTGGTGGACACAGGAGCCAGAGGATGCCATGCCTACAGCACAAATATCCATTTATTTATTTGACTATCCATTAATAAAAATGAGTATGAAAAAGGCTTTTTTGTAATTTTATGCCTTTAACATTTGCTGTGCGTGGGTTGTGATTTTTTTTTTCTTAGGAAGATATAAACTCTTAAACTCTGCGTGGAAGCTTTTATAAACATTAACACTTCTAAGACAGGTTCGTATTTTGTTAAATAATTAATTGAAAGCTATGGAAGGTTTTTGATGTGCCAGGAATGATGGACAAAGTTATAGAGGGGTGTTAAATGGCACAGTAATCTGTGAAACTTTACAAAATAAGCTGAACTATAATTAACACCCAGAATACATGATATTTCTTAAACAGTGATTAAATCTCATACAGTACAATCATTTTAAATAAATCAGCTAAAATTACCTTTCACTGTTTAGCTTATATTATGTGAGTATACAGTATGTAAGTTATTATAAAATAACTGTAATTACTAATAAGACAATTGGTTCTAAAGTGTTGAACACTAGTGTATAGTTATTTTTCAGCAAAGACATGGCAAGTGGCATTAGTCAGGAATAAATGGCACTCACATGTTTAATGCAGAATGAAACACTAACCAGCGTCTGTGTGGGAGTCTAAAAGGACAGACAAAATCCTCTTGATGAATTACACTGCTAAGGCATTTATGGGTGGAAATAGTGGTCTAGGCAAAGACATTCACATTGTAAGGATTAGATTTACCACCATTATTATATCATACAAAATACAAGAAACATGAAGGTTGAGATTATGCTTTGGATAGGCATTTTGCTCCTTTTGCCATAATTGGAAACGTTCTGCGTTTCATACGTTCATATGTCCATGTTGTGTTGTTTATCATGATCAAAACAGGCACTCTGTACCCAAATTTATTCTTCCAAAAACTTTTTAAAATGCTCTTTCAAAAAACTAGGATTTCCTACATCATAGACCTAAGAAACAATCCCATCTACCTTTCGAGCTGAGGTCAGCATCGGAGGGTTGAGCGTGGATAGGAGTGGAGGGGATTGTACATCCATAGATCTGCTGAACCTGCCGAATTAATGCAACGTGCAGAGTTACATCTAAGACACTTTTAAAGAAGTTGGGATTTTTTTTTTTTTTTTTGGAAATAACTTCCTATGTAATTCTAATATAGTCGATAACCAGGGTTTACTTTAAGCCAATAAACGTGCTAAAGCTACTAAAAGTCCACATGAAGGTCACTTTTTCTTCTTACACGGCGGTGAATGAAACAGCCCACACTAGTTTTATTATTTGATCATAGCTGCTTATATGGTGGGCAACACTTGCATAACTTTCCTTCTTTGAACGAGACAGCATGCTCACTATGCGTTGGAAATGTAAAGGGATATTTTTGTTCCGTCTTTCCTTTTTCACAGCTGCTGCCGGAGGTAGATCATGGGAAAAGAAAGCTCTCTGGGCCCAAGGAGAAGAAATATAGCTATTTTCAGCCTTTACGTCACTCTTTTCTACTTGGCCCAACTCACTCGCTGCTCGCTCTACAGTTCTCTCTCCCTCTGCTAGATGAACTGTAGTTCGTATCGTTTTCACTGTCATATTTGAGTGTAAAGCAATCTGTCTGACGACTAAGCGCTAATTCTGGACAGAAGTCTTTTAAAAAGCTCAGTTCATGTAGAAGAAACAGATATTACATTTACATTTAAAGTTTAGTTTTGAGAACAGCTGTTGAGCCCCCCCCGCCCAGTACGTTTTATAAAAGCCCCGCCTAAAATGTTGGACTTCACGCTACTATTGGCTGCTTCCCTTAGTGCTACGACAGGATTGGTCAGCAGATTCTCACCACCTGCGGCTGATTGGATGGTAGCAGTTCGTGAGTGAGTATCACACGACAACCTAGGCTTGCCGGAATACGGGTAGAAAAACTAACGCCGTGCAGCCTGTACAACAAAAACATATACATCTATGTAATCTTTAAAATAAATAACCGGTAATTGACACTGAATTGCGTGCTATTAAAGTGATGTTTTTGTTGTGTTTAAACTTTTTTGTATATATATATATATATATTTACTTTCAGTTTAATTTGTGCAAAACTGGTGAACGTTCAAAAATATCCTTGACAGTCAATGCCACTGTAAATTGTAAAAATATTTAGAAAGGACTGTGGATATTTGAGGGGGAAAAAATAAGAAAAAAACAAAAGTGTAGTTACAGGCTACTGGGTTGAGAAGGACAATGCTCTCTTTCTAATGCTGTATATTGCGATACATAGTTCAGTAGTTTAAATATTATTTAAACTACTGAATCAAAGGTTAATGTGAAGAAAACAATCTATGCTTAAAATTTATTTATGCTTACTACATTTATATTTGTATACTAGTATCAGTGGGACACATTGTTCTGTATTTTATATATTTATTTTTTTATATGTATGGTCATTAATGTTGTGATTTAATATATTTGGTGTTTTTGAAGAATAAGAGTTATTCGCGTTTTCATGAAGTGTACTTCATGCCTTTCACTGTTTTTTTTTTTTTTTCGTGCAACAGGAAAAACAGTCTAATGCTAAAACAGCTGAACGATTCAGCTTTAAATTCGGTTCGTGTTCAACATGAAAATCAGAAGCGGGCGCGCGTGTCTTTGTGTGTGTGCCGACGTCATCGCGCGGGGAGGGCAACACCGCTTTAAAAACGAGTGAGCGTGGCAGCGGTTCCAGACAGCCCGCGTGCAAAGGGAGGGAAACGAGGGAGGGGAGCTGAGAAGGAGCAAGAGTTGGAGAGAGAGGGGGGAGAGACAGAGAGAGAGAACGAAAAGGAAAGCACAGAAAAAGAAAAAAATAAATATAAAAACACGCATGCCACCTGTGAAGGAGAGAAGAATGCGCAAGAAAAGGACAAGAACTGCAAAGCGCGCGCGAAAGCGATCGTGACGTAAGAAGAGGAACAAAAAAGCGAGAGTAAAAGCGATTGGGACCCGAGAAGAACAATAAAGCAGGGGTGAAAGTGATTGTGATGCAATAAGGTGAGAGAAAGAGTCAGAGAGAGAGAAAGCGAGAGGTGCGCCCTTGTGAGTCTCAGCACTCACCAGTTGTTTATCCTCCTCTTGGACTTACAAGCAAAGAAAGCAACAAGCACCAGGCGCAGGGAGAGGAGCAATACAACAAGGCAGTGGACAGAATTGCCCTCTTGGGGGTGTGGGCAGGGGAGGGGGGTTCACAAAATGACCGTGGTGCCAGCGGAGAACCTCGATGAGACCGTGGCACTGGCGGCCCTGTCCCCGGACGCCCATGAGCCCGAAAGAGCAGACCAAGAGTGTTGTGAACGTGTGGTCATCAACATCTCGGGTTTGCGCTTTGAGACTCAGCTCAAGACTCTTGCGCAGTTCCCGGCCACGCTGCTGGGTGACCCGAGGAAGAGGATGCGATTCTTTGACCCACTGAGGAACGAGTATTTCTTTGACCGGAATCGTCCAAGCTTTGATGCCATCCTCTACTACTATCAATCTGGAGGAAGGCTGCGGAGACCTGTCAATGTTCCCGTGGACGTTTTCATGGAGGAAATACGCTTCTATGAGCTGGGCGAGGAGGTCATTGACAACTTCAAGGAGGACGAGGGTTTTATCAAAGAGGAGGAGCGACCGCTGCCCGAGAATGAGTTCCAGCGACAGGTTTGGCTTCTCTTTGAGTATCCTGAGAGTTCCAGTCCCGCTCGAGCCATTGCCATTGTCTCTGTGCTTGTCATCCTGATCTCCATTGTCATCTTCTGCTTGGAGACACTTCCTGAGTTCAGGGAGGATGGAAAGGCACGAGAGGAAGAGCGGGCAGCCTGGAACGCAACGGGTCAGGCCGACTCACCACTGCCACCCCCACCCAACCCATTCACAGACCCGTTCTTTGTGGTGGAGACCCTGTGTATCGTGTGGTTCTCCTTTGAACTGCTGGTACGCTTCCTGGCGTGTCCAAGTAAAGCAGCTTTCTTCAGGAACATCATGAACACCATTGACATTGTGGCCATCATGCCCTACTTCATCACACTTGGCCTCGAACTGGCAGAGCACCAAGGCAATGGTGGTCAGCAGGCTATGTCACTGGCCATCCTCAGGGTCATTCGCTTGGTACGAGTGTTTCGCATCTTCAAGCTTTCCAGACATTCTAAAGGCTTGCAAATCTTGGGCAAGACATTACAGGCGAGTATGAGAGAACTGGGCCTGCTCATATTCTTTCTCTTCATTGGGGTCATTTTGTTCTCCAGTGCAGTGTACTTTGCAGAGACTGATGACCCCGAGTCTGGGTTCAGCAGCATCCCTGATGCCTTCTGGTGGGCTGTGGTTTCCATGACCACTGTGGGCTACGGGGACATGTGCCCAGTGACAATTGGAGGCAAAATTGTGGGTTCGTTGTGCGCCATTGCTGGTGTGCTGACCATTGCACTCCCAGTGCCGGTAATTGTATCCAACTTCAACTATTTCTACCACAGGGAGACGGAGCATGAGGAACAGCTTCAGTACACGCATGTAACCTGTGGCCAGCAGCAGCAGCAGTCCTTTGGTGAGCTCAGAAAGAGCTCCAGCAGACCGTCACTCTCTAAATCAGAATATGGGGACTCGGACGACGCAGATTCCATCAAGTACACAAACTGCAGTCCTCACAAAGCCTACACAGGAAAGCTCACTGATGTGTGAAAAATAACAAAACAACAGAATATAAACAACAGTGTGTGCCCTGATGGCACATATGATTCCCATTTCTCATCCCCCTTTTGCACTCAGGCTTGAGTCCATTTGGTGGAGAACTGATGCCCAAGCATGCATCGCAGCATAGAGGAGCCTTTTATTTGGAGGAAGAATATGTGGAAGTAGATTGTTGGAGTTTCATGCTTCTATTTTCTTTTTTTCTTCTTTTTTTTTTTGGCAAACTTGTCTTCCATCGGTGATCATTGGTGTCAAAACACACAAAGTGGGAGAAAAAGTGACTGCCTCCAGCTTCAGCCTCAAATACACACACACACACATTTATATATATATATATATATATATATATATATATATATATATATATATATATATATATACACCACAAGCCTAAAATATAATGCACTCATAGTGCCACACCTTAACCTTTCAACCTTTTAAATATTGTACTGCACTAATTCTATTTATGCAGGACTAATTATGCTGTCTTTGAAGTGTGCAGTTGCTTTATGTTCTACAAGTTCTGGTGATGATTTATCATCTTATTGCTCACATACATCTGTATCACTATATATATATATTGATACAGAAATAGTAAACAATATTAATTAACAGCCAAGCCCAACCTCGCAGGAAATAGCACTTTACTCGCGTACTCTTAGTAATATATCAAATGCGGTTATTAGCCTTGTCGTTCATGGGGTTCAAAGTTTACATATAATTTGCCTAAGTGAGATGATAGGACCAATATGTAGAATATAATTTTTTAATTTTTCTGAAATGAACATTGCTGTTTAAAGAGTTGAGCTTGCCCCCCTTTTGTTTTTGTAGCAGTCACTGTGTTTTTTTTTTTTTGTGGCTTGCCGTGGCTGAGATGGTCAGGGATGGTGAAATGCTGAAGGTCAGTGTGTCGTGGCCAGGTTTGGAAAATGTCTTGTTTTGATCAGCATTTTTATCACCATCATCCATATTGCACTCGTGACTGGGTGAAATGTATCAGCTGTAGATCTCTACAAGAGAAAAAAAATGTAATTAGCAGCTAATTGCATTTAATTGAGCACTTTCAACACACCATCATCATAGGCATTTATTATTGAACCTGTCCAGCTAAGCTGCCAGTATTGTATGTGTGTATGTTTCATTTGCATTTTAAGAGAAGGGTTATTGTTTTTTTGTAGAGAAGGTGGTCAAACTTGATAAAAAAAAAGTGCGCCTTAAACGGAGACCTGTGGGCTGTTTCTGAACATCGAGCGCCATCTAGTGGACAGAATGGGGGGCTTGAAAACTCCTTGGAGGCAAAAGCGTTTCTATAGCAACCGTCCAGACTGTTCTGGGTTTTCTTACATCAGGCAATTTATTGCCTTAAATTATTTTCTCCACATACGGAAAACTGAGGTGGCTTTGTTTCTTCTAATTGTGCTGCTTCATACAACGCCGACCGAAGTAATGTAGAGGTGCAATGGGAAATGAGATATAGAACATATTAGGCAGCTAGACCCCCGAAATGTGTGTCTAATTAGAAAATACTAGTTGGTACCTAGTGTTGGTTTCTTTTGCAAATAGTGAAACTGAAGTGCTTGACTACTATTCAATGGCTTTTATTTTCGATGGTCGTGACTGGGGGTGGTGGGGGGGGATGGTCAACAAAACTAGATACATTTATGGCACAGCCCAGTGTGACACGACGAAAAGGGAGCATTCGAGTGCAATTTTGTGGCATTTCTACATACAGTTCCACCTTAAATCTTGCTTAAAACGAGTCATTGTCAAGTCGAAAAACGTCGACTCTGAGGAGACTGGCACTGAAGTGTAGCGCGAGGAGCTCAAGACTCGGAATCCTATTGGCTGGATTAGGGGCGCTGCAGCCAACCACCTGATGTCAACACAAGCGAAATGGAAATACATGCACAGACTTTCTGGCTATGCCTTACAACTGTTACCCGCTTTCTGCTCAACTGGTCACAATGGAAGAAGTTCCCAGCAGAAAACAAACAAGGTATGTTACAGTGATTGGTATTATATTTGTTTCCAGCAAAGGCATTAAAAGTTTGAGACCAACAACTTTGTGTTTGTCTTCTAGTGTAGATTATCTGTTTAGAACTGATACCAAATCACAATTTAATAAATGATGAACAGTTACATATTCATCTACTTCGCTGTGCATTCATTGCTGATACACACAGTCATTTTTGAACATATGGCTTTTGAATCTCTATAGAATAGCAAGAAATTAACTGGGACTCCCTTGACCAATTGCACAGCCTATGTCATTATGCTTAATACCAGATAGCAGTGGAACTGCATACTCTAGAGTTCCAACTAATACCTCTGAAATGAGTTTATCGTCTTCTGAAACAAAGTGGCCAAAACCATATGTGTTCACGTCTTTTTCAGAAACATTTTTTTGGATGAGCAGGTGTTACCTTTGAATGAAAGTACAAGGCAGATATTACCAATGGACACATTTCCTGTCACTAGGTGGCAGCCTTTGTCAGTTTATTACCTGGAAAGATAAAAAATGAGCTGGCTTTGTAAGAGGCTCCTTTAAAAGGTATATTTACCTTAAGCACGGTAAGTTATGTAAGACATGATACATTTTCATTATGATTAAAAATACATAGTAATAAGTATTAATCTCACACACTGAAGATGAACCTGATGCATATTTTAAATATCTCCAATTAAAAGTAAACAAATCTTATTTGATGCTTATATATAATGCATAATTAAATGTAGCAGTAACTAATGATAGAACAGACATAAAAGGTCAACAAATACATGCACAGGGTAAGCTGGGCATGCAATAATGATACACAATGTTATATGAATAATTAAATATCCATATTCAGATTAGTGCACTGAGCAAGAATCTTCTACTGTCTAATAACACGACCGTCAGTCTCACTCAATGCAGGCTTTACCCAATTGTTAAACCCTTTCTGTTTCCATTTGCTTATTTTTTGAAGTTATTTCATAACCACAGCCAATTCCACTGCAGCACAAATGTGCAGTACATTTACTCACCACTAGTGGTCTCTAATTATATCACAAAACATGTCCTAGGGAAAATACACAAATACAGCTGTTATAGAATACGAAAATGCAGTTAGAGCAGGTTTTGGAGCCATAATTAGGTATTTTAGGCCACTGAAATGAATTCTTCCCTTCTGTCAGTGTAAACTAAGGATGATAGGTGGTGCATACATCCTGCTGAGGTGGCTAGATATTATTCTCAAGGATGAAAAGACACTTGGCAAAAAGCTTGGCCTGATGACCTTGAAACGAGGTTTCATTGAAAACAAAATGCACAGTAGTACATTCTGTAGTTGTGTGTAATTATCAGTGTGTGGTGTACATAGAATCTGCATGCAATTAAATAATAAAAAAAGCACAAGTATAGAGTATACATAAATGTTTTATATTCCCATCATCATTAGTGAATCCAGGTTCTGTAAGGTGCACGCATTGTGGATACACATGGTCAGTTTTGCACACACAGATTGTATAATCTCTACAGAAATATATGAAACAAAATAGGTCCCTCTGGGGCAGCTGCACACCAGCTTAAGTTTGCAATGTTCAAGGCCAATCATAAATAGATAAATATAAATCCCTCCAGTCTTTGAGATGTGGATCAGTGAAACTGTGTTGTGATAGTAATTTTGGAATGGGTTTGAATGGCTTTTGTGAAGTTAAAAAATAAATAAATAAATTAACATTCTAATGTGAAGCCTCTTAGTGCAGCAAAGAACAACGACCCCCTCATTAATGCAGTAAACCAATGTTGGACAAGCCAAGCAGGTGTTCAAAAGCTTTTGGACATATAACATACATAGCAAAGAAAATCAAAACTGAACAAAATGCTCACAAATTCCCAAATAATTTTAATGTTGTACATGTAATGGTATCAGTGAATATACACTGATCAACTCTAAAGGAATACTATGTAAGAATTGACTTTTTCGTCTCCTATCTGCTGCTGAGTGTAACTCATGTTTATAGTACTGTCGAGAAATCAGGATACTCATCTGGCTCTCGCACACACTCCCTGTCTCTCAATCACAGAAAATCACTTCTCTCTCACTTCTCTCTTTTACTCACTCACTCACTGAGTGATGTTTACAAAAGTAGCAAATGGCTCTGGGGCTCCGGCTGATTTTGAGCTTGGGGAATGTGTGTGATCGAATAAAATAATGTTGACTACAAGATAAAACCCATATATCACTCATAATACACACCGAACCATGTTATGACAACCATAAAGTGTAACTTTGGTGGTACACTAACTGTTATTACCACAGCTACCGACAGTAAAGCACTTAATACCTGAATCAATGTCCAATGCTAAAAACTGAGCTTATCCAGCTAAAGTAAGCAGGCGCTACCACTCACCTTCGTTCATCAATACCTCTCAAAACCAGATTATAACACTGTCCCCAAAGCTGAAGTTACAAAGTGTAACTTCAGTCATTTAATCAACCGGTGAAAAGCACTTTTTACCAGAATCGATGTCTAACGCCAAAAAGTGAGCTAATCCGGCTAAAGTTAGCAGCTGCAAACCCTGGCTCACTGCTCAGTAACTCTCAAAAACTGGGAATACGGGAATACAGAGCTAGATACTTCTTGTAGATAGGCAACCATCCACCTTTGAGCTATGTGCCGTTAAGCATTACCCATTTCTCACGAGAGCCTTCTGCTCTGTTATTCAGAAGTTGCTTAGTGCAGTAAACCAGAAGAGAACCCGGCATAGCCATAACAGAGGCTCCCTATTACAGCTCCGTGGAATAGTACAATAATTTAGAAGCTGTAATTTTAAGGTAGAAATACTACATAGTGTTACTTTAACATTATGATCTCCTTAGTTTTACACTCACTATCCATTCTCTCAGCTCCACTGACCATACAGGAGCATGTTGTAGTTCTACAGTTACAGACTGCTGGTCTACATACTTTGTTTACCTCTTTTCACCCTGCTTATAAATGGTCAGGATTCCCACAAAACAGATATGATTTGTGTGTTGGGTCATTCTCAGTGCTGGATGTGGTGTGTTATGTGTGTACGAGTGGACCAGACACAGCAGTGCTGCTGGAGTTTTTAAACATGGTATCCACTCACTGTCCACTCTGTTGTCCACTCTACTTGTAAAGTCATAGACAGTAGCTCATTTGTTGCTGCATAGTTTGTGTTGGTCATCCACTAGCTTCATTAGTGGACACAGGATGCTGTTGGCTGGATATTTTTGGTTGGTGGACTATTCTCAGTCCAGCAGTGACACTGAGGGGTTTATAAACTCCGGCAGCACTGCTGTGTTTAATCCACTCGCATCAGGACAACACACACTGAATGATCTACCACAGTAAGTTTAGAAATAAGGTGCTCATTATTTAATAGCGTATATGTATAATTACAATAAAAACACAGTACAATTTTACTGTATACACATACAGGGGTTGGACAATAAACTGAAACCTGGTTTTAGACCACAATAATTTATTAGTATGGTGTAGGGCCTCCTGTGTGCAGGCCATGGGAGATGTTCAACTTCACTTTCATGTTCATCAAACCAATCTTTCACCAGTTTTGCTGTGTGTATTGGTGCATTGTCATCCTGATATATGGCACCGCCTTCAGGATACAATGTTTGAACCATTGGATGCACATGGTCCTCCAGAATGGTTCGGTAGTCCTTGGCAGTGACGCGCCCATCTAGCACAAGTATTGGGCCAAGGGAATGCCATGATATGGCAACCTAAACCATCACTGATCCACCCCCATGCTTCACTCTTGGCATGCAACAGTCTGGGTGGTACACTTTTTTGGGGCTTCTCCACACCGTAACTCTCTCGGATGTGGGGAAAACAGTAAAGGTGGACTCATCAGAGAACAATACATGTTTCACATTGTCCACAGCCCAAGATTTGCGCTCCTTGCACCATTGAAACAGACGTTTGGCATTGGCATGAGTGACCAAAGGTTTGGCTATAGCAGTCCAGCCGTGTATATTGACCCAGTGGAGCTCCCAACGGACAGTTCTGGTGGAAACAGGAGAGTTGAGGTGCACATTTAATTCTGCAGTGATTTGGGCAGACGTGGTTTTATGTTTTTTGGATACAATCCGAGTTAGCACCCGAACATCCCTTTCAGACAGCTTCCTCTTGCGTCCACAGTTAATCCTGTTGGATGTGTTTCGTCCTTCTTGGTGGTATGCTGACATTACCCTGGATACCGTGGCTCTTAATACATCATAAAGACTGGCTGTCTTGGTCACAGATGCGCCAGCAAGACGTGCACCAACAACTTGTCCTCTTTTGAACGCTGGTAGGTCACCCATAATGTTGTGTGCATTGCAATATTTTGATCAAAACTGTGCTCTTACCCTCTGCTAATTGAACCTTCACACTCTGCTCTTACTGGTGCAATGTGCAATTAATGAAGATTGGCCACCAGGCTGGTCCAATTTAGCCATGAAACCTCCGACAGTAAAATGACAGGTGTTTCAGTTTCATTGTCCAACCCCTGTAAATGGTATATACAGTAAATTGTAAACATAATGCTTACTTTATTTATAAGGTGACATCTATGGAATTACTTCTTATTATATTAGTATTGGCTAGAATTATCACATATTGCACTCAAGGGGGTTGTGTCAGAAGGGTGTGGCTTGGCCTTGCAGTAAACACTGGCTCCTGTAAACAAAATGTGAATGAAAGAGGGATGCTTGAGGCCTGGGAGAAGAAAGTGATGCTAGTTTCCACACATGATGCTTTTATTAGCCGAGGCTTCTGCCAGCTGAACATTTGTGCTGCTTCCATGAACAATTCATTCATTTAATCTACTGATCCACATCTGAGAGACTTTAGTTTGTAGGTATATGTGTAGGTACTAATATATATATATATATATATATATATATATATATATATATATATATTAGGAAAGAAAAAATATTGACTCTCTAGAAATGACTTACACCTTTGTCTCTAGGAGGGATATGCCAATATGGAAATCCTGAGCTAATGCCTCTATGTAGTATTTTTCATGTACAAATCTGCTGAGATCAAAGAGGATTCATAAATATTTATTAAATATGGATATTCTGAATAAATCCACCAAACTAGAATTATAGATAAACATATTTCAAATTTTAATATAGTTGTATATAAAATACATAAGGAAATGTCAGTTAGAAATATTAGTAAAGGAGCAATCACTAATAATTAGCAAACTAGCAGTTATTATTTATTATTGTTTACATTGTTCCTATGAAGAATCAGATCGCATCAAGTCCCTGAATGAACCAGTTTATGCTCCATAGCTCAGGTCCTTCACATGGGGGTGGCCATGTTTATAACAAATTTCATGCTGAATCTCTGTAATATCTAGGTCACTAGGTGCTTTATAATGTGGGTGTTTTATAACGTGAAGACTAACATTTGGAAAAATGCTGTAAAAATCTCTTCTTATTTTTCTTTATTAAAAAATGAATCAAATCACTGCTGCATCATAGTAAACCAAATTCTGAAATCTGTGTATTGTAATCATAAAAATATGCTGTGATACTTTAGTATTAACATGATAAAAATATTTAGCAATTATAAAATAATATAAAGTGGTCAAGCATCTTTGAAGGGCGTTACTCGAGAACCTAGGAAATGATATATATATATATAAAATATATACAGTGTCAATTCGTCTTGGAAATGACATAAGTCCTGCACAGTTGTCAGAAGGATTTTAAGCCATTCTTCTTGCAGGATAGTGGCCAGGTCACTACGTGATGCTGGTGGAGGAAAACGATTATAAAATGGTTTGGTAGTCCTTGGCAGTGATGCGCCCATCTAGCACAAGTATTGGGCCAAGGGAATGCCATAATATGGCAGCCCAAACCATCACTGATCCACCTCCATGCTTCACTCTGGGCATGCAACAGTCTGGTGGTACGCTTCTTTGGGGCTTCTCCACACCGTAACTCTCTCGGATGTGGGGAAAACAGTAAAGGTGGACTCATCAGAGAACAATACATGTTTCACATTGTCCACAGCCCAAGATTTGCGCTCCTTGCACCATTGAAACCGACGTTTGGCATTGGCATGAGTGACCAAAGGTTTGGCTATAGCAGTCCAGCCGTGTATATTGACCCTGTGGAGCTCCCAACGGACAGTTCTGGTGGAAACAGGAGAGTTGAGGTGCACATTTAATTCTGCCGTGATTTGGGCAGCTGTGGATTTATGTTTTTTGGATACAATCCGAGTCAGCACCCAAACATCCCTTTCAGACAGCTTCCTCTTGCGTCCACAGTTAATCCTGTTGGATGTGTTTCGTCCTTCTTGGTGGTATGCTGACATTACCCTGGATACCGTGGCTCTTGATACATCACAAAGACTTGCTGTCTTGGTCACAGATGCGCCAGCAAGACGTGCACCAACAATTTGTCCTCTTTTGAACTCTGGTATGTCACCCATAATGTTGTGTGCATTGCAATATTTTGATCAAAACTGTGCTCTTACCCTCTGCTAATTGAACCTTCACAATCTGCTCTTACTGGTGCAATGTGCAATTAATGAAGATTGAAACCCATGAAACCTCCCACACTAAAATGACAGGTGTTTCAGTTTCATTGTTGTACTTCATATGCAGCCATATTCAACCACATCCAATTGGATTCAGAGTAGATAATTGATCTCATCTGAAGTTCCTAGTAAAAAGTGTACTCCACATGCGTGTATATACAAACCTCCTGTGCATTCTGCATTTTCACAAAATATGACTGACATATAATTGACAGAAACCACCAGCTGCTTTTATTTTCCTCCTCTGCATATCTGTGTAAATTTTGGCTATAAAATACACGAATAGTGTTATTTTTGTAGCTCTAGTGAAGCTAAGTAATCATGAGGGCAAGTTCTTATAGTCATTCATCTATCAAATGCAACTTGGTTTTTATGTAATAAAATAAAAATAGACTTGACATTATGAAGACATCTGTAAAGCTGAACTATGCTGACATATTGAGCATTGCATCAGATTTGGTGCACTAATAAAAGCAGACTGTTATGTGTCCATCAGAGTCATATTCATTATGGATGCACCTGTCAGAAACGTATATGACCAATTCCAGTTCTTATTTTTAAGCCATTTTAGCTGATTGCCTGTTATTGTGCAGTTATTTGTTGGGCATTTTTTAAACCAAAGCTCTGACTGTGTGTTGAATGAACACATAAAATGTACAAGCACATTTCCCCTGCTCCCCAAGCAATATTAATGACCTTATTAGCTTTTTATTGACAAGAAATTGATTGGCTATTTAGCCCAGTCACAGCATGTCATGCAAAATATAGACATTTTAAGACATGTTGAACAGCAGCATTTAAATACAATGTGACTACACTTCTGCTTCATATATTTACATATATTTACCTTCATGTAGATATGATGCATACTTAACAAACGTCAGAATAATAAACTAAATATAAAACTGACCAAAAAATAGATAATCATTGTTTTTAGCAAAAATCTGAATTTGGCTTGTTAATCATTTAATAATTCAAATAAAGCTCAGCTTATAGCGTTGATATGAGAATATTTGACCAATGCCAGTTGCCAATATATATTTTTATTTTCATATATTCCAATTTCATTCCCTTGATCATACTTTTTTATACATTTAGGAGATTTAGGAATACCCTTGGCAGAAAAATAACAGATAATAAACAATGATTTAATTAATATCAGCATTATAGCATAGCTTACCATGGTGCTTAGTATGCAGTAGAGATTATGGTAAGTTTATTTTGAGATACTGATAAACCTTGTTGTAGTATGTGGTGTTTTCCCTATGATAACACAGCCGTGAAAGGTGTGTTAATGAGCTGTCTGAAACGTGAAGAGCAGTGGGATTGGGGAACACTGCACTGCAGTTTTGACTGTGTATGTGTATGTTCCTGCCTGTATGTGTGCACGTGTGAGGCTTTTCAGTTAATTCTTTGGGCTCAATCAGATGGTAAAGGAGAAAAAGTCACACTGTACTAACACCAAACGCCCACGCTCTAGCTGCTCCAGTGCTACAGCTACTCTACCTAAATAACTCCATTTTAGCTGTTTTTATCATCACTATTTCATTGTGAAACCTTGTAACTGAGTGGCTTTAATGTTTTTAAAAACACAAGCTTCTGTTGACTTTTATGGTAAAATTTAACCTCAAATGAAAAATGCACACAAGTTTTATTACTTTAATATAAACTGAGTCAATCATTTAAATAATTTAAAGGACTCTAAATGGTCAATCATTTGTCATTTCTTCTGAAATGAACGGTATCAGTAGGGAGTTTGTTCCCCTGTGCAACAGTAACAATCTCTGATCTTCTGGGAAGGATTTACACTAGATTTTGAAACATTGCTGCGAGCCACAAGAGCTAAAGTGAGGTCAGAACTCTTAGTTCCAATACAAAATGTAAATGTTATAAAAAAAACATGTGTTATTTCCAAGTCATGTGTTATAACGACTGTGGCCTGAAACAGTGGAATAGAGCTAACAATCTGCTAAAACCAAATGGATACGTTCTCTCTTCCCCCTATGGCATTCTCTACCACTTAACATGACAGACAAATTCACTTTGCCAAAAGGGCAGGTTATTTCAAGCAGTGGATACATTGATTCCTTCATAATCCGTGGACTTAAGGCACTTAGCAATGATGAATGGCCATCATGTGAGTTCCAAAAGTGCTACACTTCACCCTTACTGACCCTTTAACACTCGTCGTTTGTGCGCTGTATTTCCATAGACACCAGCATTGTTTTGTTATTTTCTGCTGCCGTGGTGACGAATCGACAATAACACTGTCTGCCTGATGGCAGACTCATTTGTGGCATTTGTGGCCTTGTATTGTGTTGCTGCACTTGGCAGCTACGTAGAAAACAGCCGTGACCTATTGGCAAAGACGCTGCTATGTATGGCAGGAATATATTATAAAGTTATCATGTAACAATCAGCATGTTTCATTGGATTAATACAGTATAATAATATAATTGAAAAAATGTGTTGACGTATGAAGCGTAATTGAAGTATTGTTGGGTTTGTGCCTTATTTAAGCTCATGGATTCTTCTTGTAGAGGGAGCTCTCATGGGAAACTGGAGAGTTTAAACTTGTCATTGCGTTTGTTAATTTGCCAAATGTTGGCACTGCTGAAGAAAACATTTGCATGTACCGGTAGCTGTTTTTTTTGTGTGTTTTACATGGGCATTGTCCCCTGGAGGTGTAGACTGGTTATAATATTACTGATATTGCCAGCAGCATTGTCTGTATTGCTCATAAATGTATATAGTGTACCCAAGGCATTGTTTAGATTTTATGTACTTGGTCATTTCAGAGCTGTATTTGAATGAGAGGGCTTCAGTGTAGAACACAGAGAATAAGCAGGAGGGTTTCTGAACTGAAAGACAGAAAATCACTTATAATGCTAATTTTGTATTAGCTTTGAGGGCACTAATATAAAGCATGGTCCTAGTGCATGCTGGAAGGTCATGTCAGTGATTGTTGTGCTTGCCAAATTTGTTTTAAAAAGAGCCATTTATGGGGAAATGCATTTTCCCTTTCCTTTATGGTGAAAAGAGAACCACTACCCAGCATTGGGTCTTCAAGTGGGTGCCTAAACTTGAGTCTAGCCATGAACTTAAACCGGTGCCATCAATATCAGGTGTTACATCTTGGAATCCAAGAGGAGATTGAGTCAAATACACTCCCACTACCTCCTCCTTTTCCTTAGGTCTGCAACTCATAATCCAGTGTTACTGTACAATGCTATATGCTGTAGGCTAGCTAAAATGCTGGATGCCTAAGCTAACTTTGTGGAACTTGTGAACAAACTGAACTTGTGAATGAACACTCAGAACAGAACACAGTGTGGAAAAGAGGACTAACTGTATAAAATGTTTGGAAAGGTGATTCCTCACACCAGTGTATAGAATGTGCATGAGTATGCAGTAGTGAGCGAGCAAGAATAAGTAATGGACTCTGTAAACAGAGGATTCTACATTTCTGACTCTGTGTTTAGTGTAGGGTGTATGCAGCATTTTTACAGTACTCATGCAGTGTGTATTTCTACAGTGGTCAGTGCCTGAGGAAAAGGCTGGAGAAAATGGCTTCACTTCCTCTCACTCTCGCTCACAGCCAGAGCAATGGGAACATTTTGTAGCGTGCTAGGTCGCTAACTCTTCCTGACAGTTCTGTGTCAGTGTTCTTCTTCACAAAAAAGTGGCACTTAAAAATCCATATCCTGAATGGTTGGTACAGATAAAACTGGTACCAATGAGTGTAATATTTAAGGACATTGTTCTATTGGTGATGATCTGCACTTGTAAAATTTTTGACATCCCTGATATTTATTTTAAATAACCCCCATATATTTTATCACATTATAGCATAGCATATCTTTTGAATAATGTTAGTCTGTTCAATTTGCCAGAGGGTCTAATAATTGTCTGCATAAACAGAATCCACTGAATTCATTGTGATTCACAGATGTTTGTGGGGTCACAAAACACATTTATACATTTCAGCCTACCATTCTGCCCTGCGCATTCAGCTTGGGTTACCTTTTGAATAAGAGACCACAAAGAACAACCAAATGCAGAATATGGTCCTTTTAATTAGCCTTATGTTTAATATATGTTCTGAACAGTTTGCTGTATTTCACTAAATGTTTATGCTATATTATTTAAAGATTTAACATGAAATAGCCACTCATTATACCATACAGTCTACATGCACTGTTAGAAAAACTACCACTGGTACTCTTAAGGCTACATTTTCAGTACCTTTAGTTAATAGCAGTGCCTAAACATGACTGAGGGTATAAGTGAGTGAGTTACAAGCCAGTTCCATAAGGTGCTTTGCATCTAAAAACAGCCTGTTGCATTTTTACAAAATTTGGAAAATGAGCTACATAAACATACCCCAATCAAGTTGCCCTTAGTAAAACTACAAGAAAATCTTAGAATATGGACTTTTTAATGTACCATAGGTCTAATATATATTCAGCATTGATGTGACACTTATCAGAGCTTGGAGACTACTCTAACAAAGCTGTCTGCTGTCACCTGGCAACACAACATCTGGCCAATAGATGTATTTACTGGTTGAGTAAGCATGCTCTAAAGAGGTAATAATATCTCTTGTTGTGATTACAGGTGATGTTACAGTCTTTAAATATAGCTGCCACAAAGGTGTTTTTTTTGAGTGATGCCATAGAAGAAACACTTTTGGTTCTTTAAAAAACATGTTTGAAAAGAGATTTGTTATTTATTATTATTACAAGATTGCGTTGAGATTTTCAAATAGCAATATTTCCAAACCTCCAAATTTCAGTCTTTGAAGTTGGTTAAACTTTCTGCTACTGTATTAAAACACGATTTTGCTGTTTTATTTTTGTGTTCAGGAGCAGAAAGATGATCCAGAGAGATGATGCTTTCCTGCTCAACACAACAAAACAGAAAGTCATCAAGAACGAAATTGGCCACATTGCCACTCCACAAACTCAGAGGTCAAACATCGGACAGGAATCTCACCCTTCAGAATTGAAAACTGAAATTAAAGTGAGGACTAGGAACATTATTTGCTTGCAGAAATGGACAATGCCTGAAAGGATCTCACTGAAGGGATGCTTTTCAAACATAAAATGGAACTAAACAGCGTTGTGACAGACAGACTGAGGACAACTGTGGCTTACACACATGCAGAACTGAGGTAGAGGAGAATTTACTTGAATCACAGATCATATACATAATATGCTTTAGGAGACACTGAACGTGTTCTTGATGTCGTTTAGGAAAACAACATGCTATAATGTCAGGAGTGTGTGTATGTATGTGTGTGTGTGTGTGTGTGTGTGTGTGTGTGTGTGCATGTATGTTCTCACTGGTACACATCAAGAATATGTCGCATACGAGCATTGCATATCATGTGCTATACCAAAACACATTGCATGCCTGGAAATACAGAGCATGCAATTGGACATAACAACAACAAAAACAAAAAGAAATCATTTCACTCTGTTAACCAACATGTCAATATAGCTTCAATCATCAAAAAATATGGGAACAATAAAGACATAGTAGATTTAAAAGCTGATAAATAGGTTAACATGGTTAAATCTCTATTTTTTTAAATTATCATATGTTTTCTATGAAAAGAAATCGGTTAAACTGCTGACAGGTTATTTTTTTAAGCATTTTTTGCTAAGTGATTTTCTTCATTTTCATGACTTTTTAGAACTTCATGCCTTGTTGGAACAGCAACTGAAAGATTAGATGAAGTGTAGAATACGCAGAATAGACCACTGAGCTCATGTTGTAATTCTTAAGTTGGAGCTATGCCCATATGAGGACTTCCAGGTCAAAGCTGGAATTCCCTATGAGAGTAATGAATAAAATTGTTGAAATTTGCCACTGTTGAGATAAGAAAACACTTAACTGAGCCTACAGGAAAATACAGAGGAAAATGCCCCATGTAATTTGTAAAAAAGTCATAAGTCATTTGTCATATGCTGTTTTTTTAATGTCAATAGATCCTTTGATTATTACAAATTAGAAGTATGGAAAATGCTATAAACATGCTAATATCAAGCACAATTATATAACTCCACTGTACTCTACTACTTCCAGAACAAATAAACTATCACACTGGACAAAGCTAGTAGGTTTATATGAGGGGAAATACCTTGCTGAAGGCATTGCCAAAATTCCTGCTTCGTGGACAGATTTTACTATAAGAACCTTTTTTTTTATTGCGTGTAGCGTTACTACTGGATTTTTAGATGACATTTCTGTCATAGTAATCCAGCTTTGCTCCAGAATTCCTAATATGGCCATGACACTTAAAAATGACAACATGACTTCAGGTATCTATTGTACAAACAGCCCCTCATGCCCCTATTTCTTCTCAAATGAAATATTGGTGCAGGGCAAAAGCTGCAGGGTTTTTTGACTTCATGTTTCTTTCTTTCTGTATAGCTTTTTATTAATTGTGATTATCCATATAGTTTGAAATAACACTTGGATCAGAATGCTGTATCACCTGTCATGTACAAAAAAGAAAGCATCTACCTCAATGTCATGATCGTCATTTTCTCCAGTAGCTTGGCCCTCTGGGGAAACAGTTCCACTGCATCAGTCATGTAACTGTCTATGTCGTCATTAAAACAGTACGTTGTTTACCCTGCCGTGGAGTTGGATGAAGTAAATACATAATGTTCCTCAAAGTAGTTTGACCCACTTGTCCTCATTGACCATCTTTGAGGCCTGCTCTTTGTGCTGTATACATTCATCCAGGTCCAGCCCATTCATGTGTTGTTTTATATGGCTATGCACTCTTCAATGTGAATATTAAAGGCCCATATAAAGAAAACATGCCTTCAGCTTTGAATAGAAAAGTTTGATGTAGTATGGGAAAATGAATGAAAGTTTTGATTGGTTGAATGTCCCATATATTTATCAACATTGTTTATATTTTTAATACATTTTCATATGTTGTATCTTATTGTAGTATTTAGGACAGTTGCTATCTTTAAGTGATAGAGAATATTAATAATAAATAAATTGATTAAATGGAACATATACATTCTTTCAGACAGTGGCAATACATCGGTCCTAAAGGCACAGTAATAATAAAATAACAGATTAATTATGACTGTTGGTTCATAAACCCTCAAAACATTCAGGAGGGAACATGACACATAAAAAAGCAAGATATGGGCTCTTTAATGTCAGATCTTGACTAACAAGTAACTGATATTGAATATGTCATAAAAAAAAATGAATTATTACAGCCAGTAACCAGTGTGTTCTGAGGCCTAAACTTTTATTCACTTATATATAGGAAGATAAAAACAGTTTCAGGCAAACCCGAATACCTTGGAAAAGTGGTGCATTGCATTGACTTCAAAACAGGGATGCACATAAATATGGGAATTGTATCATTACTTCCAAATAATTGCATTAAAGAAAATGATTACATAGGAGAGTTTTTATTATATTTGATGATATATTTACAGATAACATACATCATTTCATTAATTTACTGTATTTGTAATTCTACAAACATAAAAATGATATAGCAATCCAATCCAAGGGGTTAAGCTAGTTTTATGTATTGGCATATACATGTAAACATACTGGAATTTGCCCTCAATTCCCATATCAGTGTATCCCTAGCTCAGTAGATTCCACATGAACATTATTGCATCAGCAAAGGTTTTGCAGATAACTTGCTTTTGGCAAGAATTGTGTTGCTGTATTTTCATGTTATTCATGTGGAATTGGACACATTTGAAATGATGTCTATTCAGTGCAGAGTGGAAATATTTATTTTATCCTCTTTGGGCTGCATTACTGGATTCCACTATATGGTGTAAACAAACTAGAATCAATGGGACATTGTTGAAGAAAAGCAATAGTATAGAAAGCCATGCATTTCGGTCACTAACACTTTGAGCACTTCCTGGAGGAAGCAAGACGCATTTGCTTTGTTTTCTCTGTAAATGTTTGATTCCTGTTTTTTTTTTTTTTTTTGTCATCTTCCTTAATAAATGCTTGTCTGTCATTGTTGTGAGATTACAGGTGTTCAAGGTGATGAGGTGATGGCTGTTGGTTTTCTGGGTAGAATAATAGCTGTTAAAAGGAGACACTGTATAAACGAATATGAGAATATTTATGCAGTTAACATGTTGATGTATGACTGTGCAAATGTACACCTCACCTCATTCTGTTTTGCACATCACATCAGTATGAAATGTGGCACTCATTTTATCCTGTTTATTTTTAGAAACAGATGGTATTTTAATAAATTATGTGAATAATCTTTTTTTTATTTCCCCTGTCACTCCATAATTAACATGTGTAACTAGACCAGATACAATGATAATGTAATATTCTGCCTTACTCAGTAGGTAAAGTACATAATTATCATCTATATACAGACACATGCACAGAAGGGGTGTGTTTTTTTTTGGGGGGGGGGGGGGGGGGGTTAGGGTGGTCTGGAGCCTCAACTTTTTAACACTCAGACAGGCTGTGTGTCCTGTTAGACAGAGTGAATATATATAAATATATATATATATATTGCCTCTGCCATTGTTCTACACTTTTTTGGAAGAGTCAAAACTGACTTGGGAATCTCAAATCCAGGAATAGTGCCAGTGGCTTGGGATTCATGAGCTTCATTACTGATGTAAATGTACTTAAAATGTTCTCAGCACTCTGTGTAGCGTCACAGGCAACAATGTGATTCCTCGTTGACTAATCACAGACATGGATTTTGAGTTATGTTCAGCAAGCAGTCACAGCATACAAACTCATCAGTAGACGGCTGGCATTAAATAGCAGGAAATAGACATTGTAATTGGTAACACCACACCCTTTATATTGGAAAACGGCTTCTTTATTCGGAAAGACCTTTATTCTACTCTAAACCATGATTACACATCTCTCTTCATGAATGTCTGTCATACGCTCTAGTTCTCAAAGTCCATGTTGGCATCTTTTTTCCTTTCTGTCTATGCCCCCAAATTATCTGTGCATGTTCCTGTTGGAACATGAAGTTTTATACGTTCATACAGGCCTCTAGAGATTGTAGGAAATTTAGCTAAGCATGATTCAACCCCACAAACATTTTATGCAAGCACATCTTGAAAAAGCCACAGGTACTCCCTACTGGGCCACTCTCAACCCATTTCAAAAGTGCTGAAACGCTCTTAAGGGAAGCATATATTTAACCACCGCTAAATGCAGAATCACTTTCCACCAGCTAGCAACTGACCCACTTAGGAAGGAAAAGTGGCAGGTGTTCTTGTGGTCCTTATCCCTTTGGGTTCCTGTATCCCTGGTGATTTAGGATGAAGCCAGCATTAATACTTTTGTCCCGGGGTGCACCATGTCACTTTCAATTTTGCAGAACTCATCACATAAGTATACCCTTGTGACTGTGAGCTGTGGAAAAACTTTTGAGGGGATGCAAACCCTGAGCAGAACTTGGAATGTGGCTTTGATTAAAGCACTGACCATCCACACAGGCTGACTGTTTATACATACAAAAAAGGATCTTTTCATGTGCCTTTAAATGGGACACTCATTTCACACCATGCACACATTGGTAACTGAGAAATTTTGCACTGCAAGTATTGTTCCATTTGTCTTTTCATGGCTGTGCAAAGGCAGAAAATGAATCATGGTTTATTAGGGTTGTGCAATGATACACTTTCATGTTGTTGGCTGTACAAGGCATGTATTTCAAGATTTAGCCAGGTTATGGCCTACAATGTGCAATGATGTTATAGAATCTGTAGAAAAATATGCATTTGTCATTTTTCGCCATGCTGTATTTCAAGTGGTAGATCCTGGGCATGCAAAGTAATATGAAATTCATTCTTAATGACATGTGATTACATGTGAAAGCTACTGTGAGGAATGAAATTAATGATAAACTATATACATAAATAGGAACATGCAGGTTCTTGGTTCCATATGGTGAGCAATAATGCATGTCTTCGCATTGGTAAATCATACACATTCACTGTTCACATTTCTGAATTGCATACATGTCAGTGTCACTTGCCTGTATTTGTATTTACCCACTGAATGGTGCCTTACATACAGAGTATCATGTCATTATTGTAAGATCTCTTTGCAGAACACAAATAACAAACCTCTAGAGATTTAGACAGACCTAGTTTGGAAGGTGTGGTTCTTTAGATGACTTAGATCCTGTGGATTGAGAGGTAGCTTGGTACCTTATATAGCAGCATCAGTGACAGCTTGGCAAACTGACTGAAGTCAATCGTATATGAATGTACTGAATGTAATCTTCCAGGATTCGATTCTGGAAGGACTCCATGTCAAAATATCTGCAAGGCAATATATTAATTATACACATATCTTCTCGTGACTCCTTGGCCCTTGTAGTCCATCTACAACTTAGGATGCCTTATCAGCAAATTAGTGTGAAGGACCAAAATTAGCCAGCCATTGCTGGTGTTTGGTTTTCCAGAGGATGACAGAGCAAGCGTCAATCTTTGTATGCTTCTATTTGCTCCAGAGTCTTGCTTTGTGTCCAAATCGAGTATGCCATGTGTGATCAGTGTATATCCAAAGCTTTTCCCCTGCAAAGCTCATCAAACTATTCTCCACCTGTTTTTTCTCATTATACAAGCCTCATGAAGTAGGATGTAAGCAATAGAGTAACATACATAGTTGTGTATCTGCGTTATCCAGTCGATTAACTTTACGAATGTGCTGCCAGTAGCCAGAGCATGATAAAAAACACAGGTGCATTTCTGAAAAAAAAAAAGACAAAGAATGAGAAGGTGTAGATGGAAATCACAAATTTCCTTAAAACAGCACAGATACAGAATCCACCAGACTTCAGTCCTTTGTGCTTTCATCCTGTGTGTGTATGTGTGTGTGTGCAAATGCAGGCCTTGGCCTACAGTGAAGCCTTGTCTATTGGTAACAGGTAAACACTGTGCAGTCTCATCATTCATCAACCATAGGCTGTAATAAGCTGTGTACTAACTCATTGTGTTTCGTCCTGTACTGAACCATTACCTGCCATCACTCGTATTGTGCAAAATACAACAGAGACCTTAAAAGTTAAGTGGGCGTTTTGTACAGGTGTCTTTAGAGTCTTGTGTTCTTAACATGACTGGGTGATGAATTACATGTGTGGCTTAATATGTACAATGTGTGAATTACAGTAATTTAACAAGTGTAATTGATAGAGAGTATATTATCCATGGGAAATAATGTATATATGTATGAACTGTACAACGTACACAGAAGATGTACACAATAAAATCCATTTGAATATTAATTGTGTCCCTGACTTCTGCATTATTCTGACATGCTTTTTTAATATTTTACATGGGAGTGATATGAAATTAAGCATGTGTGGACACCCAAATGCTACCAAGGTATGCAACTCTTCAATTGTGGAGAAACCCTGCTGATATTATCTTCTGACCAGTACTGCTGGCTGTGCTGACGCACAGGAGTATGTGTGCAGTTAGCTTAGCTGGTTGCACACATCTTTGAATTATTATTATTATTATTATTATTATTACTATTATGAAAATATGTAGGGCCTAAAGAGATAGTGGTACTGTTGAAAACCTGGTAAGTTCGGTGATGTTTTCACTCAGATTTCTTGGTCTGCATCACCATCAGCAGAATCAATTAATGTATACATGCCCAATTTCTGCACATAAACATTATTAATAAACATAACACACCTCTATTGATCTGCCTATGGTTCTAAAACTTTGGTAAGCCTGTTATATGGTTTTAAATGCCACTGAGTGTCAGAGTCACATAAAGGCATATGGTTAGGGTACAGAGCATCAGGATGTAATAGACACAGCAGAATCAATGGGATAAGTGTTGGCCAGGTGCCCTAGGCTTTCTGGACAGTGAAGTAATGTTAACAGGAAATGAAGGGGAGAGAGAGTGAGTGAGAGACAGAGACAGAGAGAGAGCGAGAGAGAGTGGGAAAAGGAGAGAGAGAGCGAGAAGAAGCAAGAGAGAAAGAGAGGGCAGACGGTGTGTTTCAAACAGCCTTAGCCTTTCAAGTGCCCCTGACCTCATTCAAAAGTAATGATTTCACTCAAGGAAACAAGTCGATTACATAAGAGACCATGTTTGAGGATGATGATGCTGACTGCCTGAGGGACAGTGTGTAAGGGCGGCCAGTCACAGACCACTCTGAGTGTAAAACACTTCTTGGTGAATTTGTTTAAAGCATTACACTGCTTCCTAGTTTTCCATTTAGCCTCGTATGACAAGTGCAATGTTCCATTTTTACAGTACTAGAATACTGTACAGTACATCTGACAACAAAAAGGATCTAGTTTTATACTCAGAAATTAAACAAAGGACATGTTTGACTTTCAAATCCATAATATAGTTATTAAAGGTACACTACAGCCAAAAATAAAAGGTCTAACAATTGCTACATTTGTCTTAAACATGCCTACTCACTTCCTTCAGTGGTCCATCTATAGTCTCTAGGGTGAGATATTCTGATTTAAACCTAAGGAAAATCTTCAATAAATTAAAACAGTCCTGGGTAAATTTTTGAAAGTTAATTTTAATAACAAAAAAATTCTCAACATGTCAGTTTGATTGTATTGCTGTCACTTGTACAATGTCAAAAATGTTTTCAAATTAAAATTCTAATTGCAATGGAGGGAATAGATTTCTCAAAAGACAGAACTGGCACTTTTGATAAGGAAGCTAACAAGCTAAAAGCTAAAGTTAGCAAGGTAGCTGGCTATCTAGACGTCTGTTTAGATTCTTTTGGATAAAGCAGTCTGCTCTAGGACCATCAATCCATGTGGCAAGTGGGTCAAGGAAAATTGGGGATGTGGGCCAGATTTGGGCTAGAAAAATTCACTTAAACAACTGATATAATACTAAACACAATGAATCCTATAATCTTTTAAATAATCATCATTCTTTTACAGAATTTATAAGTTTGATATATGTTAATATAGTGTTAGGAATTCTGTCCAAGGACAGATGCTGTGTGATTTTTTTTTTTATTTTGATCTTGGAACTGGACCTTAATCTGTGCTATACCATCTGCTGTCTTCCTGAATTTTCCATCAAAATCAAGGCAAAAAAAAGCTGACATATGAACTGTCCTCTATTTTTGAGGATATCCTCCACTGATGTCCTCCTTAGTGGACACAAAGGAAATGTACGTGTTCATGTGAATGTCAAAGATTGTATTGTATAAGAGCTCAGAGGTGTGTTCAGGTGAAGTGCTATATGAGGTAAAGTGTGACACTAAAGCTTAGTGGCACTGCGCTTTGTTGCCTTCAGTCAGTGACAGCAGATTGCACAGCGGTGGTTGTGTGCTGAATACAAATAACGGGAATTAAATTGAATTAAATACAGTCATCTGTACAAAGCATTCACCTGCGGCACATGCAAGAAAAAAAAGGCAATATTAAAGTTAAAATCCATCTAAAATCAAAGTTGATATTTTACATTTTAGATTATGTTCCTGATTATTAATATTCCCCACCATTATACCATTTAATATTCAAGTTAGAGAACATCATGGAACAAGCTTGTAACTCATTTACTCACATATATATTCACATACTCACTCATATTTAGGAATTGCATCACAGGGGTGTTCAATGTTTAACTGTGTCTTATTTTAATTATGTTAATATTTACCCGCAGAAAAGAAACATGAATATGAACCAATATGAACCACATACTAAGCTACCGAATGTACAGTGAAAAATCCTTATTAATTTTAGACACTGCCTGATACTGTCTCACTCAGAAACAAAATTATAATTAAAGTACTTACTAAATTAAGAGACGTTAGTTGTTACCATTAACAACCAAAACTCTACATTCCTCAGACGAATGGTCAAGGCATCTAATCATCAAAATAATGTATTTGTATTTCTTTTGGAAATTTCATGCATTTTGTTTGATTTTAGCCTATCATCAAGGCTAGTGGTTTTAATGGACTCTTATATTTCCCACTTTAATCCTGATCCCCCTCTACATTAATCACCTAAACACATGAGGGCACACAAGTAAACAAAGAGCAGTGCTGTCGACATGATTCAAGACTGTGATGTTGTTAGTGGAGTTGCACCAAAGACAGAGCGCATCAGTCAGTGTGTCTGCCCTTTAGGGAATCCCCCCCCTTACCCCCCTCTGCCTGCTATTTTTAGAACTGCCTTTTTCACAGAGGGGATTAGAAAAATCTATTTTTGAACACACTCACTTGTAATTCAACCCACGGAATTGGAGAGGAGTTCACACCGCCTCCCACCCCCTGTGAATTCAAGAGTGTGATAACGAATCCACACCAAGATGAAAGAGACAGAGCAAAGAGAAGCAGCCGAGCACTGGTGAAGGTTTTCAGTTATCCAGGTCATTCAGTTATCTATCAGTAATAAGACAATGAGTCTGGATTTGTGGAAGCAATCTTGCAAAGCAGTGGAGTGAATTTTATTAGTGTACAAGCTAATAAATAACATGTCTGTCAGACTGCAAAAACACAACCTGATTAGATTTTAGCCTAAAATCTTCAGGCTCATGGGGTTGTGGGTTACACCCATGCCTCGGATAACTGCCTGTGAGGAGCTGTGTTCTCCTGGAGTCTGCATGGGTCTCCTCCAGGTGCACCTGTTTTCTCCCACAACGCAAAAACACATGAGGGTGGGTTGACCGTCAGTATGAAATTGTCCACTGGTGTGACTGTGAGTAACTGAACAAGTGAATGTGTGATGCCCTGAATTGCACCCAATTGATTCCAGGTATGCTCTAAACTTAAGTCACATTATTTGCTGTACAAAAAGATATTTAGCTGAACGTAAGCTAATGTAAACAACTAGTTAGACCCTCTAATGATGGTACGACTGACAAAAAATAAAATTGTTTTGGAAAATGTAATATTTTTCCTATATATCTGTTATGACATTAAGTAGAACACTGTTGACTGTGTGTGTGAAATGTTGTGAAGCCCTTTTGAGCTGCTAGCGAGCAATGAGGGGTAAAAGAGTGTGAAAGCTGATAATTAGTCTCAAGTGCCTACTTGAGATATAATCAGATATAATCATTGATGCACTTCAGGGCAGTTTCGGCAAAACAGAAAGTGAACCTCTTGACACACTAGGTCAAATTTGGAACCCAGATACTGGAAAGTGACAAATGCTAAACATGTATCTTTACACATAGAAAATATAGTACAATTATTGCAGCATGCTACAATATATACCATGAAATCCAGTGTTGTTGACAACTGGAAAAAAAATGGATTTTTCAAATATATGGACATTGTACTTTTTCTTTGTTGAATTAGATTTTAATGCACTTGAGAACATCCCTAGTTATAATATCTGAAACGTTTCTAAGGCTCGGATTAAAGAATACTCCTGACTCAGACTGAGTAATTAGAGCAACTATCCTTCCATGTGTCATGTGTCAGTGGCAAGGTAAACACTTTAGAAGCACACTCCAGCTCACATTAACCTCCACAGTGAAAGTGTGACCTAGGATCTGGGTGACTGCACAGCACTGCCTCTTAGGGCAGGACTTTGGTGGTTGGGTAATTTATGTTAATTGAAATTTGTCAAGCTCAGTGGAAGCCTTTTTTAGGAAAGGCTTGTTGTCAAACGGTAGATTTATAACAGTAATTTTCCATGTACACTCACTCACTCTCTCTCTCTCTCTCTCTCTCTTTCTCTCTTTCTCTCACTCTCTCTCTCTCTCTCTCTCTCTCTTTCTCTCTTTCTCTCTTTCTCTCTCTCTCTCTCTCTCTCTCTCTCTCTCTTTCTCTCACTCTCTCTCTCTCTCTCTCTCTCTCTCTCTCTCACACACACACACACACACACACACACACACATATATACAGACCTGTACTCCCATCCTCTGCAGTCTATGTTGTGCAAGCTCATTTCACTCAAGTGAAATGAAACCATTTGTTCATCAATTATTAAAGGCTTTTGAGACAACACATCCTAAAGAATAGATGGATGGGAGCCAGACACAGTGTAACAGAACCCGACTGAAAGGTTAATGTGATCAAAAATGCAGCCCCACTGCTCCACCACCACCAGGACTGTCATATTCACCTAGGCCCCATCACCTCTCTGTCCTCCATCACAACATGTGACATTAGCTCATCACTCGGCGAGAGGTTGGGGAGAATGACAGGAGACATAAGCCCAGTTGACAAGCACACACACATGCCAACAGCCCAGGCGTACATACACACATGCCAGTGGCCGGGGCAACAACACATTGCTCACTTTGAGATGTGCTGACGAGGAGAGAAAAACTTCCAAATGCTGCACAGCTGTGAATGCCACATCAAAGACCAGTCATCACAGACTGAGCACTGATTACAGATTAAAGTAGTAGTGAATCGTAATTTATTGCCTCTTATTTTCAGCAGCAAAAATCATTTTTTTAACAGAACCACTACCCAATGCATGGTAATCACGTTCATATTCAACGATGTGTGATATAGGTTCTAAAGGTAGAATATGACACTTACAAATATGAATTACTGGTGACATAGAGTGTTTCACTTTATGCTGTTTCAGGTGTGTGTGTGCCTTGCGCCCAGTGATTCCAGGTAGGCTCCGGACCCACCGCAACCCTGAACTGGATAAGCGATTACAGATAATGAATGAATGAAACGTGATATAATATAGAGACAAGAGGGTTAAAATGTAAATCACAAAGAGATGTAACAAGAAGTAGAACACATAAGATGATAGGATGAGTAAAAGAAATAAAGCACAGATAAGCTGATGAAATAACAAGATTATATTAGAACAATCTCTCAGTATTATAATGCAAGTTTGTATGAAGGCTTATTTATGTTCAAAATTTATGTTCAAAATTGTACATATTATGTTAAATACTGATACAGATACATACTGAGCCTTTTGTCTGTACTCAGCAAAGAACTCTGAAAACTTAACAATATGGACGAAACAGAGCAGTATCGTGTGACACACACCCACTGTTAAAATAAGTGAAGATAAGCCTTAAAAGCAAAGTTCATGATTGTAATCAAAAAATACTTTTTATAAAATTCAGAAGATGTTTCCTCACCATTTATTAGCTCCCCAGTCTATTTTCGTGCCTGAAACCGGTCTAATGTGTTTCTGAACAGACACGTGTGTGTGTGTGTGTGTGTGTGTGTGTATGGATGGGTTAAATGCAGAGGTCAGATTTCATTGTACAGTTGTACAATGATCATAAAGCATGTCACTAACTCACTAACAAACCAATTCACATCCTTTTTCATTTAAAATAGTGCAGCCAGGTCTTAGTAAGATGTGGGAGCAAGATGTTTTAATATTTGCCGTGACTTAATAAGGTAAGAAATAGTTAGGTTATGTCCAGTTAGGTGGCCATGAAGACATGAAAGAGGTAGACAATTTGTGGTCATTACCTACTAAGGTTAAGGGTGGCTGGTAGGACACTGAGTCAGTCACAACTCATGAACAAGCATTACAATCCCGTTCCTATGCATTAGTAAGAGTGCCCTTGTGTACTGGACTTCCCTGAAAACAACATGAGATTTTGTGCACTGATGTTTGTACTGTGAGGACTCAGTTTTGGACTCCTCTGGATTTTGCATGGCCCTTACACATCACTGGCTGTGATCGCAGCACCCATACCTCCAGGAAGTATCCCAGCATCCTCTCTGTCACAGTTGGCACAGTAGGACCTGCGGGGTCTGACTAAAGCTGCTGTGTTCTCGCCTGGCTGACTTATATTACTGAAACAAAGACCACTCTCACTGACGGGAAAGTCACATGGTGCACAATACCCTCCTCTCCTTCTCTTGGGCTGCATGTGCTTTCCCACATCAAATGTGAAAGCTGTTAAAACTAATCTTACTTGTAGTTGAAGGATGTCCAGTCTCCAGTTGGTCAAACAGAACTGCATTCTGAGAGTTTATGTAACCATTTCCCAATTTGGATTTTACATGCAGCTGCTAGTGAAATGCAGTGACCAGTGGTGGTCCACTGGGCTCCATTTTAGGGCTTTTTTAATTAGAAAATAACATTTTAAATGTTAATTTATTATAAACTCTGTAAATCACTCAGTTGACCAAATTTCTGTACATAGAATCAGCAATGACTACTTAAAACACCCAAAAATAGTAAAGTGGCCATGGTAGAGGCATGTGGAGTTTTTTAGACGATGGAGGGAACTCCAAACTTTAAAAAGCACGAACTGAGATGAGGATATTGCTCTATTCCTGCTCCAGAGGTGGGTAATATTGATTTATTTTTGCTCTTTCAGATCATGTAAGGTTGAAATGTCTCCAAACATGGGTGACGGCTAACTGCATTGCCAAATGTGCTACAAAATTAAACGACTCCAGTTACAAATGAGTTTCTGTGGTAATTCAAATGTACATGTACATGAATGGGAAATTTCACACTCAATCTCAAATTCAGTTAAAGTGTTGAAAATACTAGCCCCACACACAAAGACACACAATATTCATTCATTCACCTTCACCTACCATCTCTTTCTGTTCAGGGTTGCAGTGTTTCTGGAGACTAGGAGCAAGGCTGAAAAACACAATCCACCACAGTCCAAAACTCAAATCTGTGGGCAATTTTACACAGGCAATCTACCTACCAACATGTGTTTGGACTGTGGGAAGAAACCAAACCAAACAGGAAACCCACTCTGACACAAGGGGAACTCCTTACAGGCAGTGAATCGAGTTAGGGATTGAACCCGGGATCCTTGGACTCTAAAGCTGACAACAACACATCTGTACACCATTTTAGATTCTACCTAGTACACTAGAAAGCATGCAGCCTTTTGATATTCAGTCTAATTTAACCAAAGATAGCTTATAAATTAAAATTACAAACATGAAATGAATAGTTACTTCAGCTCTGCTGCACTAAAATATTTTGAATTTAACACAAAAGTCCCAGAGCAATTTTTTTCATGACCAAAAAATGTTTAATATAAATAATTATTCTACCCTTTATTAATTATGGAGCTTAATTATACACTTTCTTATTCATCTGTTTTTCACTGTGGTTTTCAAATGAGGAACTGCACTGAAGGTTGCTTCAAGGTGAACACTCACCCACTTTAACATGAATGGGATTCGAACCCCACCATTTTGTAACTGCCTGCGGTCATACAGATGTCCACTCATTCCTGGAATATGGCACCCTGTCATATTGCTGATTGCACAACCTGAAGTTGCTAAGAATAATTAAACTTAGATCAGTGTCATTTATTAGCTGGATTACTCGTACTTGTGTTTTAGCCCATTTGCAGTGATACGAATAATCTGCTGCTAACATTTTACCACAGAGGTCACCCTCTGCTTTCTGCTAGAACATGTTGGCATTCATTGTTTAGGATAAAATTGTATAATTAGCTGCACTATATTAGTCTATAGCATTATCACCAGGTCAGTTCCTCTCCTGAGGGCCACACACACAGGCACTCTTCGTTCCCAGCTGTGATTCCAAGCGGCATTGATGTAACTTAGTAATAGCAAGAACCCTGTTCAATACACATAGTTTAGCTTAGCATGTTAGGATGACATTTTGCTAGTAGTTGTAATAGATCTTTGAAGAGATGTTGACATATCTTTGGATATAAAGGGGTGAATCCCATTTCTTTTATTTACACCTTTCCCTTCTTTTCAAGTGTTATCTTTTTTAATTCATTCACTCATTTTCTGTACCCGTTTATCCAATTCAGGGTCGCCGTGGGTCTGGAGACCACTCACACACTCACACCTATGGACACTTTTGAGTTACCAATCCACCTACCAATGTGTTTTTGGAGCAACCAGAGGAAACCCGCATGGACACAGGGAGAACACACCAAACTCCTCATAGACAGTCACCTGGAGCAGGTGTGACTGTGACACTATCTGCTGCGACACCGTGCCACCCAAGTGTTATCTTGCTCTTTGGAACTGAGTTACAAAGTGTAGTGACAATCTTTAAAGAGCCTGATAGGTCCCCAGAACACAAATAAAATGACACACCCTACACCTAAGCCAAATATTTTGGTAGGGACAAGGAATCAAATCAGATTCATCATAGAGTATGGTGAATTTTGAACTGTGAAGATTTTTAAAGATCACCAAGAAGACCAATCAACAGTGTAACCCACCTGTCAAAGATATCGTTCATACATATTTTCTTCTAAAATCAAAAGAATTAATGAGCACATCCAACTCTGCTACAGGTACAGCCTTGAATCCTCTGGGGAGGCTTTACACTAGATTTTAGAACATTGCTGTGAGAATTTTATTAGATTATACACATAAAAGCATTATTGAGTTTAGAAACAGTGGTAGAATTATTATTCCTGACTCACAAAATCCAGCTCATCCCAGAGTTAATGGATGGTGCTCCATCACTCCAGGGAACCCAACTCTGTTTCACAGCAGTCCAAAACTGAGCTGCTTTATAGCCCACTAGCCCACTCTTGGCATTGACAATGCAGACCTTTGGGATACTCAGTGCCAAGGGTGTGCTGGTGAGGATCCACTGTGCTGTGGAGCAACCAAATATACACAGTATTTTATAAGTTTGGTTGCAGTGTATTTTCATACTGGTTCTACACTATCAGTCATGATTTTGCCACACACACACACACACAAAAATATACACTCACTCTTTCACATGTACCCCCCCTCCCCACCCTCTCTTTCTATGGTTGTGGTGGGACACGATCATGTTCTCCATGCGTTGGATTGCCCCCCCTACATCTGTCACTTCTGCTGCCATTTCATTGGCTGTGCTGGAGCGCGGGGCTAAGAATAGCTCCCCAGAGTCCAGCCCCATGCGGCCCCCCGGGCATGAGTGTTCGTCTTGAAGGGCGCTAGCGTGAGTCCCACTCTTTCCCTCGTCCTCATACTATAGGCGTTATAAATAGATCACAGCCGTTATATAAGCTCCGGTGTGTTTGTGAATGAGACTGGGGGGATGGGTGGTGGTGGTGGTGATGGGGGTGTCTACATTCATACAGTAAGACAGAGTTTCTTCTCACATAATAGATCAACACATCACATAATGTCCATGTATGAGTGTGCTATTGCTGGATTGCTGTGCAGCGAAAACAGAAAAACATTAATGTGTTCTTCCAATCAGTACTATATTTATATACTGTAACTATATATAAATAGTACAGTATATGCATTTACTATATATAGTAACTGATTATATATATAAAGGTACTGCAATGGCATTCTCCTTTAAATTCATGTGAAGGCTGTCACAGAAGCCCTCTTCTACACACACTGCTGTTGCTAGGCAAAATCAACCATCAAGAGCTCCACACCAGCTACTTTACTGTAAGCAATACACCATGATTCAGTGCTCCCCCTGCAAAGCTCCATGGTAAATTCCTTGACGTTTAACACATTTCAGGCCCATAGATTTGATAGGAAAGAATCAGCGTCCTTCAAAAGAACCAAATATGACAGTGATGTACTATGTTAGTAATTTGGTGAGTCTGCTCTGTTTGGCTTGGTCTCTTAAAAGTCCTAACTGGTAAAGATTTTGGGAGATTATTTATGGACACCACATGCAGCACAGTGCAAAAGTCAGAGACCACACTTTCACTTGTACAGCTCCTCCCCTCAAGTAGGTGCTTCAGGAAAAGAGGGCTAGAACAAGCAGACAGTTTCTTATGCTATCACATTCTTTGTGCTACAAACACACAATTTTTATTGACCTAAAACTTCTGTCCATTTTTTTTTATTGTGTTATTCTACATAAATGTAGGGTCTCGTGGTCTGGCTTTACATCCCTTCATCTCCATTGACTAGCTGAGTTCCCCTTGTGTCCATGTGGGATTCCTGTGGGTGTTCCTGTTCCTTCCCACATGCTAAAATGTTGGTAGGTGGATTGAGTGTGTGACTGTATGAGTGAATGGGGGAGTGTGTGAAATAGTCCACAGTTGAAAGTGTATGAGTGAATGTATGAATGTGTGATGCCCTGTGTGTATCTTTCACTGTGTATGCATGTGCTTATGATTACAGGTGCAAGCATTTCTGTGTGTCTGTGTGAAGTGTGTGTGATAGTTATAGATTTTTTGTTGTGTTGGGATGTCTATATTACTCTATAGAGAAAAAATATAATGTGCACCATACTGTATGTATCATATTTCACATTTTACATTTATATGCCAAAATAGCACTACAAGAACAAAAACAATAAGACACACTTTTGCTAAAAATGTGTTGTTCTATGTGTTGTTCAATATTTCAGGCAAAGGAAATATCAATTGCTGATGTGAAATGTCAATTGCCCTCTTCAAGATCATGATATCTACCTGTCTGTGGGGTTTGACTCTTCTTGACATTCACGCTTCCTGCACTCTTGGTGATCCTATCAGTAATGGACCTTGGTTTTGTTATTATCCTGAATCTTAAAATCAGTGACCCACATCTCATAAACTATCAAGAAGGCAGCTCATTTACAGCCAGTGGCTATAAATATCAGCAACTCGTCACGGTGGTTGTAGGCGAGATCAGTAATCCTCTGTTTGTATGTTCTTTTTCTAAAACCCCAAACTAAGTTTAATGCAGTCCAGTTGTAATGCATCATAGTTTTCAATTTACAAATACAATCAAATGCCAGTGCATACACTATATATGCAAATGTTTGCGACAGCACTGTTAAATGATGTGCGATATTATAACATGTAGACCCTGCCACTAGCTAAAAAACACTACAGTATGGCAGCTGCATGTCCTACCTTCAGCACAAACAGCTAATTTGTGGTAGAAGTCTCCAAGGGAAATGACCCCTGTGTAAAAGCCTGAAGAAACATATATGTGTGGTATATAAGCAAAAGGCAAAATATTTTATGCCTTTTTTTCAGCTTGAACAAGTGATCTGACCACATTTGGGCACACTTGATTTACATTATGAAGTATTTATTAACCTTGGTAAAAATAGGTATTGGATGATAACCTCAAGTAATAGTGGACTACCACAAGAAGAAATTTGGAAAGATTTAAAACTAAATATTCACTTATAGTTAATCACTGTTTGTTGTAATCATTGTTTTGGTTGTTTAATTCTATTAATGGGTGGGTGGGTTCTTACTGTTCAGATCTCATTTTCTCAGTTGACTAAAATGTTTGCACAGTATGGTATATATTTCAAAATGGTAGATTCCATCTACCAGTTTGAAGATTATAGGTCTCTCACCATTCAGAGACACAGTGCCTGAGGTACACTGCCAACTGAACAGACTTGCTAATAAAGACATTGTTACTATAATTAGGTCCTTTTGGTACTCCAATGGCTGATGTAGATATCAGAAGAAAGAACACTGCCAATAGCACACTCTGGAGCAGCCACAAGCCACTGAAAGTTCACCAGTGCCCCTGCCAAATCCCTCCAACACTGGGTTGTGGAGCAGTGGGTCTGTGTTCTCTGGAGTGCTTAAGCCTTCCCAGAAGAGTAGGAGTTGCAGGAACACCGTATTGAAACCTTTGATTTCAGACTAACCTTAGATGAGAAACTTTTGTATTTATGACTTGAACTTACAGGAAACATCTAAGTTTGCAGGCAATCGCAGCACTCTCTGGTTGTTCACATTCTGAAGCTAAGTGTCTTTTAAGGTGAAATGGCATGTTTGAGTGGAAAAATCGACCAGCGTTTGTATGTGGATGAAGTTTAAATATTAACTGTTTGAATTACCACAGAAACTCATTTGTAACTGGAGTTGTTTAGTTTTGTAGCACTTTCAGTAGCGCACTTAGCCTTCTCCTGAATATGGTGACAGTTTCACCTTAAAGTGATCCGAAACAGCAAAAGTAAGTCAATATTACCCACCTATGGAGCAGTCATGAGCAATATCCTCATTTTGGTTCATGCTAGACGAGTCAGATAACAATATGCATTTGCTCAGTGATCTGTACATATTTGTATGAAGTAGCATCGCAATGACTCAGAAGGAGAATGAAAATCATGAGCAATAAGTGTCAGTCCATCCACAGTCATTTGCAGTTTGTCTTTGCCATATTTTTCTGCCTCAAAACATGAGCCACCACCCTTAGATCAGGAGACTGGCCCCTACCTGGGTTCCAGTTTGACCCTGGATTAAAATATTACAGGTTAAATCTCTTTCTAAGGTTGTAAGTAAATAATTTTTCTTGCACTCTTCTTTTGGTATTAACTTCTTTGTATGTTACTTTATATTATTCTAACCTTTGATACCACCCCCTTTTTGTATTCTTTTCCTTACCCCCCTGTCATTATCGACTTTAGTTGCAGAGGACCCTCTGATTCTCTCCTCCTCATTTGTTTTGAAATAACCCTTTATGACCCCTTGAAATGTATGATGTCCTTTGATGATAACAAGACCACACCAACATCTGGTTCTTGCCTGACCACCTGTGGTGAGCAAAGGACAAATGACTTTTAAACCTCAGTAGCTAAGGTTCTTACCTAGAACTGGGACTGGAAACTTGTTTAGGAAGAGACCTGTGCGCACCAAATAAACTTCATTTCATCTCTACTTTTCAAGTCTCCTCTCCTATTTTCAAAAACAACTTGCCAGCAGAAAACAACAACTTCCAGCGAAGGAAGCAGGAACAAAAGAACAAATTTAAAAGGCAACAGTATATATTGACGTGTTCCTGGGTGTAATCTGAATGTGTTAAATGAGCAGATTGCTTTACTGGGCATGACTGAGTAATTTCACTCACTGTGTGTTCAAAAATACCCATCTTCATACTTAGCAACTAAAGATGTATCATTATTAGCTGTGGCTGCATATATTTTTAATGTGATTTATTAAAAGCTCATAGAACAAACACCAGAGTCTGTCTTACTGAGAACTGACATGATTGGTAACTCAAGAAATGCAACTTAATGGAAGGCATTGAGTGCATACAGTGAATCTACGTGTGCTTAAATCATAGTAAAAACAGGGTCTAAGTGGTTCTTGACGTAAATATACACCCTAAGGTTAGTGCCGTTATTTGCAGAAATTTAGCCAAACATAGCTAAGAACTACCAAAACACTGGCATGCTCTGGAGTAGCTGCCCATGAGCCTTAAGTCACCATGTTGAATGCCAAGCAGCAGCTTCTCATGATTTGGGCTATGGAGGGACTTTGAGAAGTACTCTGTATTTCTCATCTTATCACCCTTCCACTTTGTAGGCACTCCAGGGGAATGGTCAACGACCTTAAAAAAAATACAGAGGTGGCAATAAAATGATTCAGAAATATCTCACCACATTGTGCTCTACTGAGCTAAAGGTTGCTAATGCACTGCAGCCTGCCAAGAAATCACAGATGATCTGCCTTTGCTAACACTCTACTGAAGTGACTGGCTGCGACACAAACTGAGGAATTTACATAGCAAACCAAAACACAGGACCCTCTAAACACTAGGCACTAATACCTCACGATTCACATAGTGAGAATGATGTCAGAAGCAAATGTGGTAGAGCTGCCTGCAAAAACACACATTAGTGTGAAATGATTCATTATCATGTGACTGTAATTAAGCTGTGCATATTTACCATAGTGGACTATTAATGTTACCTAAGGCTTGAGATAAAGGTTTCTAGTTTATTTAGAGGAAGAGTTTACTGCATATGAGTAAACACTGTGCTATCAAATATAACCAACAATATTATACGGTCAAAAGTATGACAGGTAGTCAAAATATACTGTATATCCAAAATTTGGGGATGACATTTTGGAACAATGCCAGAACTGCATTCAACCAGTAACACCATCATAACTGATGTTAGGTGATTAGTTCTGGATCAGAAACACCACTCTAACTCATCTCACAGATGTCTAAAGGGGTTGCTCCATCAGCTCCACCTTAAGTTCATAGGTCTGGGGCATGGCTGGAAGACAAGTACCGAATACACACAGGACAAAAACTTACCATGAAAGTACCTAACGACACTAAAGATTTCACTGTCTGTTTGCAATCAGATTCTCACAGCAGTGTTCCAACATGTAGTGAAAAGTCTTTGTAGAAAAGAAGGTGTATTTCTGCAGCAAAAAAAGAACAAGCTTTTTTGAGTTTAGAAGAAATTCTGTAGTGTTAATGTTAGAAGAGAAGGCAACAACAGACTAAGATTCTAAGCATTTCTATTGGTTCGGCTGTTGTGAAATTGTTACACCATGTTAGATCAATGGAGTTAAAGAAAATATAAATCAGACAAAATGGAGGACATACGGAGATATGTGGGTTTATTTAATTTAATGGGTTCTGAGTGTTTTCTGTCATAATCTCCTACATGTCCTTGTCGTACAGAAACATGCATTAATAATAATGGTGTATAGAAGATACAGCTGCTGCCAGTGAGAGGTGCAGCAGTGCTCCGTATTCTGCATTCAGAGCACTGCTGTGTGCTTTTCTCTCTTTCCCTCCCTCTCTATCGCTCTCTACCTCCCTCCTCCTCTTCTCCCTCTCTCTTTTAGTGGCTGGTAACTCCTGGTTGCCATGGAGAAATGTGTTGAACATGCTGAATGTTTGAACGTTCTCGGGCTCTCCTGCTGACTGGAAGATGTCCCCACGTTTCAGAGCATGCACTCACGCATTCACAATCACACACACGCGCACACACATACACTACTGTCCAAACTTACACACACACACACACACACAAACCCAGCAAATCAATATAGAGGTGTAACACACACACACACACACCACTGTCCAAACCTACACAAACACACACACACAACCCCAGCAAATCAGTGCAGAGGTCTAACACACACTGTCCAAACCTACAACTCCTGCAAATCAATACAGAGTTGTAACACACACATGTGTCCAAACCTCCACACACACACTCAACCCCCACAAATCAATACAAAGGTGTAACACACACACACACACACACACACACACACACATACACCATTGTCCAAACTGCACACACATCTCCAACAATATAAAACAGAGTTGTAACACACACACACACACACACACACACACACACAGCTCCAGCAAATCTCTTCAGAAGTCCCATAGTGTTCAGCCATTAAAACATTACATTAGTGAGGTCAGTTACTGATGATTGTGTTAGCTCTGGATGCCACTCATACTCAGCTCAAGAGTATTGGAGTTCCAATTCTACATCAACTGCTGTTCCACTGTTCCACAGCTCAGTGAGGGCTTTATATACTTCCGTAGCTGACTCACTGAACATGGTGAATTTTGGGTTCAATATAGCTGCACCATAGCATACAGCTCTAATAGTCAGTGCACTGTGCTGAAGGTGTATATCTCTCATTTATACTGGTAAATGAAATCCATATGTATATAGTATACTCCTTTTTTATACTTGTCAAGAGTTACATTACATTACATTAACATTTCCTTGTTACTACACTCTGTCCACTTAATCAGCTCCACTTACTGAAGATGCACTTTGTTGTTCTACAATTATAGACTGTAATCCATCTGTTGCATATGTTATTAGCCACCTTTCACCCTGTGGTTCAATGATCAGGTCCTCCACATGGCAGGTAGGATTTGGGTTGTGGATAATATTCAGTGCTGTAGAGACACTGACATCAGGGTTTTAAGGGTTCTATTACAGAAGAAGGGTAAAAGCAATAGTTTAGGGGGGGGGGGTGAAACATTTTTATACCTATAATGTTAAATATTACAATAACTATACAATATCCATGCCTGGAAGAATCTTGAAATATGATATTAAACACCCCTAGACTGGACCCTACACCTCTCCTCTACCTGCCTCATGCATATAAATGGTCCAAACCAGGGAAGGCATTACGTGTAAAAAGCGATCTAGCCTTTTAAAAAAAACTTTATTTCCTTCAGTATATCACTCACATGAAGATGATTGTTCAATTTTACTGGTCCACCTTAAATGCTGTAGTGGCGACACACAGGTTTCAGGCTGAAGACCTTTTTTTATCCACTTTGAATGGAACATCGTTAGCTTTTAAGGTGGAACAGAAGATTCAAATAAAAAGCCAGGTTTATTTTTTATGTGGACTGTTTGTATTTTATGTATATCACTCATTAAGAACTTAACACCTACTACAAGCTCAATGTAATGTATGCATAATTTTAAGGTGGAAGGGAAAATTTGAACAAGAACCTAAACACTTAATAAATTAATGGCTGTAGTAGTGATGTATTAGTCACTGCTGTGAGTAGTTCTACAGTAAACACAAATATTACTGCAGTACAACAACACATTGATGTAAAAACCTGAAGTACATGGCAGAGGCACATTGGGTAAAATGCTTTTTTTTTTTTTATACTTGTTTCACTTAACGTGATTCACTAAACCAGAGTTTACTTTGGAGACTAACAATAACCAACCATCTATATAAAGGCATTCCACCACTCTCCCCTTACCATTTCACATTGTAGACGCTGTACTGGTCCCAGTATCAATGGATGAGATAGGACAAAAGCCTAAGCTACCGTGACTTTCAGTGACATTATTCCAATTTATTCAGAATTAATTAACACATGGTTCCTGTGGAAGACATTGTGAATAATATGACTTTCATTTCCAGGGCAAGAAAACTGCTGACAGATTTTGATAATTGGGTGGCCTATGCCTTTAATGTTAGCCAGGTACAGGCCTAAATTTTGTATGGTCAGTAGCATTGTGTGACTTTGCTCTATAATTTTTTGTTGGTGACCCCTGACTACAAAGGTTGTTGAGTGGTATATGACACATTAGCTGTTGTAAATGATTTATCATTAATGCAGACAGTACAGTAAACAAGCAAGACTCTGTAAGGATTGTAAGAAGTATGCACCTGCGCTGTACTGGTTTCCCACTTTGACCTGAAAAAACAGTTTACCCCTCAATTGTCATTGTATAATTTGGACCATGACTGACGTGGTGGTGTGTTACTGTGTGTGTTGCACTGGTACAAGTGGATCAGACATTATACAGCATTACTGCACGTGTTTGTAAACAAACAGATTTCAAGTGGTCAGTGGAGCTGAGAGAATGGAAAATAAGTGTAGAAACTGATGTATTTTGTGACTGATGTATATACAACATTGCTGTAAGCATTAGCTGATTAGAAGCTCAAACACACTATGTATGAAAATGAAAACCAAGTTTTTTTGAGTAGTGTTTAACCAGTTTTAACAAGTGAAATCTGCAATGCATCTCAAAATGTCTACCTCATATGTAAGTTTATTTTACCCCTTAATAACTGCAAAAATACTGTTGCTGTGTTCTCCCTGTATCTGCATGGGTTTCCTCCTACAGTCCAAAATCACATGTTGGTAGGTGGATTGGCGACTCAAAAGTGTCCATAGGTGTGAATTTGTGTCGCCCTGTGAAGGACTGGTGCCCCCTCCAGGCTGTGTTCCCGCCTTGTGCCCAGTGATTCCAGGTCGGCTCCGGACTCACGGCGACCCTGAACTAGATAAGCGGTTACAGACAATGAATGAATTACTGAATCATAACATGAAAAAATTATGAATATCTGGAGTGAACTTTTAGCAGAATACCTAAAAATGGTTTCACATCCCTGAACTGGATAAGCGGTTAAAGACAATGAATGAATGAAAGTGCACAATGACTAGTATATTTTAAGCTTTTCCCGAAGTGTACTTTTACTGCAAAAAATTGTTACAGTGCAGATTTTACCTACAAATCACCCAATGTTTTTGATGATTGAATTATTTTATGTAAATCTTATACAATTTGTTTACATTATATCTACCAACCTCCTGCCCCAAAGAAATGTAAAATGATAAATAAATAAAATAAAAATCACATGACCATTGTTCTGAGATATGTACTGTGTTTAAGGGTTTCCATGTGTCTGTAATCCGGGCAAATAATAACATCTACATAGCATGTAGTATGTAGTATGTAACACACCAATGACATCAGTTGTCCTTACTATGCTGCACCTGAAACCTTGATGCGAGGCTAGGAGAGCGCCTACAGGTCCTTCTTCAAAAGAATCCTGACACAGTGTTACCACGCACAATGTGACATCTTAACTGCTTTTACTGACATGCAGTATTTCCCTTTTCTCTCCACAACCCCATGTGCTTTCACTGAATATGCCACTGCTCTGTAAACCTGCACACACAGCATCTGCAGTAAAAGGCCAGTTCAGCTGTGCAGAGGTCCACCTGACGGTTGCTAAGCTACTAAAACACATCAGCTCTGCTGCAATCACAACTAAATGTTGACGTCTAAAGAGCTATAGATCAGAGTAGGCTGTGTAATCTATGTGTAATTTGGTGAGCCTTTGAGATCCAGTGGTTTAACTTAAAATTGCTTTCACAACAACAAAAAAGCACTCACTAATTACACTTTAGGGAAAGGCTTCTTTTGAACTCACAGTCACAGCCCACAAGCACAAAGAATCCAAGGAAAACAGACCAGTGAACTTAGAAAAATACAGGAATTGCTGGCATTCCAATTCGGACTGCTATTCACTGTATTCTCCATCAGTTCCCATTAGCATACTGCTTTTGTGTATAGCCTGGTGTTTATTGAGGCCTCCCACAGCAGTGCACTGAGTGGTGCATGCTGCAAAATAATATGAATCATATATTGATTTCTATACAGTGTGCTGGAGAAGGAGGCAGACATTTCAGTGCAACACAATGTCTTGTTAGAAGCCGTTTCTCTGCAATCCATTAAACGACCAAAGATTGGTCGACGCCTGATAAATCAGTAAATCATAAATTAATTCACTCACTTTCCTTAACCACATCATTTTCACCATCCTCTACTCGTCTGGGAAATCTATACACTACATTTTTAGAACATATCTGTGAGGGTTTGAAAGTGTTCCGAGAATAATCCTGATTTATTATTTTCATTTCATTAATTCATCTTCTGGAACTGTTCCTGATTAGGGTCATGGTGGGTCCAGAGCCTTTCTGAAATCAATGGGTGCAGGCAGAAACACACCTGGACAGGGTGCCAATCCATAAGAAGGCATCACACACTGACCCATTGACTCACGCAGTCACACCTGTGAACAATTTGGATGATGCTCCATCCCTACTGAGAATACAGTTTAACTTTTTAAATCTTTATAAATCTTGAGCCAGGCGGCGCAGCAGGTAGTGTCGCAGTCACACAGCTCCAGGGACCTGGAGGTTGTGGGTTCGATTCCCGCTCCGGGTGACTGTCTGTGAGGAGTTGGTGTGTTCTCCCTGTGTCCGCGTGGGTTTCCTCCGGGTGCTCCGGTTTCCTCCCACAGTCCAAAAACACACGTTGGTAGGTGGACTGGTGACTCAAAAGTGTCCGTAGGTGTGAGTGAATGTGTGTGTGTGTGTGTTGCTCTGTGAAGGACTGGCGCCCCCTCCAGGGTGTATTCCTGCCTTGCCCAATGATTCCAGGTAAGATCTGGACCCACCTCGACCCTAAACTGAATGAATGACTGAATGAATGAATGAATGAAATCTTGAGCCGACACTTGACTTTCAGCATTGTGAAAGCTCATGTGCAACTCTAGAACATCTAAAGTAATTAATTAATCAAAGTGTACATTCAGAATTGAATATCTGTGCCCACAGTGAGAGCACCATAAAGCAGATGAATCCACTCATTATGAAGGATGTTTAAAAACTTCTGGACAAACAGTGTACGTTCGCCATCGCCCATCTCTCCTGGCCAAAAGTTGCCCAGTATGGTCTTTAGAGGACATGCAGATGAAGCTCATGCTTATAGCTGGTGCTGTCCAAGGTGCTGAATTCCAAATCATCAGAATTGACCTTGAAGTTGCACTGACCTCTTGTAAGTGGCTACTGAACTACCTCATTGAGTATATTTTTTAAATAATCCACAGAGACCTTATATTTCAGAAGAAAACATGCATTCTATTTTACAGGTGTGGTTCGGCCAAGGTGGTAGGCTACCTTTCAATCTGTTCTTCCATGGTCAGGACCCCTACACGAACACAACATGGAAGTTACTGTCCCCACTATCATTGCTGGACTGAGAATAGTCCATCTACCACAACAGCTTCTGTGACCATTGATAATGACTAGAGGACGGCAAACAGAAACTGTGCAGAAACAGATCAGCTATTAGATCAAGAAAGTGGGTGTGTCTAAATGAACGGCTGGTGATTGGGCACAGTGTGTTAGTATGCGTTAGATTTGGTATGAGTGGATCAGACACAGCAGTGCTGCTGGAGTTTTCAAACATAGTACCCATCCCCTGACTATTGAGGGACAATGTAAATGAAAGCTTACAATATGCAGAGAAACTACTGTAGTCTACATCTACAATACGAGCTGATAAAATGGACAATGAGTGAAGATACAAGGTAATTTATATTTTTTGGGTGGTCAGTGTTTATGGACTGTATATTTTGCAGGCATTATGGACCGCGCTGTTCCGACTGAGGGGTCGGTAATACTGTCTGTGTCTCAGGGGACAGTCATGTACCTATCTGTAACCCTGACAGTGCTCACCCGCTGGGACTCTGTCTTCATACTGATCATTACATCGTGCTTAAAACGCAGGAGGGTAGAAGCGCAGCATCAGTCCATGCTTTTATATGAGGTGCTCGTGGAGGCGCGAACTGGTACAGATCAGTGCGTCTGCATTGCGCCGAAACCACTAAACCAAACACTGTCTCTCTCTCTCTCTCTCTCTCTCTCTGTCTCACGTTCTCTTGCTCTAATTTACCCTTTCTTTCGCTTCCTCCTCAACTTCACTTTGTCTGTTTCGTCCCTTTTCCTTCTCGTTCGATCCCTACTCTCTGTCTCTCTCTCTGTCTCTCTCTTTCTCTCTCTCTCTCTCTCTCTCTCTCTCTCTCACACACACACACACACACACACACACACACACACACACACACACATACACACAAACAAACACACGCTGTGCCTTACTTTCTCTTTCCCTCTTGTATTTATGCATGCTCTCTCTCTCTCTCTCTCTCTCTCTCTCTCTCTCTCCTCTCTCTCTCTCTCTCTCTCTCTCTCTCTCTCTCGTGTGAAAACCTGCAGTGTGTTTCACACGATTCCGGAGCTGGAGCTCGCTCGCGCTGCGCTGGTTCCTCCCACGCGTTTCGCGTCTCGGCGCGTCCGCGCTTTTCTGGACTTCACCCAAAACCAGAACACGGAGGGCTTCCTTCCTTTCCCTTTCTGATCCCCAATTCTGCTGATGCGGCAACACGGCCGCTAATGTACCCCACCCCTCCTTCCCTCCCTCCCTCCCTCCCTCTCTCTCTCTCTCTCTCTCTCTTTCTCCTCGGCTGTGCGTTGCTGTCTGGGCAGCGGCAGAAGCGCGTTACGCGGGGAGCGCGGCAAGGCGCAGAAAAACAAGCGCGGATTTGTCGCTGGTGCTGGTCACTTCTGTTCTCACGCTCGCTCGGGATCCGTGTCCGTTCAGTGGGATGCGGGATGGTCAGCAGACCGCGCTGTGGAGATTTGTGCGCAGGACCGCTCAGGAACAGGATGGATTTTTAGCGAAGGAGACACATTACCCACATTCTGCCCGCATCTGAAGAAGGAGAGAAGCTGAGAGAAGCTCGTAACGCACTGAAGCCAAAGTTGGGGGCACGCAGCAGCGAGACCCCCAACACACTGCCATCAACGGACTGCAGTAGGTAGGCGCTAGAACACATAAGCGTGTCTGTAATTACTGTTTATGACCTTAGTTCATGGACCATATTTGTAGGAGTGGGCAGTATGAGCAGATTTGATCTTCTAAGAGCCTTGAAGAACATCGTCCGTGCTTAATGCACAACTACCAGCTTCTTTAAACGATCTCATGATCTGATGATATTCACACACACCGCCAAAACACACTAGAACAGTGCCACAATCAATCACTGGCCTGATCTGTATAGAACATTTCAACCAATCAGAAATTAGGCAAATATGATAATGATACAACCTGATCCTCCTGACCACATCTTCTAAGGTAGAATGATACATGATCTTTGAGCACATCCAGGGATAAGAAATCTATGTATTTGAGACATTTGAACCACTAAATTAGAGGTTGCCATATATTACCATTATGGTGATTATGATGAAAATTATAAACCTGCTCTCAGAATGTACCATAGTAGACCCCATCAGAAGAATACCACCTGAAGGATGTTTCCTTATGAAAGGGGCCTAATTAGTCATTTTTAAATATGAAAAAAATCACCATTCTCGATTTTTGATTCTCACACTAGTGTTCTGGTCATGTATTGTGATATTTTATGCATGCCATATCGCCCACCCCTACACTAAGCTTCCTAAGCTGTGACAGTTCCAGTAAAATGTTGGATTAGTACCTGCAGTGTTCACTTTTGCTGAACTCCTATGTCTGCTGTGATAAGCGAATGCGGATTTTGCAGTCGAATGTGGGCAGCAGCCTGATACTTGAACGCTGGTGCATAACGACTGCGCACCGAGAGAGAGTAGTGTGTGTGTGTGTGTGTGTGTGTGTAGGACTTGAGAAGCTCCTCATCTGCTGCATGTTTTCTTCTTCCTCATGCAGACTAAACCAGAAAAAGCAGGAATTTGTGCTGTTGCCTTCATGTCCATGTCTGGACAAATGTATTTCATTGCTTTTTCACTCCTTCTATATCCAATCAATCACCTTCTTCTCTCCCTCTCTTGTCTCTTTCTCTTCAAATGAGTGGTGACCTCCTGGAGATGATGCAGCACTCGGCTGGAGACTGGAGCTATGGACTGGTGGAAGGCTAGAGAGCGAGGAATCGGTGCAAGAAGCTCAAGCTTAAGCCACAGAGAGAGGAGCAAGGAGAGAAGCTGCATGAACGTGCGCCCGACCTCAGGATCTCCTGCAGCACTGCTGCTCTGAGCTCCACCATGACTGTGGTAGCAGGAGACCACATGGACGAGAGCTCGGCTCTTGCGGGTCACCCACAGGAGTCATACGGTGCAGAGCATGAGGAGCATGAGTGCTGCGAACGTGTTGTCATCAACATCTCGGGCTTGCGCTTTGAGACCCAGCTCAAGACGCTTGCGCAATTCCCAGACACACTGCTGGGCAATCCCAAGAAAAGGATGCGCTACTTTGACCCGCTGAGGAACGAGTATTTCTTCGACAGGAATCGCCCGAGCTTTGATGCCATCCTCTACTACTACCAATCTGGAGGAAGGCTGCGCAGACCCGTCAATGTACCCTTGGATATGTTCTCGGAGGAAATTAAGTTTTATGAGCTTGGTGTAGAGGCCATGGAGAAGTTCAGGGAAGATGAAGGATTCATCCGCGAGGAAGAGCGCCCACTACCAGACAATGAGTTCCAGAGGCAAATCTGGCTCCTGTTTGAGCATCCTGAGAGCTCTGGTCCGGCACGTGGCATTGCCATAGTGTCCGTTATGGTCATACTAATATCCATTGTCATATTTTGCTTGGAGACATTACCAGAGCTTAAGGAGGACCCACAGGGACGGCTACAGACTGTAGGGAACAGCACATTCTTTTACAAACCAAATGTACTCACGGATCCCTTCTTCATCGTGGAGACCCTCTGTATCATCTGGTTCTCCTTTGAGTTGATTGTGAGGTTCTTCGCTTGCCCGAGCAAGGCAGCTTATTTCAAAAACATGATGAACACAATTGACGTGGTGGCCATCATCCCGTACTTCATCACGCTTGGCACTGAGTTGGCAGAGGATCCCGAAGATGGAAGGGAAGTGAAGGGAGGGGGAGAGCAGGCCACATCTCTGGCCATCCTCAGGGTCATCCGTCTGGTCCGGGTGTTCAGGATCTTCAAGCTTTCAAGACACTCAAAAGGGCTGCAGATTTTGGGCCAGACCCTGAAGGCGAGTATGCGTGAGCTGGGCTTGCTTATCTTTTTCCTCTTCATTGGGGTCATCTTATTCTCCAGTGCCGTCTATTTTGCAGAAGCTGAGGAGAAGGAGTCCTTCTTCACAAGCATCCCAGATGCCTTCTGGTGGGCTGTGGTTTCCATGACCACTGTAGGTTATGGGGACATGTACCCTGTGACCATTGGGGGCAAAATTGTGGGTTCCCTGTGCGCCATTGCTGGTGTGCTGACCATTGCGCTCCCAGTGCCTGTGATTGTGTCCAACTTCAACTACTTTTACCACAGAGAGACTGAAGGAGAGGAGCAAGCCCAGCTCCTCAATGTGAGTAATCCTAACATTGCCACAGACTCCAGCTCTAGTCGACGCAGTTCGTCTATCGTGAGCAAGTCGGAGTATGTGGAGATAGATGAGGACATGAATAACAGCATTGACAACTTTAGAGAGGCAAACCTAAGGACTGGGAACTGCACCGTCCTGAACCAGAACTGTGTGAACAAGGGAAAGCTTCTAACAGATGTGTAAAGGCTTCAGTTTCATCTTGGTGAAGCCTCTCAGCTCTACTCAGTGTGTTAACAATACCAGAATGCGTTATTGCATTGCATTTGCTTTACCCTATATTTGCAACAAGGGATTGTTTCTACTGCAGTTTGACTTCAAATAGATTGTCTGTGGGTAAAGAAATGAGAGACTCTATGAGTACCTGCCTTCATACAAATAATTACGCATGGATTTCTAAAAATAAAACTCATTGCGCACAGCATCCAGGACCATGCATCAGACCTTCTAAAGCATCTGCAGATAAGTTACAGTATTCTGCTATGGGGGCTATGGGTTGTTACAACTTGACCTCTGCTGAGCAAGAAATAGATGCACCTTATCATACCAGGAAATGCATGGTGTTCCAGGCCTCACTCTGAGGAGTCACACTGGACAGACGGCACTTTTCTGGAAGACATCTGCAATGCTGCTATTTCTCCCGCAGATGCTAGGACTATTGCCCCACAAGATCCAACTCCATGTGAGACAGCACATGGCTTTTTTGGGAGTTTCTAAGCATGTTCAATTATTCTTTGTTTTTTTGTTTTTTTTTATATATTGGCATGCACAAACATTACCTCATTCATTTCTGTTTTGCTTTGGTTTATGTTTATTTTCCATTTCTTTACGCCCTCAGATTTGTATCTTATTTGGTTTCACCAAAAGTGCAATGGTTATTATTTATTGTTCCTGATATTAGATTATTTAAAAAAAAAACATTTATGAGCTGAATGTTTAATCTTATGGTCGGAACAGTTCATTTATGGAGACCGTGGCATGTCGACTATGAAGAATTGAGGCCTACTCAACTCAGGTACTGTGTATCCTGCTATAACTAATGCATGACATCAGTATTAGCAAAAATGAGATTGGTATATTTGTAGATTAATGAAGGGATATGTCATAAAATATACTTGCGACAATATGCTAAAATAGCTTAGATGTTTTGAAAGACAAATATAACTGCACTCCGAAACAGTATTATCTCTGAAGTTGACAGGGCATGGAGGTGACCACCCACAGGATATAGGGACACTTATGAAAGAAGTTGTAAGTTATGCACCCAACATTTAAAGGTACACTAATTAAGTTTTCCCCCCAGAATTCCTTGATGTCTGCCATTGTCAATGATAATGCAAAGCTATGATTTCATACCTGTGCTGGTTAAATATTGCATATGTTTTTTGTTTGTTTGTTTGTTTGTTTGTTTTGCTTTGGTGCACATAGCATTTGTATGAAAATAAGTATAAACCCATTCACACTCCATCAAGACCTGAATTAGCAATGCACATCTGATAAAAGACGACATTCTCATTTAGTTTTTCAATTTACAGAATATTTATATCTCTGTACGATCAAAGTGTAAAACTATGAGGAAAATATTACTTAGTGTATCTTTAATCTTTCAACAGTGACATTTTTGAAGAATCATACTCTGTATTTGTTGCATATAGTGCCTTTACCCCTCAAACTGACAGAACTGTTAAAAGTGCCTCCATGTACAATAGTAACAGTTTTACTGTGCAGCTCCTTTTAACCTAGTCTATGATGCATAGTCAAGAACCCATTCGAGTATCATTCGGACTCCTGTAGATGATAATAAACAGGAAAACTGCACACAAAAACAGTGTGGGGCATTCATGAAATATTCTAAAATGGATGACATAGTGATTGAAAAATAGGCACAAAAGGAAAAGCAAAAGTAAATTCTCAGCTTTCTCAGATCCACTGTGGGACTGTATTGAAGAATATTTCAGGATATGCCCCTTGGAACCCCTGTAAATAAACCTCAGTAAATGACTCCATCTCAGAAACAGAAAAGGAAATGGTCACCTTTGTACAGAGAAGAATTAGAAAATATCTATTTTTCATCTCTATCGCTATCCATTCAGCTTTGGCTTCTTTCGCGTCATACCATAATGAGCCTTTTTATGTGTTCGTCTACCTCAGTGTGGTCATGTATGGAGTGTTTGTGAAAACCCAGAGGCTTAATATTCAGCTAGGCATGCTCCTAAGCTCATGAACCACAATTTGTTGCATAATTAATTAATTAAGAAAAGTGCTATGACTATAGGAGTCAATGCCCAGTATTAACTGCCAGTTTGTTCTGAAGACTAGACCTAAACCTGACATAAAAGAGATCAGACAATAAAATAGAAGAGTCAGTATATGGTATAAGGATAATACAAAATAAAAGTCAAAAGCATTGGTATTATTTGTGAACAGTACAAACAGAAGGACATATCTATACAGTGAACACTGCCAGGAATATGACCAAACCCCAGAGTTTGTTAATCCACAACAATAAACCATGGGAATCTACAGGGAACCCTTTAAACCTCCTATACCCACAGTGGTGCAGTACACTGCTTTTCAAGAGCAGCCTAAACTCAAGTGTTGTTTCAGTGATACCATAGCTGAGGCAGAAGTGAAAGTAGCTTGGTAACAATTCATTATAAACAGCAATGTAATCATTATTTTCATTGGGTGATTACTGTTTATTTATATATATATATATATATATATATATATATATATATATATATATATGTAATGGAATAATAACTATTTCAAATTTAATTATATACAATCAAAAGTTATCAAGGAGAAAATCTGGTATCTCCATTTCTAAATGTTCCACTTTTTCTAACACCTTTTTTTCCAAAGTTAAAGATGGACAGTAAAATTTATCCAAATTTATTATAAATAAAAACATATTACATTATCATACATTAAAAGATAAGCATACATTTGTTTTGGAAGCTTGGGGTCAATTAATTATTATTGTTATTTAATTAATTAATACGTTTATTTATTTATTTTATTTTCTTTACTTAATTCCCGTAACTCAGTAAATTATATGACTTGAAATGTTACAGTTACTTCATTGCTGCTTAGCAACTGTCTAAATTTTAAGTAATTATTATTGTGGCGACAAACAAAAAATTAGTGACAATTTCACTTCAAGTTCTGACTATATATCTATCTGAACATGTATATATTTATATATACGTCTAACTAACAAAGCTTAATCCTAGGCATTAAAAGGTCAGAAATGGCAGTATTTTCCTCAGCAGGAAAAAATAACCTTCTCTCACAACAGTTTACAGCACTGTTTCTGTAATCCCTCTTTGAGTACATAACATAAAGTTTGTTTGGATTTACTGAAACAGTTACGTTTATGACACAAGGTAAATGGCTAATAACTCAAATGGTTTGGCTTATTAGGTACATTAATATAATGTGAACTATCATTAAAAATCTATGAAATAATAGTTACACTGCTGTTTATAGAGTCTTGTTGTCATAAAATATTCACATTTTTCAAAGTGATGGCTGTAATGGAACTTATACATACATCCAGCATCGACAGAAATCTATTTTAACATTATTATTCTCATTTTGACAGCTATCATTATCACTATCATTAAAATGAGAATGTGAGAGGTGTGGCCAATCCCAGAGCAGGACAGGTACTGGTGTAAAATATAAACATATACGTATACTATATACACTAAAAAAGTGTTCTACATATTAATTACTAAAATGTAACTAAGAAAATGTAGATAACTGTCTTTACCAATGTGTTTTGGTAGGAATAATGTTCCCAGTTAGAAAATATTCAGCACAATGCAGATCTTCAAATTCATCATAGTATTGCCTGAGTACATGTAACTAAGTGACCACCTTTGGACATACTGGACCTCAGTTCTGTTCATGAATGTGTTCTTGTTATTACAACAAAAACAACATTTTGGAACAGTCCTAGTTGAACATTTCTAGAAAAAGAGCTTTGTTGGATGGTGGGTATAAAAAGTTTATATATGGTTGAATGAAATGATTAAATATGATTAAATAAAAATGAAAGGTAATAATAATAATGATGATTATGATGATGAAGAAAATAAAAATGTGTTTGTTGGGATATTTAGGATGCATCCAGGTCAGATATGTACCATTTACTAAATATTTCCATTTCAGAGTAAAACCATTTACTTAATACTAGGTCAAATTCGGATCTAGATTTTTTATAAATCATGGCAGACAGGCCAGGGGACCAAAAATAAATCTTTCTCCCTTTACATTTTGCTAGACCTAACTATATAAATGTATTTTAGTTGGACAGTTATAATGGCAGAAAATATTCCACATTAATAATCTGATTTACAGAAATCGTTTTTCTCTGTGTTTATTGCATTAAAATATGAAACCAGTAAAAAACAATATGAACTTTCTATCATTTCTAATGCCATTTCTAGAGTTTCTTTCTATTGATCTTTCTATAATTAAAGGCTGAGGTCATAATAAATGAGATTCTAAAATAGCCATTGATTTTTAATGATATTGCACAGTTTTAAGTCATACTGGTATGGAACATTATTTTCATAGATATATATTTAAGAGACATATTTACTAATAGGAAGAAAAACTGGCCTTTTTATTTGTATTGAAATGCTTGTTTACTGTAAGCAGTTAAGCAGCATTATACTGGGTTGGTTATGGTTGTACTGAACGTCTTATATGTTTTTTTCTGTTTTTATAATCTTTTATAACGTCCTACAACTGCTTTATTTAAGTGTTATTACAAAGGTTTCAAGAATGTTAGTGGCTTTTGGAACATTTTTACAGAAACCAACTTAAGGGGGGGGGGGGTGGAAAGTGGGGTGGGGGATCAATGAAATTCCATCACCTGTGATTTTTGTTCTCTATTCTGCTCTTCATTTGGTTATGAGTACTATAATACCATGAAATATATTAATGTGCAAACGTCAGAGACAACCCTTCATTCCTTAATCTTCAGTCGAATGAAGGAAAAAAAATTCCCACATTCTGAAAATATCTGAGAACATGTATTTTAACAGAAAAAATTCAGTTCTTCCAAAAAATAAGCCAGAGAATTTTTCCAAATCCTAAGATTCAGTCGTAGGAGCTGCTTGGGTTTTTTTGCTAATCCATGCACTGAGTGTTGTAATCCTAAACACATTTGTGGAGGCTGATGTTACATGTTTTATTTTTTGTTTGTTTCCTTTTCTCTGTAAGGCATTCTTTGTTCTTTCAGAAACAGAGTGTTAAGTTCTCACAGTGAACAAAGTCTCCCATGAGCATTGTCTCTGGGGTCCACCAGGCCTTGCATGGTTCTTAGGAGTCCCCGTTCAATGCCTGAAACTCAGAAATGAATTACGGTAAATGAGGGGTCATCTCTGGCTTTTGCACAGTACTGTAAGTGATATTTATCTTTACATAATATGTACTGTAATGAAATGCTCATCAAGTCTATTTATTGTACCTTATCTTTCAGAAACAATGAATAAGGTTTTTGTTCTTCAATACCCATCACATGTCTCTTCACTTTCAATGTGGTGAGCTTTTTTATTGTGTTCATTTAACTGCTTACACAATAAGTGTGCATGATAAAACAAAACAAAGAATTGCATGATCCAAATAATAAGTCAAAGGATGAAATCAGAAACTGCCTCAACACTTACATGTTTGCCCTCATTTGCTTTAGGACTTTCTGCCAAATTATTATTATTATTATTATTATTATTATTATTATTATTATTATTATTTTCGTCTGGATTCTATTCATGGTGACAAACAACAGACATTATTACTCAGTGTGTGTGTGTATAAAAAAAAAATCTGTTCCATACATAACTATATGCGTGCACACACACACACACACACACATTAAATTTGACTGGCTACTTTATGTGACCATTCTTTCGGGCTGTGTTGTTTTTGGATGTTGTTCTTATATTGTATGTTCCATGTTTCTGAGTCCTGCTGTCCCACATTCAGGATCTTGCAGCAGCTTATTCTGTTCATATGCTGGTGAAGGCATAGTCTGATCTATGCAAGGATGTCCATCCCCTGTCTTCTGTCCATCCTACTACGCATCCATATCAATAAACTCATAAATCAAAATCAGATCTCGAACTATTCCTTCCTCAAAAGACTTCTAATACAAACAATAATAACATTTCAGCATAACACACTGAAGGTCATATAGAACTGTGTTTCATGATTTTAATCAAGTTTTTTTTTTGGATATGTTGCCAGTTCTCCACTCCACACTGGAAGACAGTCTAATGTGTTTACAAAGACCCGTTGTTTAAAAATGGCTACAAAAAGCATAGGGTCTTGGTCCAATATGCTAGTCAGAAGAAGAGAAAATGTATCTAGAGTTGTTTATACAATAGAGAGAACTCCAAACGTCAAAAATCATGAACTGAGTTGAGGATATTGCTCTATTCCTGTTCCATAGGTGATAGTACTGGCTTATATTAAAGCAGAACTGACTCTAAATTCAGAAGACCAAGTAAACAAACCAGAGAGAACAGCAATTCCCTAGAATCAGCAACATTGCCTTCAAGGTTTTCAGTGGTTGCTACTGTGTAGTTGGTACACTGATGCCTTTCAAGTGATAGACTGGAGTTCGATTCCCTCTCTGGGAAGCATGCCACACTATACCAATAAAAGTCCTTGGGCAAGTCTTCTGACACTATGTTTATATATAGTATTACAAATCTACTTAACTAACAAATAAATAACTATAAATCTCAATCAGAGTGTTTGGCAAATGCTTTAACACAAATTATACTGATTATGAATACCATTTATCTCAAACTGAAGTGTTAAAAAATGTAAAGAGAATAATTTGTTGTTGTTGTTCTTTTGGGCCATGTGAGTTGGTCCATTTATGATTATATATTCATGCAATTTGAATTGTCATGGCTGTTTTCAAATTATGCAGCCTGGTCAAATTTGTTCTTGTGGATATTCATGTTGGATTTGATGAAAGCCTAGCATGAAATATCACATTTAAACTGAATGAACAATCGAATCTTATAATTAACTCTAATGTCCAGTAGATTACCAATGGAAAGACTTTCTGAAACAGTGCCACCAGAAGGCTAGAGCTTGTTTGGCGATCATAAAATAATTATAAATCACTATCACACAGCTCCAGGGACCTGGAGGTTGTGGGTTTGAGCCCTGCTCTGGGTGACTGTCTGTGAGGAGTTTGGTGTGTTCTCCCTGTGTCTGCGTGGGTTTCCTCCGAGTGATCCAGTTTCCAAAAAAATAAATAAATAAATAAATAAATACCCCAGAAAACCAAAAAACAAACAAACAAACCATAAAAACATGTTGGTAGGTTGATTGGCTACTCAAAAGTATTTATAGGCATGGGTGTGTGAGTGTATGTTGCCCTGCAAAGGACTGGTGCCCCCTCCAGTATGTATTCCCGCCTTGTGCCCAGTGATTCTGGATAGACTCCAGACCCCGTGACCCTGAACTGGATAAGCGGTTACAGACAATTAATTAATGAATGAATCATAACATGAAAATATTATGAATATCAGGAGTGAACTTTTAACAGAAAATGTAAAATTGTTTAACATTCCAATGAAACTGGAAATGGCAAATATTATATTTAACATATTTTTTCAGAAAAAAAATCTTGTTAGAGAAAAAAAGTTTATTTATTTTAAATATACTTAAATATTATTAGATCTAATATGGTATTCAATTACTTCTTTTTTTTAATATCTACTTAATATCTTACTTATTATTACACTAACAGTGTTAATTTAACAGTAATAGGGTTGATTTAACACTGGTTAATTTGCTGTGTACAGCTTCAAAATCATACTGATGCTCCCCCGTCCTGTAATTTGAAAAACAGATGCCTTGTCATTAGTACTCTGGGCTCATCACTGCAGAAATTGCACAATGTAAATTTTGGTAGAGTTCTTCATTTCAGAAATGTAGTGGGGGCCCACCTAAGAGCCAAGATACCAAACCGTACCTAGTTCTCCTTTAATAAGTACGTGGACATCTGATTTCATCCCCATGTTATCCAGACAATATTTAGGAATGGTGTTAAGAACAGGGGAAATGTTTTTCCAAGTGACTTGCCACTACAAGAATGGAACCAGGTATTCAGGAATAAGAAGGCAGAATCCCAAACTATTTCCATTCTGAGCCTGGACGTCTGCTCTGGACAGCCATAGGGAGTAGGAGAAAAGTGACTGGAGGCATTTACAAGGTTCAGTACACACTAGAGACCATGAGTCATCCTTAGCCTGGGTCACAACATCCTCTGTGTGTGTGTGTGTGTGTGTGTGTGTGTGTCACCACCCCCACTGGCAAAGTGAGGCAGGTACACTTGTGGAAGTGTGGGCTTGTGTGTATGACAGGACATTTTTAGTAACAGTACTGTATGCAGGGTCTGGACCCAGGATTCCTGTTAAAGGCTGTGTATGATGAATTTTTGCAGAACCTGCAGAGGATGTAACTCGAAAGTCAAAAGCAAACAGTGCTGAGAGTATTTGGACACCTGTTCATCTAAAATTGTATCTGAAATTAAGATTATTAACTGGTAAATTTACCGGTTCTATTGCAGTAACTGCTTCTAATTCTATAGAGCATGTTAAAAAAATGAGCTCAAACATTGGATCTGATGGTAATGACAAGAGCATTAGTGAGGTCAGTTGCTGATGTTAAATATGAATTTTTGGATCAGAAAACAACTCTAACTCCCCAAAGTATCAAATGCTTCTCCATAAATCTAGAAGACATATTCTCACTGCTGGACAGCCCAGTGCTGGGCGGCTTAATACACCTCTACACAACTTCTGGCATTGAACATTGAGCAATTTAGGCATTACTTAAAAAGGGGTATCATAAAATGTTGCACATCTGCATAGTATACTACCAGTTCCTTGCAAAATGTAGTAATCCTAGCAGGTGCGCAATGAAGAAACAAACTGGTACTATACTAGTCCAGGTGTTGTTTTGCTAAGACTGAGGTAAAAGCAGAGTTAGTCCACTCGGTATTATATTTAGTTGGACATGAAGAGTCTCTACACAACCTTGCCTTGACTGACAGTCAGAGGAACATATGTCCACATGCGTCCAGATGGTGAGCTGCTGTAATTGGGCTCCAGCTGGCTGGATGAGCTCAGAGAGAGGGAGGTAGAAGAGAGAACAAATTCTGCCTAAATCACACCAGCTCTGGCCTAACATCAAATACTGTACCTGAGCAGAGTAATTAAAAACTGAGAGATAAGTGTGCATGCTGCATTTAGTAAAAAAAGAGAAAAAACCTAAAATGGAGGATCTTCAATAAAATGTAATATCAATATTTTGGCAACTCTGATGTTCCCTGAATTGAAGTCTCTCACACACTTTCTTTCTTCTGTAACTTAATCAGTCTACAGGAAAATTCTATTATACTGAAAGGCTGAATTAAGACCCACAGTCCAGCAGTGAGTCAGCATTACAGCCTGGAATCAATATCTTGAGTGGTTATAAATATGACAAGTATGAAGAAGGAGAAAGCTTTCTCTTTGAATGAACATAAATAATAAGTGTGAAATTTTCAGAAAGTAGATCCGACATATCGCAGAAACAATTTTTAGAATCCGATCCCAGTAACACACCCCAAAAAAGTTTGGACAGTAGCAAAATAAGGGAGAACATTGCATATAAACCATTTTCAAACATTTTAGAATATGGAAGGTGATTATAAAAGATATAAAAGGAGCATTCCCTGAAGGTTTAAAGGCGTAGTTCAGGATTCTAATCAAAAAACATTTTTAAATAAAATTCAGAAGAGGTTTCTTCACCATTTGCTAGCTCTCCAGTCAGTTTGTGTGCTGGAAACTGGTCTAATGTGTTTACAAAGCTCCAGTGTCTGAAAAACAAATTGCCTCAGTGTGCTAGGCTAGTTTCTCTCTCTCTGTCTCTTTACTCATGGCAGAGGTATCTGGATGTTTATAGACAATGGAGAGAACTCCAAATGTTGAAAAGCATGAATCGAAATGAGGATACTGCTCTATTCCTGCTCCATAGGTGGGTAATATTGACTTATTTTTACTTATATTTTGAATTTGAAATGTCTCCAAATTCAGGAGATGGCAAACTGTATTACTAAAAGTGCTACAATAACATCAAATAGTGAATAAAATTCACAGACACTTTAAATATCATCCAAGTTCAAACAACAGTCCACCTTAAAAGACGTAAAAGATCTTGAAGGTAAACAACACAGAACTGTGCTTCCCCACAAACATAGACATCCCCTTTAATTGTTTCAAGCACAGCAGAATGAGGACTCATCACTTTATGACACACTTTGTTAGAGGATCGTCATACAGTCCCAAAAGAACCTTTCTCAATGCAAGATTGCAAAGAATTTAGGTCTTGTGAAACGATTCAGGAAAGCTAAAAAAATCTCAGTCTGTGTAGGGCAAGGCCAGACACCACTGTTGAATGAGCATCAATTTCAAGCCCTTAGATGGTACTGCATGAGAAACTGTTATGCTTCTCTGGTAAATATAGACACATGGGCTTGGGCGTACTTCAGTAATCTGTTTCGCTTAACACTGTCTGCTGGAAATTTATTACACAAGGAAAAGACATACATGAATTTAATGTTTCAACTTGGGATTTTAGCAAGTCATTAAGACAGGCTTTAACTTCTTCTCAAGAAGCCAAGAACTCTAAGGTTAATTCAGTAAGACAATGCTAGGCCTCAATGTGCTATAGAGTGTGTGTGCTTGACTGGCCAGCCTGCAGTCCAAATGATTTTCCTAGGGCACACATTGAAGAGGAGGAGGATCAGAAAATGGGGACCACAGATTGATAAGCAAATTAACTCTTGTATCAAGCAAGAATGGACAAATACTTCACTTGCAAAGCCACAACAATATGTACCCTCAGTTCCCAAATGATTAAAAACTATAATTAAACATAAATGTGATGTAACAGTGACAATCTGTCCCAAATTTATATGAGTTTGCTGCAAGCAAATGACAGGTTTTTATTATGTTTAAAAAATGCAATCATGTTGTTCAGTAACAATATTGCAAATCATACCTTTATACTTTTTTTCAGTTAAAAAAACATTTGGATTAACGAATTTCCCATTTACAGAGCTCTACAACTTTACTGGAAAAGAGGTTTGTATATTTTGTTATATATATGTTTAAATATATAAGTGGATACTTAGTATTTTCCTACATTAGTTACAACATATGAAATTGTGCAGTTATCTTATTCAAAGAACTTCAGTCAGCACACTATATACTCCCCCTTTTAATCAGCTCTTACAATGAGATCCCATGGCACAGTGGGTAGATTCTGACTATGACTGAATCAAACCAAACCATCCAGAATTTAGCTGATCTTCATGAATTAGACATCAATAAGATTTGATTTCAGCTTCCTCCCTTCAGACCCAAGTCTGGAGTTTCACAGAGCAGCATCCAAAAAGCAGAAGCAGAGAACATGTAGGAAGCCAGTCAGAATATTTTATTTACTGTAGATTTGGGGATTTGCAGTGTTGATCTAAGCTCAGATGAAGCCCTTGAGAACAGTAGCGTGACCTAAAATGTTATGATGTTGGGTGATTTCTTGCTACATTGCCACAAGTACATAGCTTTAGAATTACCCTTCTAGAAGAAGCCAGGGAACTCACGTTATATATTTTAACCAATTATTATCACAAGAGTCTTCATTATCTTATTGCCATGTAGTGTATTATTCTCTCATGCAATGACATGGAAAAGTCTGGAATGTCTAAAAAACTGCTCATCCAACATTTGTTCAGAAGGGATTTACCAAGTACTCTGTCTAAAATGTTGGAACATTGCTATAATTGATAGCATTCTGCCATGAAAAAAAAAACAAATGATGTCAGGTACGTCAGGTACTGATGTTGGATGATTACAAACTGGACAGTGCATCACCTTAGAAAGCACATATAAATCACTGCACAGCACAAAGTGAGGTGGATTTTATACTATTTTAGTTGAAATTTGGCACTTAGCATTGTGAGCTGAAGCACTTGTGTTGGCTGCCTCAGATAAATGATTTTTGTTTTTGCACAAGAACTTTCTGAGCCTGGGAAGCGAATAAAGCAGAGAACCATGCTGGAAACAAGTATCTGTTCATTTCACTTGTACTTCTATCTCTGTCTGTAGTTCAGGAAAAGCTTAGAACCTGTGATCAAACCAGGAGGTGTCTGAGCTACAGTGATTTATGGTTGTTTATGAGTGGAGTTTTTTTTTCCCCTTCAGTGTGTGTACATATGTAAGTATGTGTGTGCTTGTGTTTTAAGAGGAGCAGGAGCCTGAGGCATGGTGCATGTGAGATGAGCGTGGGTGGAGAGAGAGAGAATATAAAGGTGAAAATAAAAAAAGAACTGAAAAGTGAGGCAGGGAGACATAAAGCAGAAAAATAAAATATGGGAAATACACAGTGAGAGATGAAAACATGCACACACTACTCTCCCTAGCCATTGGAGACACAGCTGAGAGCCGCCATGCTCCTCACCCATGGCATTCTGGGAAGTGGGTGTCACACACTGTGCCCGGCAGGACGTTTTGGCTTCTCTACACAGGCATGACTAAAAATATAGAGGCATCTTTTATGCCAACATATGCTCACGCACTGGGAGGCATTTTAACAGGAGCTTGTGTTTACAAACCACTTTCCTCATTAGATCATGTGCTTCAGATGTACGAAGATATTCCGAACTAAAATGATCATTGAAACCATTAAGCAGGGTCCATGAAACAAAATGGAGGGATGTTTGGCTTAAAGATATACTCCAGTGTTTTTCCCAATTTAATCTCTGGATGCAGCATCTGTAGCATATGTTCAATTACCATAGACACTGAAGTCAACGTTTGCCCAATTAAATACTTCATATGTGTTTTAAATACTACTTTAGCCTACATATATTCTGAGAATCCAAAACCATGTTGCCAGAAGTATTATAATACATGACATTCCACCTTTGATGAAAATGTATAAAACTACTTTCTTTATTGTTGGATGCACTGCAGTTTTTCAGATTTACCTGCTTTCACACTGACAATGACACAGCAAACCAGCCGTTACCCATTATTTTCAATGAGAGTCAGATATTTCCAGCAACAGGAGGCAGAGCAAGGTTTGGTGATGCGCAGTGGGCGAGGTCAGGGATTTGATCAAATTTACCGAAATGTAACATTATACATGTTAGCAGTGAAGTGAAGTGATGATAACAAATGAAAACCGAGCATGGTGGTGGTGGTGGGTTTACTCTGCCACTGTAAAAGTGTGCCTTCATTTGGTTCCTAAATATTTGTTCCTATTAGAGTTGGAAGAGGAGCTCACTGTCATGGTCTCATTCCCCTGTCCTTTATGCTGTTTTTTACAGAGATATTGAGGTATAAACAAACAAAATATATAATAAAACTGAAAAGCGAATCGAAAGGCTAAGTCACTAATAATATCAAATGAGCTGCAGTTTACATAATCCACAAAAAGGGGAGGCACTGTCTAATGTGTGTTGTGCTCCCTTCGCGCTCCAGCCCAACTTGCGAAAATGTGCGCGGAACAGCCGGGAATTCAGTGAGTTTTTGCGTGTGAACTTGCAAAAATGGCTGGCTGGGTGGGTCAGAAGATCTAAATCAACTATATCAAATCAAGTACAGCGCATTCATTTAAACATCAGTGAAACCATGGAAACGAAAACTTATGTTTAGATATACCCACAGGTGATTAGCAAACTGTGACTTGGGCAACAAGAGTTAAAAAATAAATAATTAAATCACAGCAGTTATAAACTTTATAGAGTTCATATGGAGTATTGCTTTATAAAGAAATAGTAAGAATTTTGTTGAACTTAAAGGTAAATATGTTATGCTAAGGAAGTGCACATTACATTACATTCATTCATTATCTGTAACCGCTTATCCAATTCAGGGTCACGGTGGGTCCAGAGCCTACCTGGAATCGTTGGGCGCAAGGCGGGAATAAACCCTGGAGGGGGCGCCAGTCCTTCACAGGGCAACACACACACACACACACTTTTGAGTCGCCAATCCACCTGCAATGTGTGTTTTTGGACTGTGGGAGGAAACCGGAGCACCCAGAGGAAACCCACGCAGACACGGGGAGAACACATCAACTCCTCACAGACAGTCACCTGGAGCGGGAATCGAACCCACAACTTTTCTCATTCCTTACTGAGTAATGCTTAAATGTTCATTTAATTTTATCTCTAAATGTACCTTGGTGATAGATCCATGGTTTTCCCTCTTCCTCCTCCTCCTTTTCCCTGATTTACTCACAGTAACAATTTCAGCCACTGATAGAACATTTCAGCAGATTTCATCATTGCACTGGAGTAAGTAGTAAATGCTAAAGCTACTGTACAACGCTTTCACTCTTTCTCATGATTTCTCTCTCTCTCTCTCTCACTCTCTCTCTCTCTCCATCCCACACATTCTTAAGCACCGTTGCCACCCCCCAGCCCACCCGCCCACTAGCTACCCCCCCTCCTCCCCCTGCAGTCCACTTCTTCTTCTCTTTCTCTCCTCTGTCTCTCTCTCTCCTGGCTCTGACGGCCCACTCGTGGGTTGGTTGCATAATGCCCACGGCCTGTTCAATTATTGAGAGCTGTTCCATGGCTCTATTGTTCGAGTGGAAATGGGTGAGCTGATCTCGCTGAAACTCAAGCCCTTGTGAATGGTCTTCTTGCCTGTCCCCTTCTCACTCTCTCACTAAATATAGACAGGGTCTGTGATCAGAAAGTTGTTCCCTTGGTGAAGGACCCTCGATCCCAGAGAAAAGGTCTAGGCTAGAGAGGATGCTTCTCACCACTTTCACTCCTCAGCTGATGCAACGGAGTCATGATGAAGGCGGCATGAGTTATAGCTGAATAGTTGTCAGTGCATATTTTTATAGTGGAAAAATAACTAATAATAGAAATGGATTATACTTTAATGATTTATTGATGTCACTATAATATAATCATGCAATTACATATGTAATAGCATCATACCATTAATATTGTATATTCGTGTGCACTTATAAGTGATGATAAGTGCTTGATGAATCCTCACTTTGGAAGTGTAAAAAGTATTTAAACTACCATGGGTAGGTGTAGCACACAGAAGCTCATAGATGCATTTGTGTGCACTCCTCCAGAATCTCTGCTGAGATGTATATTAAGTAAATGCTGAATTACATAGTACAGTTTCTGCAGCGCTGAGCCTGGAGTGGAAATTAATTTTATTTAACGTTACAGTTATATAGCACCTTTCTAGAAACCCAAGGACGCTGTAAAATCAACACAACATTCAATCCACACATCACACTGGCGAGAAGCAGCAGCCAAATGCGCACTGCGTACTCTCGACCAGAAACGACAGTCCAACTGGAGGGCTGCATCGGGCACTATGGTTTTACCCAAGACAGAGCGCCAATCCACGATCCATATTTGGGCACATACACATTCACTCACACAAATAGACATTCATTAACATACACACTCATTCACTCACACACCAGGACGGTTATTAGAGAGAAGCCAATTCATCTAACCTCCATGTTTTTGGACTGTGGGAGAAAACTGGGGACCCTGGAGGAAACCCACACAGACACAGGGAGAAAATGGAAAATCCACCCAGATGGGACTTGAACCCTATCCAGTTCACGGTCACGGTGGGTCCGGAGCCTATCTGGAATCACTGGGCACAAGGTGAGACCACACCTTGGAGGGGGCATCAGTCCTTCGCAGGGCAACACATGCTCACACAGTCACTCACACCCTGACACCTAAGACACTTTTGAGTCAACAATTCACCTACCAACACATGTTTATGGACCATGGGAGGAAACTGGAGACCCCGGAGGAAACCCATGTTGGCACAGGGAGAACACATCAGACTCCTCACAGACAGTCACCCGAAGCCTGACAGCGACACTTCCTGTTGTGTCACCGATTAAGCAGATTACAATGATTTTGAAGCTTTAATTGTATGGTAAAAATATTATGCAGTGATCCTTTAGTGCAGAAGCACTATTAAACATAATCAAAACAGGCTTTAAAAAAACACTCTTTATTGCTCAGCATTTTTATTTTTTATTCAAAATATGTACTTTAAACCTCTATAAATCAAAATTTTATTTTAAGTAAAATGGTTGAACTATACGGTAGGGTCTTCTGATGTTTGCACTGTATTATTATTTCAGATAGCAGTATCATACATCTATCTCTGTTAAATACAGAAGCATAAAGATTTTTGGACAGGCAGCCGTGCTATGATGGCATGTGGGATGATAGTATTTGTCTAAGCCTTTGCTTAGCTGGCTGTGATTCCAGCAATGCAACCCTAGCTCTCTCCTGGCTGAGGCTATAGGAGAGTATCTTCTTTCCTAATCAGAGGCTAGATAGGATGGGCAATGCTTGGCAGGTCACAAGCCCTTCCATTAAAACATCTTTATTCATATTAGATGACTCAAAACCATTATATCTTCAAGCACATCTAAATGAGGAAAGCCTTATCATCTAAAACAATAGGTTGGTGAAGGACTGAAACTTTTCTAATAACCCCTCTTTCACCACACATACACCACCCCCCCATGCACACACATATAGACACACACACACACACACACGTCTACCACAATGGCTATGTACGCTCCTCTGGTTTCATTTTCCATTGACAAGTCCAAGTTATTGCCTGAGCAGACCTTCAGCTATTCAGAGGGAAAGAGACAGTGCTACCACTTTGTTCTAGCACTCTGTATCATACAAAAGAACCAAGAAGGAGGTGTATGTTTGAAGGCTGTCATTGTGTGACTCAGCGTTTCCACTGTCACGTGCATCACCCTTCCATTACATGCACTACATTGTACTTCTTATAACTGACCTGAATGTTTTATGTGTACTTCATGTCTTCTGCAAGTGCCGTTCAGTATTTATGGTCTGCTTTTGGCTGCTTTGGGCCAATTATACGATTTCAGCTTCATACATTATTGGTACAGCCAATATCCATCATTTTAAGGGGATTTGCATCAGAAAACTTGCATGTGTGTCCACAGATGTAGATTATGTGTGATCAGTCTGATCCAGTTTGTGCCATGAATTCAGCTCAAATACAAGACCATTTCCAGGATTCCTAGATATTGTTTGCAAGATATTGTATGTTAGGTAGGAATTTTAATTCCTGATAAAAAAAACAACAAAACAACATCAACACTTTCCATAGCTTTACTTTTTTAAGGTCTTAGAGTGTGTGTGTGTGTGTGTGTGTGTGTGTGTGTGTGTAAGAGAGAGAGAAAGAGAGAGAGTGAGAGAGAGAGAGAGAGAGAGAGAGAGAGAGAGAGAGAGAGAGAGTGTATGACTGTTTGAAATTTTACCCAGCTGTTAGTGACTGGATGGATGTGTGAAATTAGTCTGAAATAAATGTATGAGTTTGGGAGTAACTTGGTGAGTGTGTGACTGTGTGCATAGGTTTGGGTGTGTGAGTGACTGTGTGAATGTGTGATGCTCTGTGATGTGCTGGCCGCCTGCACCAGTGCGTGTTCTCGCCCTGTGCTCAGTGACTCCTGGTAGGTGCCGGACACAACCCGACCCTAAAGAAGATAATTAATGTTCAGTGAATATATATATCAATGAATTTTATTAAATTGTCTTAAAATAATCGTACTTCAACCTTAAAATGAGAAATATTGGTTTTAAAACTAGTTTTAAGTTGATTTCAATTGCCAAAGTAAGTTCATTTTTCATTGGAACTAACAAAGTTGACAAGGACATTTAGTTTGAAATTTTTCATGCGTGTTTACATCAGGTCCAGTGACGCTACTTCAGGAACGAAGCTGTGTCTTTCATCCCATCATGCACTTACATAACCGAAGTAAAAAAAAAAGTCTGGTAAACCCTTTTCATTTGTCCTCCTTTGCTTTACTGAAATATATTTATGTCAACTCCTTCTGGAACAAAATGCCTAGTGGTCAGGGAAGGAGAAGAGCAGCAGTCCCTCAAGCTTTAGTGTTTCCATTATCTGTTATAACCTCCTGACCTTTTAGCACGCTGACTTGCCCTATGAGAGTTTCCACACTAAAAAAAGCACTGTGATTTATAAACTGCACCATACTTCGCCTGGGGCAGTTTCACAGAAGAAAAGCACACTACGTTTATTTTGTTTGTTGTTGTTGTGCTGCAATAGCTAACCTTCCTGTGTCCTACAAATCTCCTTTGTAGTAAAGAAAACTGTGGGTCTGGTTTAACTTGGTTCAGCCCATTAATACACTGCACAGCCATCTGCCTATCATCTTTCTTCAGAAATGCCTCCAAATGAGGATTTGATAGCATTCCAAAGAACATTAGTGAGAGTTAGCTAATTGCTAACAAACTGCACGCTGCACTCCACCTCATCCCATAAGTACTGACTGGTAGAACATAGATCCATTGATTTACCTCTCCAGCACATACTTAGCAATGGTGATCTTAGATGCATTTGCAGCTCTAGAGTGTGCCTTTTCATTACATGCTTTTCTGTGAAGATTATACAAGCTGTGTATGCACAACTGAATGTCTGTTTGCTCCTTAAAGTAGCTGAATTTCTGAATGATTTGGGAGGTATACAAGGTTATTCTTCATTCAGAGCAAATATATTTTTGAGACAAAAAGTTGATATTTTAGCATGAATAAATACAATGTTTACCCATTTTTTTTTTCAAACTAGCGACACATATTCTCAGGCCCAGTTATGAGGACTCCATGTGGTGCATATTTTGTGTCTTTATTTAACACATCTGACTCAGCTCATAAACAGCTTGGTAATAATCTGCTGAGTTGAATCAGGTGTGTTAGATCAAGGAAAACATGGAATGTGAGAAACAAACAGAGGAAAGAAAAAGAGCAGGGCATGGGGGGTCTTCAAGCATGGGACAGAGACACTGGGGATCTTTACATCTACTCCAAGGCTCAGCATAGCTAGTCTCCAGGATATTGACTAACAATGAAAAGATCACTGCATTATTAAAATCTAATTAGTTCAGCTTGACATGAGAGTCCATCGATGAGATGGGGAGAAATCTCTCATGGTAACTTGTGTTTGCAGGCAAACTGCCCGTTCCCCTGCAGCAGGATTACATAATGATGTCCGGTCAAAGGGAAATGATCATGTTAGAAATTGCCTGGAACATTTTCTCACTAGTTTAGGCCTCCTTCACATCTGGACACAGTAAACTCCCACTGACCACACACTGAGAATGAAAATATCACAACTGATAGAAAATGGAGAGGACATCTATAAGAATTTCAGAGTTTCCTTGGTTGGATTTGTATTGGGTGGGAATATACAAAACATGTAAGTGATCATGTAAAACTAATTCAATTTAGGGTAGATATTCTTATAGCAAGTGTTACAAAGCACCCTGAATTGTGGAAAAAAAACTCTTTAATCCAAATTCTCAAACACAAATTTCCATGACTGTCAGAAAATTAGAGCTATAGGGTTTCATACCTTGCAGTGAGTAACAATGACACACTTGCTGGATATATGATGTATCTGATCCCCTTGTACCAGCATAACATAAACAAGCCACCACCACATCAGTGTCACTGGGGGCAATACATTTAAGTGGACTTTTATTGTAAATGGAGACAATGAGATAGACACTATGGCCTAAGATGTTGGCTTGAAAATGAAAAGTGTTGGTTTGATCAGCCAGACTAGTGCGAAGAATGGTAAAGGAAAGAATAAAAGAAAATTATTTGTCCTCCCTCAGATGCCTTGAGTAAGGCACCAAATCCCCAACTGTTCCTAAGGCACTGTGGTGACTGCCTGCTGCTAATGGTGTATGATCACTGCACCTAATTACTAGTGTGTGTGTGTGTGTGTGTGTGTGTTTGTGTATTTTCACTTGGATGGGTTAAAATCCAAATTTCCCTGTAACCTGACTCATTAATAAAGTCTGCATTATCACAGTAGTCATTAATCATATTTATAGGTGTTGATTTTGTGAAATAAAAAGTATGTCACTCCCAATGCCTTCATGTAGTGATTAAGTGTAACACTTGTCACAACTCTACATAAACAGGCATTGCACAGGGCACTCAAGGTACAGCCAACAAAGAGTATGAGAAAGACAAGCTGAGAGTAAAAATATGTGTGAAATCAGCACGTATGTTAAAAGAACAGTGAATACGTAAAGGTGGCAGGGTTCAAACAAACCGCTGCACGGTTTAAGAGATTAGAGTCAAGTGAATGAGTCACAATGTACTTCTGTGTTTCTACCTGTGAAAAATGTTCCAGCAGAACATAAAAAAAAGATCTCATAGTCTAAAAACAACTCTTCCCTTCCCTCAAAGAACAAACAAAACAACAGGACCATGTCTATGTCTATGTAAAAAACACAGAGGCAAGCAAAACATTCTGAGCACCAGAGGGATCTGATGAGCTCATGTTTGTCACCACATCTCATATAAAAGTTGCAAGCCACAAGAGGCCACATACTACTGTGATTTTACCA